>NC_063053.1:27384596-27709953 GCF_018812025.1 Megalobrama amblycephala | reverse complement strand
ATGAATGTCAGTCCAGTAGGGGTGGATGCCATCCTGCTGCCTCATGCTACAACTCTGTAGGTGGGTTTCAGTGCAAGTGTGGCAACGGATGGGATGCCTCAGTCGGAAATGGGCATGGATTAGGTGGATGCATAGACCGGAATGAATGTCTTTCACCTGACGTATGTTATAGCAACAGAACATGCACCAATTTTATAGGATCTTACAGCTGTGCCTGCTCTACTGGAGATACTGACTGCCCACAGCTGCCACAAATGGGTGGGGTATTTTATTACAGTCATGAAAAATAATACATCTACATTCCGTATTTATTATTCTCTCTTTTTGCCTCTTTCTCTCTCTGTCTTCATCTCTTTGTTTTTAATATGTAGTATTCACAAATCACAAGAATAATTTAATAGTTAAAGAAATACTGAATAAAATACTTTTGATGCACTAAGTGCACACTTTACATGAGGACTCCAGTCATATCAGGACTTCCTCTTTATGTTGATCCTTTATGTTGGGTGTTACTCTCTTATGGTGGCCACCATTTTGACTGCCATCACATGACCATCCAAGCAGAGTTAATAAACATAAACTTAAAACAAACTTACATCAAACTAATTTTCCAGACAGAGAACTCCAAATTTTTGTTTTGCTCTGGTCAACCTAATCGCACTGATTTTTTATGACATCTACCAGCAGTGGCTAACTGCCCATGCTAACCAACCAAACCTTGTCCCCTTTGGGTGCATTTTGTATATATTTTTACAGAAACTGACCTGTATCCATTTGGAGAGGAAGTAGGTGATGCTGTGTTACCAATTACAGTGGCAGATGGAAATTCTCCATACATCTCTCCTCCTGCAGGCTTTCCATTCATGGGAAAACTATATGAGCGGCTGTTTGTAAGCATTCACAATTAACTGTACAATTAACTCATTTTTAAAGCAATTTAATGGTGAGCAGGCTAATCTGAAATGTCAACACTAATATACCATAAATAACTCAGGAAACATTTTGGCTATGTACAGTTAGCCTTACCTCTGTTCACATTTTAAAAGTTAATAAGCGTTTTGATATATGAACCTTTTCAGTTTTCAGATAACGGCTTGGTGCAGTTCCAGTCGGTCAGTGAGAATGAGAAACTGTTGCTCCCTGCTCCAATCCCAGGTGGATTCCATGGTAATGAGGGTCTTCCCATGTTGGCAGTGTTTTGGGATGATGCTGACCTTACCCTCGGAGATGGAAAACTGCTATACCAGGTTAGCATTGCAATAAATAATGCAAAATTAAATAATATAAAAATCAAATTTTGGCAGTTGAAATTCAGTGACTTGTTGACTTGGATTTTCGGTGCGTCTCCAGTAAAATAATTACTATTTTCAAACAGGTTTCACAAACATTTCACCTGTCTGCCATTGGTTGTACAGATAGTCTCAGCCTAAACTCACACTACTAGTTGAGACAATTTGTTGACAAGGTTAAAAGAGCCAGAGTTTTCACACTTTTCAGACTCGGTATACAAATTGTGTATATATTATTTTCTATGCAAGTTAAATTGATATAGGATAAATTAATTTAAAGGAATAGTTCACCCCAAAATGAAAACTGAAAAAATTTCATTAATTACTCACCCTCATGTCGTTCCAAACCTGTAAGACTTTTGTTCATCTTTGGAACACAAATGAAGATCTTTTTGATGAAATCTGAGAGCTTTCTGTCCCTCCATAGACAGCTATGCAACTACTGACACTGTGATGCTTCAAAAAGTTCATAAAGAGATCGTAAAACTAATCCATATGAATTGAGCGGTTTAGTAAAAATTTTCTGAAGAGACACGATGGCTTTACATGATGAACAGATTGAATTTAGGCTTTATTTCACATATAAACATTAATCAACTCACACATCATTTGTAGTAAACAGAAGCTGAAGCATGTTTGCTTAACATGCAAGAACCAATGAGGTTCATTCTTTTGTCTGTTATGCAGCATGTTTGTTTGTTCTCGCACGTCAAGCAGGTTCGGTTGACTTTCCGTTTATGTTCGCTGATCAGTTTTCATATATGAATAAAAGCATCATATAAAGCGATCTTGCCTCTTCAGAAAATTTGGACTAAACCTCTCAATTCATATGGATTAGTTTTACGATTTCTTTAAGAACTTTTTGAAGCATCAAAGTGTCAGTTGCGTAGCTGTCTATGGAGGGACAGAAATCTCTCAGATTTCAACAAAAAGATCTTCATTTGTGTTCCAAAGATGAACGAAAATCTTCCAGGTTTGGAACGACATGAGGGTGAGTAATTAATGACAGAATTTTCATTTTTGGGTGAACTATCCTTTTAATATACATATAAAAAAAATTATTTAAGTTTTATTTACTTTCCCTTTTTTGTAGAAGTACAACCACATCTCTTTGTGGTAATTACCCTGTTGACAAATCCAGCATAAACCAAGCATGAATTCCATTTTGGTTCAGGCTGGTTTATGCTGCTTAGAGCTGGTATAGTGTTGGTCTAGCTGGTGGCCCGCTTCCCTTGTTGGGGACCAGCAAACCAGCAACAAGCATCCTATGCTGGTCCCAGCATACAAAACATACCTTATTCTGCTGACCAGCAATGCTGGATTTTTTAGCAGGGTACCAGCAGGGAAATCTTAAACATTCTCCTTTTCTATCCAACAGGAATACAGTCTGCTCAATATATCTGACATCTACACTGAGACAGTATTTAACCGAACAGCACAAGATGTTAGCAGATTTGAGACTCAAAGGGGCAACCCTGCCTTTACTCCATCCTGGATAGTGAAAATCACATGGGATCACGTTTTGCCTGTGTCCTATCAAAAGATCAACTTGTCTGAGGTGAGTGTTAGATGAATGAACACACACTGAGTAAACCAGTGTAACAGTAGCTGTAATTAAGGGTGTTTGCTACTGCAAGCATCACTATTAATTTTATTAATATTGCCCATAGTTAGATTTAGGGATTTGAACAAACTAAACCTAAACCTAATCAGCAGGCAATAGCCGTCATTTCACCGTTTGGTTAATGATAGACCTGATATAGTCCGACTATGAGTAACCCACTTCTTGCCAAAATAACCTTAAATTTGCTTGTCATTTTTGCTAAAATAACTTGCGAGATGTATGATATTCCATTATGTAAGCAAAGTCAATAGTGATTACAAGGTGTTTGATTTAATTTCTTTGACATGTTCTATGCATAGCCTGTACGTAGTCGCGATTTAGCTCTTAGTCAGACCGGCTATCTGTAGTCTATTCTTGGGCTATGGTTAGACGTCTATTAAATTTTCACTGACAGCCCAAATTTTGCCTTGTTTTAGCCTAGATGTCAGGGCTGTGTTTTGTACTACAGACATGAATGACACTTGTTGAGGAGAGGTGTACTATTATTTATCATCTGGAAGATGATAAGATTGGTGAAAAATTCCATAAACTTACATAAAAGTTATCATATCTAGAGGGCAGAATATCATAGAAACAAAAGACTCTTTTGATTTGGGCCAAAAAGCAACCACATAGCTACCAGAACACCCAGGAAACCACACCTAGCAACAATCTAGCAACCAACCACATATTTTTAATTTAAAATGGCATTGTAAGGCAAATGAGGAAATAGAAAGGCAGAACATAAACATGCAAAGTTATTTCAGGCAGTAGTGAAAAGCTTGGGGTAATAGTCTCATTTTACAGAATATGAAAGCTACATCCTTTCTCAGTCTCACTAGTTCCTGATATGGGTAGTAAAATGGGTTTGGTATAGTGTTGCTGTCCCCACCCTAACCCCCACTCTCTGCCCTAGTTTGTATTTGTTATTGTTGTATTTTGCAATGACTAAGAGGCCATTCACACGGGACATATACAGAATGGAACAGATCATGAGGGTCTTGAGACACATTTTCTAAAGTTGAAGTCGTTTTTTAAAAATTACACTGAAAAAACAGTGCAAGAGCAGGTCCTATGCGAAAGGCTCTTAAAAGCTCATCTTAGTAATGATCGTCCTAATGTCATTCACAGACCAACACATTCCAGTGCATTCTGACCACAGATGGACTACGTTCATTTGCTCTGCTCCGCTACAGTGACATGAACTGGGGTCCAGGACAGAGGACCGATCATAACGCTCTTATAGGCTACACTGATGGCAAGAATAACTTCCATAATGAGATTCCAAAGCCACCGAACAACCTGTTTGGCCCAGGAGGGCGCTATCGTCCCCAGACTGTCACTGGTAACACAGGCAAACTGGGGCAGCTGGTGTATGACCTGACAGGATCTAATGAAATCAGCTCGGATCCTCAGAGGCAATGCCAGCTATGGGCCTTCAATGAGCCGGATCCTAAAGAATGGGCATTAGGAGTGGCATCATGTCCATGTACCCGTATTCAGGCACAGGAGGACTTGGCCTTTGGCCCTGAGACTCTACCATCAGAACAGATGGCACATGTGAGGGATCTGAGAGCTCTTAGATGGGGTGGCAGCAGGGGCCGTGTCTTTCAGTCCATCCTCTTTAACAAACAAAAGGCAGGAAAGAGATGTGTGTATGATCCAGAGGGCCCCCTTCTGACTGGATACAGCGAACGGTTCTTTACTGAGGACAAGACACAACAACACATAGGTAACGCCATTCCAGATATATTTTTATTTTATGAAGTTTTCAAAGGCATTGTAAGTTGAACATGTAATCCAGTCTTACCTAAATTATTTTTATTGATTTGATTTTTTTTCATACTGTCTTTGTTTCTAGACAAGGATTTATTACCCTTCCAGTGGTGCTGTGTTCAATCCCCTCTGTGTAATGTCTACTTGGCAAAGAGACCACTAGATCGGTGTCAAGGGTATAGCTGGGACAGCTCTGACATCAGTATACCTGGGAACAGGGGAGCACCAGGCATTGGTAAGGGCTCAAGGACTCACTAGCTCCCTTATGCATGACTACCAGGAGTGTATTTGATTTGATTAGGGATCCTTATGAAATTATGTAAAGCATCAAGAAATCTGAAAGGTAATCACAATTTGGTGATATCAGTTTGAATAAGTATGAGGCAATTTACAATTATTTTCAAACTGTAGAGGACACCGCTGAAACTAGATTGGGGATCTGAGTTTGACAGGCTTAAACAACTGAAAGTAGTTCAGGAAATGTACTCTGGAACAGAAATTAACATGCAATACATTTAGTGTGATAGATCATTATTTGGGATGCACAAATATTACATTTTGACTGGAACCTATAAGCCAAAAATGAAATTTCTGTCATTAATTACTCACCCTCATGTCGTTCCAAACCCGCAGGACCATCATTTATCTTCGGAACACAAGATATTTTTGATGAAATCCAAGAGGTTTTTATCTCCCATAGAAAGCAACCAAATTACCACATTCAAGGTCCAGAGAAGTAGTAAAGACATGGTTAAAATAGTCAACGTGACTACAGTGGTTCAACCTTAATGAACGCTGGCTCAGTATTGGCTGAGGCTGTGTTCACGTGAGCACCATGAAGCATGCGTGTGATGCTGACGTAGGAGCCAGCCAATACAGAGCTGGCATTCGGACGTAAACATGGAAGCTCTGCAATGCGTTCACTGCGCCAACTGTGTAACAGACTGACAGAAAAGAGAAAATTTGTTGAATAAAGTCATTATTTTTGTTTTATTTTGTTTTGCGCACAAAAAGTATTCATGTCATTTTGTTACATTAAGGTTGAACCACTGTAGTCACGTTGACTATTTTAACCATGTCTTTACTACTTCTCTGGAAATTTAAATGTGGTAATTTTGTTGCTTTCTATGGGAGATAAAAAAAACTCTTTTTCATCAAAAGTATCTTAATTTGTGTTCGGAAGATGAACCAAGGTTTTATGGGTTTGGAACGACATGAGGGTGAGTAATTAATAACAGAATTTTCATTTTTGGGTGAACAAACCCTTGATTGAATAATTGATTGAGTACTGATTGATTTAATATAAAAATATATAATTTGAAGCTGGTGTTGACAAGGAAGTAGCTTTAAAAAGTCTCTGTTCTATTTTTATTCAGGCATGGTATATGGTAGTCTTCACTTTATCACCTTTGACGGAAGTGAGTATACCTTCAAAGCCATGGGGGAGTACGTTATAGTTCGTCTTTCCACCAGCACAGGATCAAACATCTTCACCCTGCAGGGACAAACAGCTGCTCTAGTGGTCAACGGGCAGCCCAAACTTGTGCCTGCATTGATACGATTAGCTTCCTTCTATCAGGGTGCTGGAAAGGTAAATCTGACATTTGAAACATATCAAATGTAGATGTACAGTATGTGCATAAATGAATGTGCCACAATTTAGAGACTGTAAAATTATTTCTTGAAAGGTGGAGTGGCGATGTGCTGAATCTGGAGATGGTCTTAAGGTCTTGGTTAATGATGTGGTCATTCCTGTGTCTGTTGGTAAGAACGAATTTCAAGGTTTTCAAATGATCAGGAGAGGAAATAACACTGTTGTCCTTCTATTTATAATACTAATCAAAAAGTTGAAAAACTTCCTTTATTATTACTAATTTCCATATTTTAGAATAAGTCATCATACATATAAAATAACACAAATAATGATAAGGCATACTATATGCATCATGGAATGTATTTTAAATAGTTTTGAAGGAGTTTCGATGCTTCCAAGCTCTTTCTTCAGTGCTGTTTCCTCATTGTCAGGAACAACTTATCCATTAGTCTTAGTTTTGCAAACAAATTCTTACAGTATGTACACACAATTTAGCTTAAAGTTCAGAGAAAAATAAACTGTAAATTGTGTCCACACAAGCGTGGGACTGGTTGCGTATAAAACCTGATAACAGACCTAAACAGACTAAACAGAAATGTGTCTGAACATCTTGGATGCTTTGAAAATCACATGCTCTCTAGTTACTTCTTTTGAATAAGTAATTACTTTATGACCATTAAAAAAGTATGTTCAATATAGTATTAATGTGTGTAGTATGAATGTAATCCGTATGTAGCCTACTACATTCACCATGTCATTGTCATGCGAACTACCAACGTCAGCTGCATTCACAAATCCTCTGTTCATCCAGGTAGCCTACTTATCGTTATAGCCAGCTGTTTTATGAATACTGTGAATTTTCAGACAAACTACCCTTTCACATAATGTTTTTTACCTACATAGTAGGGTATATGTGATTTCAGATGCAACCCTTGTTTTACTTTTAACCTAGCGCCCTCTGCTGTTCTGATAGGAGTGGTGCATGTAGAGGAGAAAGGCTTTGCAGTGCGCTGTACCTCTATGAGTCGCTGTGCAGTGGTGTATGCCGAGGGCCTGTACGTGGTCGTGTGGAGAGGCGATGCAGGAAGGCTGACCGCTCTGGTGGAGGTTCCTCAGAGGTTCTACAACCGTACACTGGGTTTGCTAGGTCACTGGAACACCAACAGGACAGATGACTTCCTGCTTTCCAATGGCCGTCTGGTGCCTCTTCTAAATAACAACATCCCCTCTGAACAGAGTTTGCTTCCCTTTGGACAGTCATGTGCGTGCACTTTTCAGTATAATTTTTGCTTCATGATAGGATTCTTCAGATTAGCCTCTGAATTATAGAGAAAAAAATTTAAATAGGAATACTGTATTCATTTAAGGTTTCTTGTCTTTTTTACACAGGGGCTGTTCCTGCTCCAGAAAGTCTTCTGTTCTCAGAGCCTCCTAGTGCTCCATTCAGTCCTGTCACGACAGAGCAACTGATGTCCTCAGTGAGCCCAGATGTGTTGGCCAAACACATTCAGACCTGCCAGAACAGCATGCAGTGTGTACATGACATGCTAGCCACAGGAAACCCAAACCTCGGCCAGGATGTTCTGAAAGACCAGCAGCAACTTCAGAACCGAATGCAAATTTACGGTTAGATGGTCATCCACATTAACTGACCTTCATCTAACACGCAACAATATCTTAACCTAACTAAAAACGTACCTAAAGTAAAAATATAAACTCCCATTCAAAAGTTGGAAAGCTTTTTTAATGTTTTTGTATGTAGTCTCTGGGGCTCATCAAGGCTGCATTTATTTGATCAAAAATACAGTAAAACAGTAATATTGTGAAATAGCCTATTATTACAATTTAAGATAACTGTTTTCTATTTGGATATAGTGTAATTTATTCCTGTGATGGCAAAGCTGAATTTTCAGCATCATTACTCCAGTTTTCAGTGTCACATGATCCTTCAGAAATCATTCTAATATGCAGATTTTCTGCTCAAGAAACATTTCTTATTACTATCAATGTTGAAAACAGTTGTTCTGCTTAATATTTTTGTAGAAACCGTCATGCATTTTTTTCAGGATTCTTTGATGAATAGATAGTTCAAAAGAACAGCATTTTTTTTTGTAAAGTTATAAATGCCTTTACTGTCATTATTGATAAATTTAATGCATCCTCAATAAAAAGTATAAATTTCTTTAAAAAAAAAAAAATTCGATAACACTTTCTATGAGACCATGCTTATAATGAATTATAGCTCCATTTATACTTTAAACGTATATTACTATAAAATAGTAATACTTGCTTATAGCAAGTATTACTATTTTATAAACATATTTATAAAGACTTATTGTGACCTATACCACATTATAAGAACAGTTATAGTTACATTTATATTATTTTTATAATTACTTATAAGTCATGCATTTTCCTTTTCAATGCATGTTCATAATTCTTTATACACTGATTTATAAGTATTAATTAGCCCGTCGTATGGTTCCATGAATGTATTTATAATGATGCAGCTTGCATTGCTATAATGTTATATTATATTTAAAATGAATTTTTATTCAGATTTATTCGTCAAATTAGTGAATATATTGTTATTAATAGCCGTGTTGTGTTCTTATACATACTTAAAATATCGTGAGTAATAATAGTTATTAATCTCTATAAAAGCTTCATTGTTGGCTTTAAGTAAAGTGAAAACATAGGATGCAATTTTCCTAAATCAAATGTTAAGAAATCACGAATATGTGCTCATTTTACATTTTAAGCTTACTTGTAAATGTAACTAATAAACAACAATTCCTGTAATGAAATAAAAAAACGGAAATCATTAATACAAACAGTTGAAAAAAACATATCTTTTTTTAATGTTACATACTAGCAAAACACTGCAACAATACGGTTTTAAAGTATAATTCCATGCAATTCCAAAGCAGTACCATGCAAATGGCTGAGGAGATATAGATTTTAACAAATCAAAATTACCATTCATTACCTCTAATGCAAACTTTAGCCATTAAAGACATAACTATTTGATTCAGCAAGCGTCTCTGGAACTATTTTGTGATCATTTATAAATCACTGTATAATGGATTGTGAACATGCACATTGAAAAAGCAAATGCATGGCTTATAAGTAATTATAAAAATAATATAAATGTATCTATAACTGTTCTTATAATGCAGTATAAATCTTATTGAGTCTTTATAAATGTATTTATAGAATAGTAATACTTACTTATAAATAAGTATAAATGTGGCTATAAATTATTATAAGCATGGTCTTCATAGAAAGTGTTACAAAAAAATCTTACCCAAACTTTTGAATGGTACTGTATTTTATGCTTATCACTTTGAAAAGAAAAATCACAAATGAAAAGTATTTTTTAATAAGATTAAATGGAGAGCAAATTGAGACTTTGCTTAAGTCACTTTCACAAAGTTACGAACTGTACTCAGATTTGCCAAGAATACCAAAGTGATCTCAATATAAACTCTTATTAAATTCTTCTCATTTGTGTATAATAATTGTGAGCAATAAAATTTTCCTCATGGTATTCACAGAATAAATGTTCATTCGTTTGTTTGTTCGTTCATTCATTCATTCATTCATTCATTCATTCATTCATTCATTCATTCATTCACTCACTCACTGTCTCTATAGGACATTTTAACAGCTCCCTCCCTGTGCTTGTTTTCAACAGGTAACTTGCCACCCATTGTGACAGAGCCGACTGTTATCATGTGTAAGGTCAATAGTACAGTTAGAGTTCAGTTCAAAGCCCAGGATCCAAACAAAGACCAAATCACCTTCTCCCTGGCCTTTGCACGCTCCCCACGGGTCACCATCGGCAGCAGTAAGATTTACTGCAAAGCACTGTATTTATAATCTTAGCCTGCTAACAATATTATATGCACTTATCTGTGAGATCTCCTGTTAGATCTGTTTCTAGAGCTTTATCCTCTATTAACTTCAATAGCCTGCTCTACATTTTAGCTCATTGATATATCACAATATGATTCTTTTTTGTGTCCTGAAGGTGATGGTATCCTCGTGTGGTCTCCTTCCAGTATTCAGCCAGTGAATCTGACCATTCAAGTGAGTGATCAAACATCCAGCTCTTTGATCACCCCTGTTCTGCAGCTCTGTAACTGTATGAATGGAGGAAGCTGCCAATACAACAGCGTGGCTGAGAACCTTCTCCTAGGAAAGTTTCAGGTACACAGCATTTCAGGGACGTGCACATGAATTTTAAGGGGCAGTTGCTCTGACCTAACAAAAGGGCACCCCCCCCCCATAACAGGGTCTTTATTAAAATATATATACACAAAGAAGTAAAACACTGAAATACAGCACTCAATCACCTTAACTACTACTAATAATAATAACATAGAAAAACATGACTTGAGTCATGAAAATCCCTACATCAATATCCCTAACAATACCCTATCAAGTCACTGATAGGTTTCTCCAAATTTACATACTAAACATGCAAAGCTTCAAAGGAGAAGCCGCATAGTAGGGGCCATTTCAACAAAAATCTTAAGAACTTCTTTTTTGTCGATTCCTAACCTTCTCTATGGCCAGCAGGAGGAGGTCTGACAGCCGCTCTTGACCACACTGATTTCTGACTGAGTGAGAGACGCAGGGAAATGAAATGCAGCTGAACGTTTGCTCTATGAAAGACATTGACAAAGACGAAAACTAAGGACATTTAATCTATAATTTTATTTCATTTTAGTTAGTTTTGCCAAACACACATTACAGTTTTGGTTAGTTATCGTTTTTTTGTAATGCCTCGTTTTTATTTTTATTTCAGTTAACGACAATGTTTTTTCCCACCTAGTTTTCGTTTTTTCGTTCGTTTTCGTTAACGATTATAACCTTACTCACCTTTCCAACAACGTTAAGTCGTCTCACCCGACAACCGTGACAATCTCCTTCTAGTGCCGCTCATGCAGGCTCAGCTCAGGTGCCGGTCGCGTGCAGCGCTGCAGCCACGTAAACAGAGTTTGCCCTTCCCCTACTGACTTTCACTTTTGGACGGGTGCCCGAATATGGAAGTGAATGAGGCTTTGCGATTTTTTTTATTTATTTTTTTTTTTATCTAGGCCTACGTGAAATTCTGCATCCATTGTATGATTTTTTTAAATTATTTTTTTCCACCTCGGAAGGGCAACGTGAGTCGAGAAGGGCATATGGGCAGTTGCCCGGGCAATCTGAGCAACCCCCCTGTGCACGTCCCTGCAGCATTTACCTTTAACCCTGTGCACAGATACATTCTTTTTTTGCAGAGAAATTTTAGCTTTGTGTGATGATACCACCAGTTGGGAGTATGGTAAAAATAAAAAATAAAAATACAGTCATTTAAAAAAAAATACATTATTACAATTGAAAATAACTGTTTACTATTTGAATATATTTTAAAATGTAATTTATTCATATGATGACAAAGCGGAATTTTCAGCATTATTACTCCAGGCTTCAATGTCACATGATCCTTCAGAAAACATTCTACTATGCTGATTTGCTGCTCAAGAAACATTTATTATTATCAATGTTGAAAACAGTTGTTCTGCTTAATATATATATATATATATATATATATATATATATATATATATATATATATATATATATATATGTGGAAATATATATTTCATACACAGCTATCAGGCATAACATTATAACCACTGACAGGTAAAGTGAATAACACTGATTATCTCTTCATCACGGCACCTGTTAGTGAGTGGGATATATTAGGCAGCAAGTGAAAATTTTGTCCTCAAAGTTGAAGCAGGAAAAATGGACAAGCCTAAGGATTTGAGCGAGTTTGACAAGAGCCAAATTGTGATGGCTAGACGACATCTCTTAAACTAGCATCTCCAAAACTGCAGCTCTTGTGGGGTGTTCCCGGTCTGCAGTGGTCAGTATCTATCAAAAGTGGTCCAAGGAAGGAACAGTGGTGAACCAGTGACAGGGTCATGGGCGGCCAAGGCTCATTGATGCATGTGGGGAGTGAAGGTTGGCCCGTGTGGTCCGATCAAACAGACGAGCTACTGTAGTTCAAATTGCTCAAGAAGTTAATGTTGGTTCTGATAGAAAGGTGTCAGAATACACAGTACATCGCAGTTTTTTGCGTATGGGGCTGCATATCTGCAGACCAGTCAGGGTGCCCATGCTGACCCCTGTCCACTGCCGAAAATGCCAACAGTGGACATGTGAGCATCAGAACTGGACCACGTAGCAATGGAAGAAGGTGGCCTGGTCTAATGAATCACATTTTCTTTTACATCACGTGGTTGGCCTGGTGTGTGTGCGTCGCTCACCTGGGTAACACATGGCACCAGGATGCACTATGGGAAGAAGGCAAGCGGCAGAGGCAGTGTGATGCTTTGGGCAATGTTCTGCTGGGAAACATTGGGTCCTGCCATCCATGTGGATACTACTTTGACACGTACCACCTACCTAAGATTGTTGCAGACCATGAACACCCTTTCATGGAAAAGTATTCCCTGGGGGCCGTGGCCTCTTTCAGCAGGATAATGCACCCTGCCAGAGAGCAAAAATGGTTCAGGAATGGTTTGAGGAGCACAGCAACGAGTTTGAGCTATTGATTGGTGTTGGATTCCCCAGATCTCAATCCAGTCAAGCTTAGGATGTAGGATGTGCTGAACAAACAAGTCCGTTCTATGGAGGACCCACCTCGCAACTTACAGTGCCAGATACCACAGCACACCTTCAGGGGTCTAGTGGAGTCCATGCCTCGACGGGTGAGGTTTTTGGCAGCAAAAGTGGGGCCAACACAATATTAGGAAGGTGGTCATAAAGTTATGCCTGATCAGTGTGTAAATTTTATATATATATATATATATATATATATATATATATATATATATATATATATATATATATATATATAATATAGAAAAAATATGTATATAAACCTGATTAGTTGCAAAATATTTGCAAAAAAAATTATTTTACAATTGATTTTAGTTTGCCTAAAAGTAAGTTAGCTTCATGTAGAATGTACAAGTCACCAGGTGAACTGTATGTTATTCAGTTGTGTACAGTCATGTTGGCACAGGCATGTAATGCTTCCATAGACAAACATGTTTTTCTGTATACATGTAGGTTGTTGGATGTCTTTGTCCACCGGGTTTCAGTGGCAAGTACTGTGATAACAGAACAGATGTGTGTAAAGGCAAACCCTGTTTTCCCGGTGTGGAATGCATCAGACAAAAAGAAGCAGACCTCTTCACATGTGGACAGTGCCCTGCTCCGACTGTATACAAGGACAAACAAGGATACAAGTGCTTTGAAAATGGTCAGTAGTTACTTAAAAGGCACACTTAGTATTTTTATTTCACTATTGCAGCAGCTTCAAATGCAGCTCATCCCATGAGATTTTAGAAACATTATTTAAAACAAGTTAAGTTCATCTAACTCTGTCCCACAGACTTCTGCCTTCCTCCATTCCCCTTCCCCTGCCATGAGATGGCAGACTGCACTAGCACTGGCTACAACTATACCTGTAAATGTAAGCGTGGCTACGCTGGCAATGGAAAAGAGTGCACAGGTATGCAACATGAATGCACAGGATCACAGGCATTCTCTGAGACACACTTGCACTCAAGTATGTTTTATTCTACCCACAGATATTAATGAGTGTCTGGACCCCTCGGCCTGTCCCAATGCTAAGTTTGAATGTATGAACTTGCCAGGAACAGTGCGGTGCTCATGCCGTTATCAGAAGACCAGAGATACTGATGGATGTGGTAAGTGGTTTTAAAAGGAATCAAAAATAGCTCAATAATCATAATTTCTTGACTCATCAACACAACTCGAACTTTACATTTACCATACCCAGGTAAATGATTGAAAACACAAACATTTTGAATATTCAAATCAGTGTAAACAATTGATTTGACAAAACGGACAAAACACCACACCTTGAGGACATCTGCTGGTCAACATGTGTAAATGCTTTAGTGGTTATTTGGAGGTTATTACAATGTAAATTAATTTAATAAAGGACATACACAAATCTTTGCAGAATATCTAGAACTTAATATAACATTTTTATGATTATTTAAAACTAGGATTATATTAGTTTTTATATTTTTTGTTTCAAATATTCATACATAATTTTGTATTTTATTTGAGTACTTAAATTATATATAGGTTATATTTATATTTTATAGCATCTATGTAAAAAATGAATCACTTTTGTTTTACTTTTCTTTTTTTTCTTTTTTTAGGTGAATCTGCTAATCCTACAGGTAAGACTGTGTATATCGATTTACTTTAAATATTAAATTACATATTATATTAATTATATAAAATTATATATAATATTAATATTATAGGTTTCATCAAGTTGAGATTTATTAAAAAAAAACAGAGGGGGGATATTTGAACAAGAATGCCATCATTGAAATTGTAATGTAGGAATTTAGACAGTGTAGAAATAAAGTGTAATTTAGTGGTTTCTATAACTGTTATTTAATCAACTGAGTTAAATATATTATTGTTTATTTTTAACAATTAAATTAACTATATATTTATTTATAAAATTTGCAGGCCCCAAGAGGTATTAAAAGGTATTAAAGCTGTCAAACATTTGAACATATTTCAGCAATATATCCCAACAAATTTGTATTATCTTCATTCTGTCTTATTCTAGGATAAATTGTAGTGTCGCACACATTTTACTCGGCTGCTTGCAAAGCTAAAAAATAAATCTCTAACACAAGATAATTCTGTTTTGGGATCTTGAAAGAGTTGAAAGAGGCAGTGACATGTTGTGCTGACTATAGATAATCTTGTCTCATGTTGAGGACGGCAATGGCTATTGGCTAGTAAAACTGTTGACCTGCCTACATTAAACCTAAAATTATAACATAATATTAATCCAATAATTTTCCATTCCACTTGGAAGAGTCTGTAGTGTAGGGTTTCCAATCCTGCTCCTGCAGGGCAGACATCCTGCAGAGTTTAGCTGCAACCTGCTCCAACACACCTGCCCAAAAGATTTAGTAGAGGTCCTGAAGAGCTGTTTCAGGTGTGTTTGGAGCCAAACTCTGCAGGACAGTGGCCCTCCAGGAGCAGGATTGATTCCACCTTTTTCCTAACCTACTGCATTTTAGAAGATGGGAGGCACTTCCTGTTTGTGGAAGTTCCACTCAAAAAGCCTGAAACAAATAAATCAAATCATAAGGTTGCCCTACAAATAATCCTTATCCGTTAGTTTCCTTGAATGAGCTAAAAATTCCTTCATGTTATATTTCCAGATGTCAGGAGAATAATATATCCCTTGGTATTTTAATGTGAATGTAATGTAATTTTAATGTTGCTTCATTCTTTTCCTCCGAATTATTTTCTTTTTTTCCCTTTGTATTCCACTGTAATGAAAAAAGGCAACATATATATAGTATGAAAAAAGGCAACATATATTGCACATATGTGCTCCTAATTTAATTTACAATATATCCCATGAATAATTCACTGGAATGCACTAAGAATCTCACGTTTTTCTCCCTAAATCCTCAAGTCTCTTTCTAGGTTTGTTTGTCAACACTGATGCTTTAAAATGTAATTGTCTCCCCTTTTTACTTCTAATACTTACAGCAGTGTTTTTTTAGAATTTTTTTGTTTGTTTGTTTTTCAAAATGACGGAGATCATTTTGAAATATTATCACTCAGTGTTCCAGGTAATGAACATTTTTGATTAAAGCAATGTACTGTTTGTTACATAATACAAACATATATTGTTGCGGAAAGAATCAAGCTTTTGGGTTTATTCATTGTCTGTTGTAGTAATTTGTTAATGCTTTTATACTTTTAAATTTCCTTTTGATGTTCGTTGGTTGAAGGGTGAGTAGAATAATGTCATCTCATTGTACCCAGTTTTTGAAAATGCTTATTATTGTGTTCATAGAGTGAACCTTTCACTGATTGTTTGCAGTTTAACGGAATCTCATAATTCACACAAAGCGTCATAGGGCATAGGAAAAAGGTGGATAGTGCTTGTTTTAATATGCTGGTAGGAAAACTTCCATTGCCATCCATGACCAAAGGTGGAGATCAATGAATGTATAAAAATGGATGACCAGCAGGGATACAGTATCAAAAGCAGAGGCAGGGAAATGCTCCACACTGGCAAACCGCACCATGGGTTTCATATTTTAGGAGAGACCAACATCAATGTCTTTTTTTTCTCTAGGGTGGAATGTTTTTAATGTGTCCATGGGCTGGGGAAATCAGGAGTCTGGACAGGGACTGAGTCAGGTCAGTGCATGGATTTGAAAAAGCAGATACATATTAGATCAATTTGAAGTAATAGCATGTCATTAACACTAGCTGTTTTTAATGTTAACATTTCTGCATTCTCTGCAGCTGGAGAAGATCCTGTCACTGGGTTTCCAGAACAAGTTCTACAATGCCAGTGCTATAGCTCCTGATTCAGCATCAGCAGACGGGATGAATGAGTACAGGATCAATGTGTCCAGCGACACACCGCATTGGTATGTCATGGACTACCTTACCAGAGTCAGTCAGTACTACGGCATCCGTTCAGCCTATGTGGAGGGTAAGAAAATGTACTAAAATATGTTATTTTCACTTATTACACAGCTCTGCTCTTGATTGGTCAATCACAATATTATATATTTAATCACACGTTCTTGTGTGATCAGACCTGACATTCAGACCAACAGCCTTATTCTGAGTGTGATATTGCTTTTATACGTGAATTCAATAAACAAGGTAATATTGTTGTAAATATGAGTTAACACTGAATAGCTTATATTTTAGACACAATATTGCCATGTACTTCAATTTTTGCTTTGCCAATGAAAACGAAAGCAGGATCAACTGCTGCGCACCTCAAAGCAACTGAGAGTAAAGCTGTTTCTGAATGAATCAGTATAGTTGAATGATTCGTCTCTGTCATAAAGAAAATAACTTTTATTCCTGAATAAATCAGTTTTTGAACAAATCGGTTGAGTAAATGATTCAATGACTCACTCAAAAAGAAAATATTTAGTTCTGTTCCTGAATGAATCAGTGTTTTTGAACAAATTGTTTGAGTGAACAATTCAGTGACTCGCCCATACAGAAAATCTTTTTTTTTTGTTGCTGAAGGAGTCAGTTTTTGAACAAATCATTGAGTAAATGATTAAATTACTCACTCTTAAAGAAAATCACTTATTTTGTTCCTGAGTGAATCAGTGTTTTTGTATAAATCACAGAGTGAATGATTAAATTACTCGCTCATATAGACAGTAACTTGTTTCATTTCTGAATGAATCAGTGTTTTTTGAATGAATCAGTTGAGTGAAAGATTCAATGACTCACTCATAAAGAAAATAACTTGTTTTGTTCCTAGACGAATCAGTGTTTTTGAAAAAAATCGGTTGAGCTAATGTTTCAATAATTCACATCATAAAGAAAAGCACTTATTTTGTTCCTGAATAAATCATGTTTTTGAACAAATTCTTGAGCGAGTAAGTCAGTGACTTACCAGTCACTTGTTTAGTTTCTGAATGAATTAGGCTGCATCTACTGTATTGTAGGCGAAAAACAGTATGTAAAAACAATATAGTAGGCGAAAAACAGTATGTAAAAAGAGTAGTATGTCTAAATTCACAGTACTCAGAAAAGAGTAGGCAAAAAGTACCCGGATTAGCTACTACTTCTGGCGAGATTCTGAAAATATAACCTGCAAAGTCACTGAAAAATCCCCACCGCTAACATAGACTAACAGTCTCTCTGGAACACAGACAATAAACATTACAAACAGGCCGCAGTGCTGTTGAATTGAATTCTCTTGAAACATTGTTTATCATATTTGGGGACAGCAATTAACTGTTGTACTGTATTATGTATAAGAAATAACCCTCTAATTCCACTGTCAGTGTTGCCAAGTCTGCGGTTTTGTTGTGAAAACCTGGCAACCCTGTCCACTGTGCTTATGAGTGCTTAAGTTCTACTCCTTGTCTTTATAATAATAATAATAATAATTCGTTACATTTATATAACGCTTTTCTGGATACTCAAAGTACTTTACATATGGAAGGGGGAATCTCCTCAGCCACCATCAATGTGTAGCATCCACCTGGATGATGCGACGGCAGCCATATTGGCCAGAACGTCCACCACACCAGCACACTTTTAGACTTTGTATTCCTTTTTTTTTTTTAGACCTTGATGAATGCAAGACAAATGAGGCTCCATGTTCAAAAACAGCCCAGTGTGTAAACACCTACGGTGGCTACAGGTGTGTGTGCAATGGTACTGATCTAAAGAAGGAATCACAGTCATGCATTTTAGGTAAGTGCTTCACCAGAGAACAGTGTTCAGGCCTGTGTCATTAGATTTTCATAAAAATTAATGTTTTTCCCTCTTCCATCTCAGACTGGAACAGTGTTAACCGCACAGACCAGTCCGGCGCTAAGACTATGGAGGATAAGAAGTCATTAATTTTGGGGCTGGTCCTGGGCATCGGTATCCCCCTCCTGCTGCTGCTGTTGTTGGCGGCTCTTGCCTGCTTCTGCTGCTGCTCACGAAAGAAAACCATCACTGGGGAGTGAGTGTCCTGATCACACATTCAATGACATTGTGTAGGATTTTTGAAGAAGTAATCTTGGTAATATGATTAAGCATATAAACAGTCTCTGTCCTTGTCCTGGTGCATTCACTGTGGATGCTAGATCTGAACTCTTTCTCCCTTTCTCTCTCTCCATCAAGTATTCCTCACCTGCTGCCCGAGTACATTCAGGAGCAGTTCAACCCACCATTCAACTTTGACGATCCTTCCCTGCAATATATCACCCATTGCAGCCCACGTATCCTTGACAACCTCACACCACATCAGAAGCGCCGGTATCGATAACACGGGCCCAGTACTCTTGTATTGTCTGGTTCATCCGGCATCGGTGCAGATGCAGTACATTTGTATTTAAAGGAAATGATATTATTTATACTGAAAAAAGAGACTGCTGACTTTTAAAGTCCTGTGTGAGAGTGAAAGAGTGCCAAACACATGCAGAAGAAACTTGGAGTGATCTGTGAGCAACAAGCTCTGCTGAATTATTACCTCAGTTGAAGATACTAATTCAAAAAAATAATATATCCAAAGTTCTTACCAAAATTATCAACTGACACACATTAGTTGCACTTATGTAGAAGCTACGGTTTAAAGATATTCAAATAAGAGGATAAACATCTGAACACCAGTGGCAGGTATTGCTGGAAATACAGATACATTTAGAGAAAAAATTCAGACCATTCAGATTTTTAAAAGGTCTGGATGCATTATAGTAATAAGAATTGTGGTAAAATGTGTTCTAATGCCAAATGTCAAATGGCTAATATTTTTTTTTCTCTTTATTTTGGGGATTAAATATGACATTTTTTTATTTGATTCTTTTGCAGAATGTGAAATAATGTTCAGTAATATCTTGCATATAAGTGAAAGATCTTATATGTTTTTCTGGTCAAAATTTGCTTGTTGAGAGCAAAGCAACTTAATGTATGCATGTCATGTATAAGTAAACATATGGCATCATCAAACCCACTCAAATATTGTAAAATACTTTGTATTGGTTATATTTGTATGTCCACTAGCTTTTCCTTAAATAAAATAAAAAATAACATTTTAACAGAGTACTAGATGTAAAACTGATTCTAAGCTTGTTTGAGGGAACATGATTTTTACAACATACAATGGATTCCAAAACGTCTGAGACCAAAAGTGATTATACTTATATTTTTTATTCTTTTCTAATTCAATACTAATTACAGGGAGTGCAGAATTATTAGGCAAGTTGATTTTTTGATCATATTTTTTTTCCAAGTACATTTTACCAATTCCAATCCACATCAATCATAATAACTACTATTAATATTGTTTTTAATCATTTATAAGTGATACATAATAGTTCATGAAGGCTGGAAATGAAAAACGCCTATTATTCAGGTGTGCAGAATTATTAGGCAGGTTTTCTTTTACAGGCCAAATGAGCCAAAAAAGAGATTTAACTCAGACTGAAAAGTCAAAAATGATTAAATACTCATGAGAAGGACGCAATACTAATGCAATACTAGAAATTGCAAAGTTAAAGCATGACCAATGGACAGCAAAACGCTCATTGGGTCAGCGGGGTCATACAAAAACAGGTGGAAAAGAAAAGATGCATGTTAACTGCAAAAGAATTAAGAATTAAGGTGAAGAATTAAGTGTGAAACCATCAGGAACCCTTTAGTCTCCAGCGCCACCATTTTCCAGAACTGCAACCTACCTGGAGTCTCCAGAAGTGTGAGGTATCAGGATCTCAGAGACTTAGGCTAGCTAAAGAATCCTAAAAAATGACCTGCTCTTAATAAAAATCACAAGCTGAAGTGTTAGAAAATACATTAAGACTGGGTTTTTATAGGCCTTATAGACAGACAGATTGAGAGTGACTCTTGAAGGACCAGCACCACATCCTCTTGTACCACCGTTTGAAGAATTTATCTTCCAGAATCTGGCAGTAAGATGTGGGAGTTCACTTTTAGTCCATCTCTTATCCTGAAATGTCCGTCTTGCAGATATGGACTAAAAATGATCTTCTAAAACTTACTGTCAGATTTTGGAAGATGAATTCTTCAAACGGTGGTACAAGAGGATGTGGTGCTGGTCCTTCAAGAGTCACTCTCAAGCCGTCTGTCTATAAGGCCTATAAAAACCCAGTCTTCATGTATTTTCTAACACTTCAGCTTGTGATTTTTATTAAGAGCGGGTCATTTTTTAGGATTCTTTAGCTAGCCTAAGTCTCTGAGATCCTGACACCTCACACTTCTGGAGACTCCAGGTAGGTTGCAGTTCTGGAAAATGGTGGCGCTGGAGACTAAAGGGTTCCTGATGGTTTCACACTTAATTCTTCACCTTAATTCTTAATTCTTTTGCAGTTAACATGCGTCTTTTCTTTTCCACCTGTTTTTGTATGACCCCGCTGACCCAATGAGCGTTTTGCTGTCCATTGGTCATGCTTTAACTTTGCAATTTCTAGTATTGCATTAGTATTGCGTCCTTCTCATGAGTATTTAATCATTTTTGACTTTTCAGTCTGAGTTAAATCTCTTTTTTGGCTCATTTGGCCTGTAAAAGAAAACCTGCCTAATAATTCTGCACACCTGAATAATAGGCGTTTTTCATTTCCAGCCTTCATGAACTATTATGTATCACTTATAAATGATTAAAAACAATATTAATGGTAGTTATTAAGATTGATGTGGATTGGAATTGGTAAAATGTACTTGGAAAAAAAATATGATCAGAAAATCAACTTGCCTAATAATTCTGCTCTCCCTGTATATTACTAGTTTTTTTATTATTAATTATATTACTAGTAAAAATTATTAAATATCTATGTATGCTAATTTTGAACATGGTCTCAGACTTTTTGTCCCCACTCTAAATTGTTGCATGTTCTACAGAATAAGTGGTTACGCATTAGTGTTGTAAAAAAGTGTAGTATGTACATTTCACCCCTGGGTGGCAGCAATGTGTTTCTGTGACGTTGAGGGCAGACAGTCAATCACAAGAGGCACCGGGCAGACACCTGCACTTCTCCCTATGCAGTGTGTGTGTGGTGGCCCCTGCAAGATGAGATCATCAAAGTTGTTTGCAGCCCTGCACTGCAGAGGAAGGCCCACACAGGGAGAGGGGGTCAAGAGCAGGTCAGCAGCCGCATGTACACTTTCCTTTCTCCCTCCCTTATACCTCACCACCTCTCAACAACCATCCTTATCGCTCGCCCTTCCCATACTCTCCTACACTAACTGTTGTCATAAACCTTTAAATTGTTTTTTCCCCCCAGCAGCGGATCAGGCCCTCATCTTCTACCTCCTCTTGGCTTTCATTTTTCTCTATTACCCTTGCAAATCTTGTTTGTTTCTTTGTTTAAAAACTCTACAGCCTATTTCTTTAGGTAACACCCTCATTCTGGTTTTAGGAATGAATTCTGGATGTTAATGTATAGCATCCGCAAATTAAACTTAAAGGGGATATTTCATGAAAATCGTACTTTTTCTGTGTTTAAGTGCTGGTCCCCGTGCATCTACCAACCCAGAAAACGTGAAAAAGGACAACCCAGTAACTTTGTTTTGGCAAGCCTTTCTCTGCAAGCATGTGAAAAAACGAGCCGCTCAGATTTCGCTCCCCTAGGAAGGGGATCTTATTATAATATTACCACCCCTTAATCTGCTCGTTTCCACCCACGACGCCGTCATTTTGTTTTCGCAAGCGACAACAGTCAATTCTAACGCTATGGCAAAAGTTTTAGCAAAGCATGCAAGCAAACACTATTTTGAGTTTCGTTATCTTGGATAGCCTGCAAGTTGACCCTGGCATGCTCGATTGCTAAAAAAGGAACATTTCTGTCCAAGTGATATTTTGGAAAAAAATATTGGACCATTCACAGCATTTGATAGCAATCATAAACGTTAGCCTGGTGTGTATGGCTCTGTTTGGCAAACAGGTAAGCTATGTTTAGTGGGCGTCCGTACGGTTTTGCACAAAAGATTAAGATGACAACTCCACAGCAACTACATAAATTTATCCACTAACCATTCAGAAACGTCCAGTTGCATTCTAAAAGTTGTAACTTCTTCCTGAGTCTCTCCATCTCCGGTTTGAACAATGTAAGGCTGAACACCATTACTGACAATCATCATTTTGGCTGCGTGAGATTTTCCAGCTTTGTTGAGCAACCAAAGCATGAGCTGTTAAAGCTCCGCTCTCTTTTGGAAAGCGGGCAGGGAGCAGCAGCTCATTTGCATTTAAAGGGACACACAAAAATGGCATGTTTTTGCTCACACCGACAAGATGTAATAAATGATCTGTGGGGGATTTTGAGCTGAAACGTCACAGACACATTCTGGGGACACCAGAGACTAATATTACATTTTGTGAAAAGGGGCCTAGGTCCCCTTTAAATAAGTAACCCTCATGTTTTGCTGTAGCCTCTAGGGCTTTAATACTGTTGGGACTGACTTTATAAATACAATATACATTAGTGGTTTGTAAAAAATAATCATTGACAATCATTGTGAGATTAATTTTATTTTACCTCCTGATTCTTTTAATACAGTCTTCTGAATACAGTAGTCAGACATTATTGACAATTTAACCCATCAGCTGTAGCACAAAGCAGACACGCTTTTCAGAATTGTTTTCAATATAGAAATTCTGTTTCTGTTTGAGGTCAGTTAATTCAAATTCAAATCTTTGCATTTATTCATCTTTTATATTTTGACTTTAAAGGGATAGTTCACCCAAAAATGTTGTGATTATTTGCTCCATTTACTTACCCTCATGTTGTTTCAAACTTGTATGCGTTTCTTTCTTCTGTTGAACACAGTAGGAGATATTTTAAAGAATATTGATAATCAAACAGTTGACAATAGCCATTGACTTCCATAGTATTTTTTTTTTTACTATTGAAGTCAATGGCTAGTGTCAACTGTCTGATTACCAACATTCTTTAAATATCTTCTATTGTGTTCAACAGAAGAAACTAACCTGAATCTGGGGCTGAATTTTCATTTTTGGGTGAACTCCTTTAAGATGCCAAGCAAGAGTAATATAATGTTTTCATGGAGGTTGTTTGAAGTGTGTTTTCAAAATTAGGAAAAGTCATGAAGCATCAACCTCATACTTCAATGTAAAGTATGACATTTAAGCCATCAAAAAAACAGCTTTGGGGTTTCTCCAACCTCAAACAGAGCATGAGCTTCTAACTTTCATGAGAGAAGAGATGGCCTTTTACATGCAAATCTGTCATTGTATTGCATAACATAAGAGGTGTAACCTGGGTGGAGGATGGTCACAGGTATGTTCCAGCTTTTCAGGTTACCTGGAAACAATGGGCTTCTATACACAGCCCCTTTTTCCATTCAGTAAGACTCAATATTTTGTGTCTTGTTGACACCCATTCTCTCTTCCTGTTTGTAGTGACATTGTTAATGCCATAAAGTTATATCATCAAAAGTTACGCCTAGTTTAACCTGGAGCATTTGCCAAACAGAAGCAGTAAACGCTTAAAGAAAAGCTATCAGCTGCCTTTAAGGTCCTGCTATTGGACTCTGCACTTTGCAACCATTTATCTCCCAGTCATAAAACTATAAAGTTTAGGATGTAAACTAAGCTCTTTCACGCTCCGGCCTTATCTCCCTTTTACGTAATTTCTGCAAGCCCTCGACTTGCTATTTGCCAACAATTTAATCCAGAGTTGGTCTCCAAGTAATGCTGAGTACAGTTTTTCAAGTGTAACAGTGCAGTTAAGAAACTGCATGAATCCAACAACATCTGGCTGTAAATCTTTACTGAGGGTGAAAGTACTTATGCTTTTTTAAACGACCCACATTGACGCACAAGAGTTTAATTGCATTGAAAGACTCTCACAACTCTCGAATTTTGAGCAGGCATTCAATACAAAAAGTATATGTTTTTGTAAAGAGGACCCCACATGACATTTGATATTCAACAGTATTCTTGACATTTATTCAACAGTGCTTCTGATCTGCCTGCATTGACACTATTCTTTAAGAGCTGCTGTGCAGCCAAAATTTATGTACCAGTTATCAATGTAAAGCTGCTTTGACACAATCTACATTGTAAAAAGCACTATATAAATAAATAAAGGTGACATTCATGAAAATAATTAATGAAAATAATGAAATAAATGGCCACAAATTAAGAATTAATTCAACTTGTTTTAGTTACAACGTGGCCATGTTGTAGTAGTTTGTTCCTAATTTTAGGCACATCGTGGCCATTTTGTAGTAATTCCCAAGTTTAATTACGTGACCGCATTGTAGCATTTCGTTCATTTGTTTTAGTTAAATTGTAGCTACGTTGTACTAATTAGTTCCCTCATTTTAATTTAGTCACTGAAGGTCGAAGCCATGATTTAAAGTGTTTTAAAGGTTCCTAATTATGTCTTGGAGATCTCCTACAATAGGTTTACTTGCATCCATGGTCAAAAAACATTTTAATTTTCTCGTAATCGCACATCACCTAATTTCTCAAAGAATCTGAAAACGATTTGTTTGAAGATTCGGTATCTCTAAACCCCTCCTTTCCACGAGCCTACTTTGCTCTGATTGGTCAGATGACCTAGTCTGTTGTAATTGGTCATCGACCGCTTATAGCGCGTCTTGGAAACGAAACACCTATCTGAATTTCAGCTCTTCCTCAGTGCCTAATATGAACAGTAACGATGGTGTCGTTTTTTTCTGTATTCCAGTGCGAGTCCTCATCTTTTTGAAGTGGATTTGCTGCAGTGAAAACAGACTCTTCTTGTCATAAACAACATGAACTGAACTCTTCCAGGCCTCAGGTACAACTACAGTGTTTGAGGGTGGGGTCAAAGTAGATGTTGTTCACAGACAGCCAATGAAGACCATATGCTGGTATTATGCAAATATTTTACATTGTCACGTCGGCACTTAATAGGAAGTGAGACTGGAATTACTGACGACTCATTTAGGCAATTCATAATTGATTCTTTCTTTTAGCAATAATAACTTTATTTGTTGTGCAATAAATGAAGTAAAAATTTCCCCCTCAGAAAGTCCCTGCTCGCGAGGTAGTACTTTTTCAAAGTTCAGGAACTTTCGGGGTGGGACTTGGGCACTGAACATACTGATTGGTTGAGTTCACGCAGCATTTTGATTGGTTGACTCCATGCAGCATTTTATTTCAACCACCATTTTTAAAAGTCTGTTGCGGTGCGTGCAGTAAGAGTTTTTTCTATTCGAATCAACAATGGAGTTTAAAAAAATACGACTAATGGACCAACAGCAAGGTTCAGCTTTATTATGCTTATATGTGGAGGACGAAATCAAGCTGGAACTGGAAAGTCGCGCACAGTCCTATGTCACCGGACTTAATCTTCTCAATACTTTTTCGTGATGAAAATGCAGACAGCAACAGGTCGTGGGGAAAAAAGTTCCTGGGACAAATTGTTCCAGGTTATTTCGGTGGAAAAGCGGCTTTAGTTACCTGTTTCCTGTGTTCCCGCCAGTCATTAGTTGCCATGCATGTTCATTTCATGATCACACCTGTTGGTCCTTCAGTTCATTATCATTGTGTATTTAACGTCCTAATTTCCTTCTGTTCATTGTCTGTATTGTTTGTATTAGTGCTATGCATACTGTTTCATTGAGTTTACTTGGATTGGATTGTTTAATAAGCTACACTTCTATTTTGAACCCCTTTGTCTACCTTTATCTTTGGATTAAAAAATTACAGGAGTGATATGTAAATACCATGCTACATGAATATCTAGATAAATTAAATGGTACAAACAGGTACAAAAATGCCATTCTATCAGAACACTGTACGTTCTTTTAAGAGTTAAACATCCTCATACGCCCCTGAAAACCAACTCTATCCCCTCCAGCATTAGCAGGCTTCATAAATTAAAGACGACACAACCTCCAGTTACACAGGCGGACATCTACACCCAGACACCTGCTCTGGCCTCAGTATCCACACCCACAGCCCTTTGTTGAAAACTCCTGCAGTGAACAGAACTGAGTGTACCATGCAGTTCTCAACATTTGCCCTTAAGAGGAAAAATACGCTGCATATTACCTGTTAAGAGGTGCTCTGCAATGTCTTTTGAGTGCCTTTCCCTGTGTAGACTTGCCTTGACTTGCCTATTAACGCTTAAGGTATGAGAGATGTCTTTTGTTGTGAGCTCTAGGAAAGATCTGGAATGTTCTATGGCAGATAAGGCCTCCTTTCATTAAAGTACCACAGTTCTACATGCTTTACAAGAGAAGATTTGAGCGCTGAGTTAATAAATATGCTTGAAAAACAGGGAAGAGTGAGTCATTTCAGGGGAGCGACACATTTAGAGAAGTATATACAGTACATAAACGCCTTGCCTTCACACTCCTGCCCACGTATGGTACCATCGCTCATGCATACCCAAAACGATTGTAGGGCAAACACGTCATGCAGGTTTACGTTCAAACTTGCTCACTGCATACTGCTACATTTTCTCAAAATAGCACGAGATTTGGAATTCTTAAAACCTACAATTGGCTCCTTCATGACAATATTGCTCTCAGAAGCATATAACTTTAATAGATTTTCATTTATCATCATTTTTTCTTTAGACAGTAATGAATACAGTCATGTAAAGGATGTTGTTGCACAGTGACAGTGCCTTGCAGCCCTTTCAGTCATGACTATAATTATATATTACATATTGAAGTCGGCATGAAATTAAAATTCAACCTATTTTCTAAATGCATGTTATTAATCTTTAGTAAACAATAATTCATGCACGTTTCATTATTTTAAACATTTAGTATGACCTTTGTTTGACCTTGTAATTTTTAATCAAAAGGTCTTAACTTAATCTTCACGCACATTCCTCTTATCTTTTTGTTTAAAGGGTTAGTTCACCCAAACCCGTAAGACCTTCGTTCATCTTTGGAACACAAACAAAGATCTTTTTAATAAAATTTGAGAGCTTTCTGTCCCTCCATAGACAGCTATGCAACAACTAACACTTTGACACAAAAAAAAGATTGTAAAACTAATCCATATGAATTGTGTGGTTTAGTACAAATTTTCTGAAGAGACTTGATCGCTTGATGTGCGAGAACCATTGAGGCTCATTCTCATGTGTTACGCAGCATGTTTGAACTTCTGTGAGAGGTTTGTTCTCGCACATCAAGCAGGTTCGGTTGAGCTTCCAGTTATGTTCACTCATCATTCACAACTCATATGTGAATAAAAGCTTATGCAACTGACACTTTCAAGGCATCCATGTGACTCCAGTGGTTTTTCCTTAATTTTATGAAGCGACGCGAGTGCTTTGTTTACTCAAAAAACATAATTTACCACTTTATTTACAAAATATTAATCTCCAATTCAATCAAAAACTGACTGATAGTCCCTTCCTACATTTTCTTCTTTTTTGGTCATCTGTTTGACTTGGATGTACATCACAATATGAAAGAAAATTTGGTATTTCTGTTTCATGGCAACTTTAAGGGAATTTTCCCTTAAAAATCTTTATTTTATTAAGTAAATCCATTAGAAGATTTAATCCCTGATGTAATAAGGTCAATAATTGGTCTCTGTGGGGAATGATGGAATGGAATGCTGCATTAACCAATCAGCATCCAGAAATGGAACATTCAAATGTATAAATAAGAAAAGTCTCTTTAAAAAGAGTTGTTAGGAACAAAGTGCAGCAAAGTGACTATATTCACAATACATCACAACCTTGAGTGCTTCATAGCTTTTATAAAATTGTTACTACATAATGAATTATTAAAGACACTTTTTTTTTTTTTTTTTTTTTTTTTGATAATATATGAAGTCCCGCACATTATTTGTTCCCTCGTTTTAGTTAAATCATGGCCACACTGAGCTACATTAATTCGTTCACTTGTTTTAATAGAGGCCACAGTTTATTCACAATTTTTTCAGTTATTATTAATTACACAAATGTCAAGTGCAGGGCTCTGTACAACAACAACATATAAAATGTTTGATATGAACTTTGTCATGAATTTTCTTTTATGAACAAATAGAGTTAAAAACCTTATTTCTGACAGATGGTGCAGCAAGGGAATTTTCCCAATTGGCACATAGAGCCACCTTATTGCATGTTGCAGTTTCTCCCATTCATAGTTATATGAGGGATCCGTCTTGGTAATATAAAGTCTTATCACGGATTTTCAACAATGTTGAAATGCTGTATTGATTATTCTTAAGGCAGGGTCGGTTTAATAACGCTATTCTGGAATATCTAGTCCTTTGCTATTATAATAAAAGATGCAGATTTCAAGGAGCGATTATCTGACCTAAAACAAGTTCCTGTGGTGTTGCTGAGAGACCTAAGGAGGCAGCTGCTATCTTTTAGAAGATCTGCCAATGGAAAAGATGATTACATCCTTATATGTAGAGAAAATTCAAAGCTATTTACACAGAAAGCCTTTGTAGAACTAGCTAACATGCAGCCATTGTCACCAACATATTTGTTTCTTCTTCTTAAAGACCATGCGTTCATGCTCAGTCTGAATCCAGCTTATCTCCCCCTTGTGATTAATAGCAAGGCCCTTTATGATGTTTCTCCTTTGTTGCATAATCTTCTCTATGAGTTGCAATCCCAGTGAAGAAAAGCAGATTTGAATGAATAGACGCCACTGTGTTGGGGATTAGGCAGCAGAGACGGTGACAAGTGCCAAGTGGACACTGAAGCAGTTACTTATAAGGATCTCTAAATGGTTTGCTTGTGTGTGTGTTTGTGCATATGGCTAGGTGCGGATGATAAGCTTCCTGTTTGTGCGTGAATGTTTGCATCCATTTACGAATCAACGATTTCACGTTAATTGTGCAATCTGGGAACATACTGCGGCCAGTTTAAAGGGATAGTTCACCCCAAACTAAAAATTTTAATGACTTAATCACTCTCATGTTGTTCCAAACCTGACTTTCTTTCTTCTGCAGAACACAAATATTTTGAATAACTATTTTTGTGTTAGTGAAAGTCAGTGGTGTCCAAAACAACACTGGATTCCATTGATTTTCATTTTATGAGCCAAAAATATATGGACCCACCTTATTTTGCTGCGAGGACTGGAGCCTGTTGTGTTATTCTTAAACTGACCCCAGAGTTTCCACTCTCTCCCACCTGCAACTTCACTGGGTTTGATCCAGAGACAGGTGGCCAGTGGGAGAGAGAGCCAGGCAGCCAAGCATAGAGAAGCAGGCCATCAGATACTCATGCATTCAGTGAGTACAAGCAGGCCTAGCATCTACTGCACGTGTGCCTACAAGCCTGCTGCTCCTTATGCCACATCTGACATATCAATGAGCCTCTCTCAGCTGATGTTACACTTGATTGCATGCACACAATACGCCAAAAGCATACACACATAAGTCACCATCAGTAACATGTGCATAACCTGTTACGAGGAACTATATGGATCTAATACAGTGTATAAAATGTTTCATATATTCATAATCGTTCAGTTTAATTGCAATCAAGCCAAATTGCATTCTACTTCAGGTGATTCATATATATTAATGGGATCTGAATCATCACGGGGGCTTCTAAATGCTTTATTCTTCTTGCCGTATATAAAACATTGTAGGCAGACATTCTGTAAAGCTTGCAGCAAGCCAGCCTTGCCAAATCAATCTGATAAGGAAATTAAGTGGATTGCACTCCATAACTAATGTTCAAATCCTTTTAACGGAGCGGGATCGGGTCAACCATTTGTTTTATTTCATTGATTACATTGAAGGAATAATATTACATAAAATGCTCAGTCTAAACATATGCCCAGCCTGGCCATTTAGTTAATTTTTCTGCATGGTGCTATAGGCTACTCATTGAGAGCGACATGTTCCCCCACAATATTCATATTAGTGGTTGAGCTATATTATTTTTGATGGTTTAATTATCAATATTTTATTATATTTGGTCCACTCAACCCTGAATATATGCTGCATAATGATTGTAATGGATAATTTGCTCAAATTTCATTTTTTTTTTCAAATTAATTGCTTTGTTGGCATCATCAAAATAAAAATTAAAAACCTCCAAATGTGTCTTAGACCACTTGATGCTTAAATGCTACACTATCTCTACATAAATTCCACTTGCTTAGGGTGCATTAAATGTTGCAGTGTCAGAAATTAAGTATTTTTTTTTTTAATTAATAATTTAATTGTGATTTAAGTTATTATTTATTAACGGGCAGTAGCCTATTTGGGCATTGATTTTCAAGACAAGTTTTCATAGCATCCTGTCATTTTTTGTCCAGTACTTCAACATTTAAAACAATATTCACAGGCCTAGAAAACAATATTAAATATATAAATTGCTACATAACAGATAAAACAAAATGAAGAATGTACTTCAGGGACATTTTATGCCCAAATATTTTAAATAGTTGCACACATTTGTCACTTTCCATGGCATCCCTGCCATGAGCCCTGGTTAATATCTGACCCTGATGTGTAGTGAGTGAGTCTAGTCGGGAATGCAGCTCTACTCGGATCTTAGCGAGTGACGCATTGCGGGTACAAATTGACCAATCAGAAGCCGCCTCTCTTGGCCATAACGTACAGTACTGCGATTGACGCATCACACTTTAGCAGAATGTATGACTCCGCCGGTTAGCTAGTTCCACTCAAAACAAGCACCCCTCGCTGCATAGCATACATTTTCAGGATTTTAAGACGTCGCTATCGTATAAATCCTCGGTACTCTGTACTGCAGGCTCATGCATCACAATTGTGACATTTTTGATGATCGTTTCTGATTCTGATAGGGAAGGAAGTGTGTTGGCGGATGGAGAAAAAGCAGGGGGGAGGGGTTTATAAGCGACCATTAAAGGCGCGACAAGCCCTGTATGATTGCATCCTGTTTGTTTGCCAGCTGCGGACTGTTGTTCTGTGTGGAGATACATCTGTTAAAAGAACGCGATGGTGAGTAAAAACTGTTATGTCTTAATGTCACTGTTTATTTGGTGCAAAATGCCATTATTATAGAACGCATTTATAAAATAATGCGTGTTACAGTCAGCATACAGTTCGTTGGTATTGAATAGTTGTATATATTTTCATTGAATGTATGGTAGTGATATGGTTTAATGACAGGTAACGTTAGTCTTCTGCTTGTGTTTTATATATGCGTATTCATTTAGTTTCATAGGGGAATATCAGTTAAATATTCAATTCTTGCTGTAACATGAAATAATTTAAAGCAACAGCTTGAAAAAGCTTCATTGATAGCGAATACAGTTTAAGGGGCACGTCAGCTGCGAATATGGCGCATTTCTCTTGCACAAGCTTATGTTTAAATATGTGCTCATTATCAAACACGCATATGGAAAGCATTGGACTCCTGTGGTCCTTTTAATTCAATGTTCTCTTCATGAATAAAGCAGTAAAAGGCTTTTATGAGCAGTGGAGAGGGACTGCGCCACCTTCTGCAGTTAGCGTTAAAGGGAAAGTTCTCCCCAAAATGAAAATAGTCATTTATTCAGTCTCATGTGGTTATAAACCCATAAAACTGGTTGACTTTCTCTTTTGGAACACAAAAGGAGATGTTAAGCGCTGACGCGTACTTTCATTCCATCTTTTTTCCCCCATAATGAAAGTGAATGGAGACTGAGGCTGTCTTTCTGTCCAACATCAAATTTTGGGGTGAATTGTTCCTTTTAATAGAAGTAAATCAGATCCTTATGGTTCCCCCAGACATGTCACCACCAATATTAAAATTAACGGTTGACCAATATAGTTTTTTTTTTAATGGTTTGTTCTTAAATGATTAGATTAGTGTCCCCCAATGCTTAATACGCGGTGTCATCATTGGTTTCAATTGAACGTCTTCTCTTTTTCTCCTTTGCAGGCTGACCAGTTGACAGAAGAACAGATTGCCGGTAAGACATCCCCCCCCCCTTCCGTCCATTGGCACATGGTCAGTGGTGTGGATTCCCGTGGTTTCCCCTCTTCAACCCCCCACCCCCCACCTCTCTCCATGGATTTATATTATTTCCTTTTATGGCGAGCCCTGAGACTTGGTCAGGACACATTCCCCAAATTAATGGGCAGGTTGTTGTGGTGGGAAGCGTGTAACAGCAGACTTTAAATCTAAGTGATTGAGTAATTTCCTGTGGCTAGTTGTAGTTTTTGATGATCACGCCCTTCTCTATTGGAGAGAGTTAGTAACTGCAGGCACTGAGGAACAAGGGTGTGTCCCCTGCTGGACTCAACATCTCAATGGCTTTGACGTGAAGTTACAGTTTCACTGGCTGCTGGTTTGCTTTGAGTCTTTTCTGACTTAATACTGCAGATTCTAGTATCATGATGGACTTGTACGGGTTACTTTGGTGTTGTTCTTGATGTTATAATACGTTTCCAAGGTGTTTTGGAATTTTTAGGGTAATTTTTATGGTTTATATAGTGCTTTTATTTTAAAATAAAATAAAATGATAAAATGATTTTTATTTCATTTTTAGGTGATCTGAAATTCATATTTCTGGCATCGCGTGCAAAGACCACCCTGCAAGTTTAGTGTTATTCTACATACTTTGAAAGAGAAGGAATGTGAAAACCTCAATCTTTCACGACCAACTTTGCTTTGACTAATGTTTCTGATCATGGTTGTGTTATTACAATAGAGAACCGCAAACAGAAATGCTCTGAAACCATTTAGGTCATTGTGGTCTGTCTCCATAGTGACAGTGAGGTCATGGTGGTTTGTCCATCGAGACATAGTCTCCAAAGTGTGTTTCCCTGGAGATCGTGTGAGGTCACAGCAGTGTTTCCATACTGCTCTGAAGTCTAGATCCTATATCCGCTCAAATGGGTCACAGCATTGGATCTCCATATGGTTCAGTGGGTCTCCATAGGAACAGAGTGAGGTCACAGTGCTGGATCTCCATAGAAACGGGGCCTCAGAGTTGATAGTTTGCATAGAAGCAGGGTGAGGTTTCATTTATGCGAGAACAGGCAGTTTTTTCTGCCAGTGGCGTTTTTACATAAACAGATGTCACATTTCTCTTTAGAGGGATTGATATCTAGGACTTTTTCCACTGTGGTTGTTCAAGCCTGTTCTAGTTTGGGTGTCACACATGTTCTTCCTGTGTGTGCCTTTGTGTAATAAACGGGTAATTACAGACTGCTGTAGCAATGCAGATTTTTTTTCCCCCCTCCCCTATGCAGTGTTCATTATGAATATGGACAAACTGCTTTTTTAAGGACTGCCTAACTGTACTATCGTGCCTAGTAGTTTCAGATCCTGAGTTTTAAAGTCAACATGAAACTTAATTTGCAACAATTAAGTTTTTAATTGTTGCAATTAAAACCCCCCAATAATCAGACATTTGACGGAGCGAGAGGGAATATACGCCAGGACATGTTGCTTTCCATTAGTAATTGGTTGGATTGTAAAAGTAGGTGTTACTTTTCAGAATAAAGCCTGGTTGAAAATGCAAGGATTTATTACAGCAGCCAAAAAGAGTTGCTTCATAGCTATTACATTTTAATAAAAGGTTATAAAGTAGGGATGCACCGATATGAAAATTTTGGCCGATAACCAATAATTCTTTATATTTGAAAGCCGATAACCAATATATTGACCAATATATTTATATATACATGTTGCACTTTTCTTATTGGGCCAATAATGATAATATTAAAAATGAATATATATCGGTCAATACTGATATGGTGGCCGATATATCATGCATCCCTATTATAAAGGGATTTTTGTTCTTTAGAATAACAGGCACCGATAAATCATTCAATAAGACCAGGAAACGCATGTTAAAGTAAATTGGCACAATCATACGTTTCATCTTAACTTTAAATGCACTATGGTTGAGCTCAAGCTTCTTTTGCATTAATATCTGAGAGCTTGTTTTGAAAGCGAGTGTGTAAAGTATATTTGGGCATCCCTTCTTTGGAACTGGCCCCACTGGTTCCTCTGTGTGTCTTTTGTGTTTGGTGTTTGTTTATCTTTGGGAAACTCTGTTAATACAATATCCTATTCCATTTATCTGTCACTCTTCACAGAATTCAAAGAGGCTTTCTCACTCTTTGACAAGGATGGTGACGGCACCATCACAACCAAGGAGCTGGGTACTGTCATGCGCTCGCTCGGACAGAACCCAACAGAGGCTGAGCTGCAAGACATGATCAATGAAGTGGATGCTGATGGTAAGGACGATCGCATGCATCCTCAATCCAAGTGAATGGTAAAAGTTGGGGGTTTATCTGAATTCTTTTGCTTTCTGCTTAGGAAATGGGACGATAGACTTCCCAGAGTTCCTGACCATGATGGCGAGGAAGATGAAAGACACAGACAGCGAGGAGGAGATCAGAGAAGCATTCCGTGTCTTTGATAAGGTAAAGCTTGTCCAGTTCCAGAATAAGACACTAGTTGCTCACAAAGTCATGTGCAGTCACTGACCTACATATCCTGTACTTTAGGATGGGAATGGTTACATCAGCGCAGCTGAATTGCGTCACGTCATGACAAACCTTGGAGAGAAGTTGACCGACGAAGAGGTTGATGAGATGATCCGAGAAGCAGACATTGACGGAGACGGACAGGTTAACTACGAAGGTGAGCTGATTGAAAAGTTGTTTTTGCATTAAAATGCACAATCACAGCCTATCAGGACATGTTTTGTTTAATATACTGTTATGTGGAGTGGGATTTTTGGATCAATAAGATTGCAGCACATCACGCAGTCGTGGCTGCATCTTTAGTTCATGTAAGAAATCTTGTCATCGTTCAGAAACAGACTAACCCGTTCTCTGTTTCCACAGAATTTGTACAGATGATGACGGCGAAATGAAGGCCTTGTACAGATCCTCTCTCTTCTATAAATAATTTGCCTTTTTTCTGTTTAATTTATCTGTAAAATGTTAAGTCCCCCCCCCCTTCCTCCTCCCGGCTGTCCAAAGGAACTGCATGTAAACTGCATAGGATCTTCAGTCCTCATGTCCCTTTCTTTTGCTGTCATCGTGTTTTTTGGAGTGGCGGTGCAGTTACACGATCAGGTGCTTGTTGCCGCGAAGAGGGGGTTGTGACGTGCAAAAACGTACACGTCACGTCTGTCTGCCCCCCTCGTGCGTAGCAAGAGTGGAGACCTGCCAGCTGGTTGTCTTCTGGCAGCGACGTTGGCATGGCAACAATGTAGAGGAGTAACTCTGCATGGACTATGGACAAAATATATTATATATATATATATATATATATATATATATATATATATATATATATATATATATATATATATATATATATATATATATATATGAAATTTCTCAACATTGCACTACTGCAAAAAAAAAAAAGAAAAAGACACGGGTGTATCTACAAGATACTCGTACATAAACTCTTTTTGTATCTGCTGTTCTATACTAAGAACTTGTTTGATTCTTACAGTGCTTTTTAATGTTTTAATCACTTATTCACATTAGTTTTTTTTTTCTTTCTTTACTTTTTTCTTTCTTTTTTTTTTTTTTTTAAAGCCGCTTAATGGCATTGTCATGCCTCAGATAGTCCATTCCAAGTTGTATATTTGTTTTCCAATAAAATTGACTATTTACCCATATTGAAAAGTTTCTTTGTTTGCGAAGCATCATTTAACCCTCTCATTAAAAGCTCTTCTGTTAATCATTATGCATCCCAGAGCTGATTTTAGAAGTTTGAAAATGCTATTTTCGTTAATTAAGTTGTTTACTATATTTATTGTAATAGTTAAGATTATTCATTTGTAAATCATTATACAATGCGTCTCTGACTCAGCTGGACAAAGTACTGTGTGTATTGACAGGATAGGATTGGGGCGTGGCCTCGATGTCAAAAAACAAAAAGCTCATTAAAGTAATCTTGAATGACAATTGTTGTAAAAGTCATCCTTTTCCTCATGAGAATATGTCTGTTCTGTTCAGAAGTTTGGCTGTGTTTATCAGTGGCTACAGTAGTTGGTTTTTATGCATGTTTGGAGTATTTATGCTGTAAAAATAGTTATAATATAGTTTGTATTAGTTATAATATAGTTATTACACAGCTATAAAGTATCTTTCATGCATCTCTCCACATGAAATAGAATGGAGGAGCTTTTTGGGCAATCCAGAACAAAAGTATGAGATGATTGTTTTTATTTTATTTTATTTTTTTTGTTCAAGAGCTTATTAAAATGACAACAGTAAACTGTGAAGCATGGCTGTTATTCATGGTATGTCAGCGTTGAAGTGCACTGGTACAGGAGACCGCTCTGACAAACAGTAAACACTGGGCCCTTCAAATACTTGTTAGAAGCATGTGTTCCTGGTCGCCTAGCAACAGAGCAGAACATTCTGCCCTAAACTCCCAGAGAGAGCTGCCTTCCCTGCTTCACAGCTTCTGCTGTGTTATTCATGTGTGACAAACCCTTACAAATGGATGTGTCATATGCCTCTTACATGATAGAAATAATAAAACTCATTTTATTTTGTGTCGCCTAGATAGATCCCATTCAAAGCATGGGAAATTTATTGTGCAACTCAGATTAATTGAACTCGTTTAATTTAATACCTTAGGAGAAATTAAAACAGACATACGTATGTATACATACAGTACAAAAGTACAGAGTACAATAATTGTGGATAGCAGCTCAGAATAACTTGGCCTTGAAAAATATGTATGAAATTTTAGATTTTTGATCAGAGAATTTGATGAACAAACTCGTTGAGCATTTTTTTTCAATATGAAACAAATTCAGTAAATGTAAATAATGAATCAGAGAGCAAACAAATAGCAGAAACTTGTGTATCCAGTACTCTCGATTAATAGTTAATAGTATTAGTATCTAAGCAACGCTTGTTGTTGTTGAGGTGTCTGTTACAGAAGACAATCAGGATCGACAGAACTATGGCCACAGGAAGAGAGAAAACATTACCCAAAGGAAAATGTATAGATGGGGTAAGTTTTGGTGCATCAGAATTACACAAGAACTATTTCTTTATAGAGCAGGGATCTTCAGGCCCACAGAGTTTGAGGGGTTTAGTTCCAACCCTTATCAAACACACCGTCCAGTATTCTAGTAATCCTGAAGACCTCCGTTAACTTGTTCAGGTGTGTTTGATTAGGGTTAGATCAGCGTTAACACAACCATTCAAAGGTTTGGGGTCAGTGTTTTGATTTTTTTTTCCAAATAAATGCTGTTTTTCATCAAAGATTCCTGTACAATATGTATCACAGTTCAAGTGCAGTACAATATTCGTAATAATAAGAAATGTTTCTTAAGACACCAAATCAGAATATTAGAATGATTTCTGAAGGATCATGTGACACTGAAGACTGGAGTAATGATGCTGAAATGACTGCTAAGAATTCAGCCTTGCCCTCACAGGAATAAATTACATTTTAAAAATACAGAAAATTGTAATAATACTTTACAATATTGCTGTTTTTACTTTATTTTTGATAAAATAAATCCAGCCTTGGTGAACATAACAGAATCGTACCAACCACAAACAGTAGTGCATATACTGTATCCTTTTAGTGATCAGTGATTTTTCTTTTTCAGAAACATAAAGAAGAAACGTACACTGACAGAAGTGGTTGGTGGAGAAACACTATTAAGGTAGGTGATGTTTTATGAAAGATCCAGCCATGGATGTAAAAGTAACAAGAATACTTGTTCTGAAACAAATTTATTTAATGACAAACACAATATGATGAAGTGTACTTTTGGTGTACAAATGGCCTCTGTCTTAAAAAATAAGGCCTGTTACACATCGCTCATGAAAGTAGCTTTTTTTATTTATTTTGATGCTCATATTAACAGGTTACAGCTTTCACACTGCCTTCATAAGCAGCACTGTGTAAACAGCTGCAAGAACAACCTATTTTTGTAATAATAAAAATTATGAAAATGCACTTAAACCTATCAATCAATACAATTATGCTTTTACTCCAGATGATTTAAGCAGTTTGGGCTCTATATGTATTAATAGCCATTTGGATGATTTCACAATGTTTATGTTTGTTGTAATAAACTGTTACTAATGGTCATACTCATTGTAGTAAGCCAGAAATTATGTAAATGTGAAACCGGCGTAAAAGAGGTCTCCTTTTTCTACCACCAGAATTATCCCATTCCTGGCAGTTACCACATCCGAGACTTCATAGAGGAGACAGGACTGAACCCGGTGCCTAAGACGTACAGCTTCAAGGGCCCCGGGCGAAACACACTCATGTCGACCGTACGTCGAGGAGATCTGCTGTTGCCCGGAGCATATAACATTACTGACTCAACCAATGAGGCTCTGCGGCACCAGGCAACTTACTCTTTCAAAAACTGCCCCAGACCTGACAACCACACTTTAGGCCTCAGAGATAAGGTTAGTCAGTCACAATGAACGGGACATCACACCAATAATCTAAAAGCAATCAAATGTTCCTCAAGGTGCTTACAGCCTTGAAATCAGTTTAACATACTGTCTTACATTCCATTTGGTGTACATATCAGTTTAGTGTTACATGCCATTCGATTAATTTTTTTGGTGACTGATACTAAAAACAAAAGCAAAATATTTTTCTGATATCAGTGGCTGGAGTAAGGCTCTCACCTTCGATTATGTCAAAACAATTGGTTGATATGTCAGTGTTTGTGTGTGTTTAACACAGGATATTAACCTGTCACCCGGTCAGTATGATGTTACGGAGAAGCCTGTCCCCAAATCACCCTGCAAGTGAGTAGCCCTCACGCTCAGCACACTTTCACACAAGGCTAGTCAGAGAACATCACACACTGCAGCTCGGCAATGCTTTTCCATCTCATTCTCCGCTTCTTCCTTAACCTTAGGCAGTTCAGAAAACAGCCCTCAGATGCTTTAATGCAAGCCTCAACAATAAGGATGGTCCAATGACCCGGGGCCAGTGTCAGAGAGTTGTGATTTTCCCTTGCCTTTGTACTTGTTGCTCAAATACATGTGTTTTATACAGACTTAAAGAGACAGATTACCCAAAAATGAAAATTCTGTCATTAATTACTCACCCTCATGTCATTCCAAACCCGTAAGACTTTCATTCATCTTCAAAACACAAATGAAGATCTTTTTAATAAAATCTGAGAGCTTTCTGTCCCTCCATTGACAGCTATGCAACTACCAATTGACGCTTCAAAAAGTTCATATAGAGATTGTAAAACTAATCCATATGAATTGAGTGGTTTAGTCCAAATTTTGTAAAGAGACTCATCACTTTATGTGATGAACAGATTTAATTTAGGCTTTTATTCACATATGAACATTGATCAGTGAACATAAACAGAAGCTCAAACAAACCTGCTTGACGCACAAGAACAAACCTCTTGCGGACAGAATCTCAAACGTGCTGTGTAACACACGAGAACGAATCTCATTGACTCTTGCACGTCAAGTGAACATGCTTGAGCTTCCGTTTACCACAACTGATGTGCGAGTTTATGAATGTTTATGTTTTACGATCTCTTTATGAACTTTTTGAAGCGTTAAAGTAGTAGTTGCATAACTGTCAATGGAGGGACAGAGAGCTCTCAGATTTAATCAAAAAGATCTTCATTTGTGTTCCAAAGATGAACAAAAGTCTTATGGGTTTTGAATGACATGAGGGTGAGTAATTGATGACAGAATTTTTTTTTGGTCGAACTGTCCCTTTGACATTTGGCTTTCTGTGATGTACTAAACTGAACACTGTTCTTGAAAATTCTGCTGATTTAAATAAGCAATGTGAATTTATCAGGTTGGTTGACATTGATGAGGTTTTGTTGAACTTTTGTTGAACTAGTGATGGAAGCATCAATTAAAAGGGGTTCAAAATTATAATCAGAGTATTTCATTGTCTTCCAGTAAAAGTTTTTAATTTAAAATCATTACTTTACAGCTGCATTATTTCCAGCTATTACAGAAAATTATTTGCTACTACTTTTGTGGAAAAAAACAAAAACGTTTAATTGACATATAACATGTATTCAACTTCAAGATTTTTGGTAAAAAGAAACTTAAGTGGTTATCACACTTTCAGTTTATTTGCATCAGTCACATGTGTTTCTTTGTCTTAGTTTCCCGCCAAGTCTTCAGTTGTTATGGACACTCATCAAATCATTACACTTGTTCATTATCATCTCATCATCACTGGTGTGTTTAAGTTACTCTGTTTCACCCTTCAATGTCGGTCGATGTTTGCGTGTTGCGTTACCCGTTTCACACATGCGCACTGTTAAACCTTCTGTATGGTCCTTTGTTTATTGTATTGTATCGTATTGGATCCTGTGTACCTTCATCTTCATCTTCTTCGTCTTGTGACAGGAAACAAGTGGATGGTTTATTTTAATGCCGAACAGGTGTCTTGACAAAAAATGCTACTTATCAGATTGCGCTACCAACACTATATTTGCATTGTTTTAAAGATAGGGTTAAGGTTTGGGGTCGGAGGATTATATGTTTGTTCGGAGCATTTTGTTTTGCAAAATGAAGCAGCCAACTGTATTGAATCTGAATGCAGCTGCATCACAAACCGTAAGTAAATGATTTCATAGTGCTTAGTCTGTAAATTATGGTTTTATATGAATAATGTTTTCAAAACAGTGAGTGGCCCTTCAAAACGGATAATTTTAGACAAGTGTCAGAATGAAGGTTGAAAATAATCTTTTTTTGCATGCTTATATATTTTCTTGTGCAAAAAACTTTATTAACATTATAAGTGAATGTCAAGGAACATTTTAAAATCAATAAATATCAAAATAAATCAATGTCATGACCCATTTAATTATTTTAATTATAATTATTTTACCTTACAATCATTTTAGTTAGTTCAGTAATTATTTCAGTTGTTGTGTAAAATTAATCATTTCAACATACATAGCCAACACACTTGAGTGAAAGTAAATATGTTTGCACAATTTAATTGTGCTTAAGTGTTTAAAGTAAAAAGTATTTTTCTTAGCTTTGGAAATGTACTGATGAAATCAAGAAACGGGAGATTTTCCTAATAAATAAGAGGAAATAAGAGGACAGATTTACATCATAATGACCAGTGAAATGTTTTACATCAAAACTGAAATTGAATGTATGAGTAAAAGTAGAAGTATTTAGTTTCAATAGTACACTAGTTACACAAAAGTGTGAAATACAGTATTTCACACCACTGTGACTTAGAGAAGGTCACATGGCAACTAGCCATTTCTTTCTAACACAAATGAAAAACAAAAAGTATTATTTTTGTGGTGGGACCAATGAAAGTATGAGTAGAGCACAAATCTGAAGCACTAGCCTGATTAAACAAATAGAAGAATCCTTATTGTTGTGGCCTGAAGTGTTTCACCTGTGTTTGGCGACTCTTTCCTCTCCTCCACCCTGTCTGCACTATTTTATTGTCTTCTCTTATGACACTCGTCTCTTATTGCAGACACGTGATGTTCCGATCAGCTGTACAGAGGGTCAGCTTTCTCCCGGTAAGTGTCCAGTTTCAGTGTGAATAATATAGTCTAACCTATTATGGGTATATTAAATGCTTTGCCTGTTTTACCACAGAATGTTTTGTAAAGCACGTACATTCCAGTGAGTTAGTTTCACTGCTGCGCATCAGTGTTGGACCTCATGAACCGTGGCTTCAGTGGCAGTGTTGGCTGGTTATTCGAGCTGTTCTGGCAGCTGTCTGGTGTTGACGGAAAAGTGAGGATGCTAAATCATCCTCTGGGTCTCATTAGGGTGAACATTAGGGCTTTGTGTGGTTGTAGAAGGGTGTCGTTTCATGTAAGACAAGTGTTTTGTCAAAGGTTAAGTAGCAAAGAAACCTCAAGCTTATTCTTAAGATGACAGATCAAGAGCAAACAGGCAAATTGTATTACTCAGAGGCTGATCTTCCATAGCTTAAGGCCAGAATACATACAAGACTTTTAAAATCTGAACAGATTTTAAAACACTAGGCGTCATACACTTGCCGACTTAAATGGTTATAGAGAAAGACTGCGCATCATACGCTAAATGACTGAGGATCATACACGACCACACTTCAAAGTTGTTCAGAACACAACAAAAGATGCTTTTCCACCATCGGGCCGAACAATTCTAAGAACGGTGAGGCTCAAATTTCTACTTGAACCTGGTATAGCACGATTACAAACCATTCTCGGCCCGGAATTCTCAGCATGATTGGCTAAACTCGTACAGAAGCGTGACTTGTTGCCCAAGAAAAATTAAAACAATATATGTTCCAAAATCAGCTCAAAATATCAAACATGTTTGATATCCTCTGACTGGATGAAATCATCTGAAGCTAAAAACTGGAATCTGTGCTCATCGTACACCACACAATTTTGAAATTTGTCGGCTGCAACAGCCTGCAGACTGGCTTCTTTTCAATCAGTTGATTGAATGATTCAATGACTCACTCATAAATATACTCACTTGTTTTGCGTAAAGTAAGCATATCAAGCTATAAAATGAATGTGGATTGCATAGTTCAGATAATTTGATGAGAAATGATAGAGACATATTGAAATCTCTGCTATCCTAGCAAATTTGAGCAGTGAGCACAGTTTTATATATTTTCTTTGAAACTCAATAAGAGACTTGAGATTTGAGATTACTGTGGTATTTTTTGATCAGGAAAAAAGTGTAAGCTTCTTTTTCTCTCTTTGTTTTCCATTCAATCGCATTGATGTCTAGAAGGTACAGATTTTTCAATCCTGGGTAGTTTTCACAGGTTCACCTTAAAGGGTTAGTTGACCCAAAAATGCTTAAAATACTTACCCTCATGTCATTCCAAACCCGTAAAATCTTTGTTCATCTTTGGAACACAAATTAAGATATTTTTGATGAAATCCGAGAGGTATATGACTCGGGAGGAGAAGAGATTGTTGAATAAAGTCGTTATTTTTGTTTTGTTTTCGCGCACAAAAATTATTCTCATCTCTTCATAAAATTAAGGTTGAACCGCTGTACTCATGTCGACCGTTTTAACAATGTCTTTAATACCTTTCTGGACCTTGAAAGTGGTGATTATATTGCTGTCTATGGACGAGTCATATACCTCTCAGATTTCATCAAAAATATCTTAATTTGTGTTCCGAAGATGAGCGAAGGTCTTACGGGTGTGGAAGGACATGAGGGTGAAGTAATTAATGTAAGAAATTTCATTTTTTGGTGAACTAACCCTTAAGGTATTTGAAAATACAGAGAAAGCTTTTTATATACATATTAATATCCTATTTTTCTTTGCTGAGTTGTGAGTAGCTTGTGTTGGAGGGTGTTGAATCTGGCTTTTCTGGACAGGAGTCATACCCTTAATGAAATAATAGCTCAGTGCCTTTTCAGACATGTGCAGTATGGCACACAGCTATCCACTCTTATCCATGGGAATGTCGAGCTGGCTGGCCGTCCCATAGAAGAAATGCCCAACGGCCTGATGCCTTTAAAACCATCGGAAGTTGACCTCATGAACAAGCAGACAGAGGGAAGCGAGTTCCCATGTGGCCAGCATTAACACCTCCGGCACTGCTCAACCTGCCACACACACCACTGCACAGGCCAGCTGGATCAAGTGAGGCCGCCGGTGGAATCAAATGGCATGTAATGATAGCAGACAGCTTCTGTAGCACAGGCGTTGAGCAGTGGAAGCGCTTCTTCTCAACTACGCCTTTGAAAGCACATAAATAGGCCTATATCTGTGATTGTACAGTTAAGCTCAGGTTGTCATATTGCTTTTTTGGAGCACACTAATTTGATTTTACAATCTAAAGGAATGTTTCAGCTTGTGAAACACAAAAGGGGATGTTTATCAGAATGTCCAAGCTATTTTTTGCATATAATGAAAGTGGATGGCTATTTAAATTAATAAGGTCCATAAATGGTCCATAAAATGACATTTTTTTGGGTGAACTATTTCATCACCTGGTTAATTAAATTAAATTTGAATTTTTCTTTTGTTGACTTGACTTCCATTAATGGATTCAGAAGGAAGGACCAGCGCCTGGACATTACAACCCAAGGCCAAGCACAGGCATTGCAGTCACTTCCTGCTTTAGGTCTACAGTACCACGGCTGTACAGTGTCCACTCGGTGAGCTCCATTTCTATGCCTGTTTGATAACAAGCTCTACAACCATAGATTAAGTCTTACAACAGCAAAACTAGTCTTGGGTCATCAATTTACAACACTAAAATCAGTATATTTATCATCATAAATGGAATGAATGTGCATGTTATTAAATGAAACGGGGCTAAAAGTCTCACCTTTACTATTTTTACTTTTTTGGCAGGGAACTCCTGGCCCAGGTGTGTATGAGCCCACGTGGCACAAAAGCCAACGGCTCAGCACTGAGGTCAAAGTTGACTGGGCCTATGACCTCCTTTTTCGGAACACACCATGAACTTTGCCCTCCTGTTTGTTTTTGACCTTCCCATATGTATTCCTTCTAGTAATATTTCCCATTCTTTTGAAAGTAGGGTGTTGCTAGCTGGCATGTGACTGACCTTGTTGAAATATGGTTGAAATAATGTCAAATATGTTAATGTTTAATCCTAAATTGTTGTAAAAAGGTTAACAAAATATATATACATTTTATCAAGATCTTTATGAAATGACATTGAAACAACATTGTGATATTAACAGTGATTTGATTTTAAAAAAAAATCTATCTCTGCTATCTCTAAATACTATCTCTGTTATGTCATGAGCTGACTGTGTGGCAGCCCATATAATGCACGAAGCTTTGTGATGATTCTCACACTCACATAATTCATTCAGCCTGAACAAAGAGATCATTGTCACACAATAAAACTGCTGTTTACAACACTCTCGCACAATAGCTAGATTAACCCTATTGTCGAGGTCCTGAATAATTCTGCTGACATTAATTATAATGCATATGTGGGTTGTATAGGCCTATATTTATATATCTAAGAAATAAATGTAATCTATATAGTTACTGTATGGTCCAAAAGTCTGAGGTCATGAGTAAAAAAATGCATAAATTTCCCATTTTTCTCATTTAATACAAAATGCTTAAAAGTGCATTCAGTTGTTTGGTGCTAATTTAAAAAGTTGTACGCATTAAGAAATATATTGTGTTTTTGTGAAGAGTCATATGAATGTTGTACAGTCACATGAGATGAAGACTGTACTCATAATAGTATTCTATAAAAAGTATTTTAATTATAAATGACCCACGCTGTTTTACTAAACATATGTTAGTAGTGTAGTGTTGTTTACTGATACGAAAAGTGAAAATCAGGCAACGGAACACATTATTGTGCCTTACGAGCCGAGCCAATGGGAGAATCAGGCCCGAGAAGCAGAAAAGTTCTGAAACGAGAAGACAGAATAACCGTCAAAGACAAAAAAAAAAAAGAATGTGAACATCAGTGCGACATAAACAAGGTGGAAAGATTTGAAGAAAGAAAATCCTGAGTAGCCCAAATTGTTGGACATGTAAGGGAATTAATTATTGTGCAAATCACCCTCTATAACTTGCTAGTGCATAAAACTCATCATGGCGAAAGATGGCAGCACACCTTGTGTATTGGTACTTAAAGTTGGCATGAAATGGAAGTTGCAATAGTCCTTTCTTCCTTATTGTGTCGTATATATGAGTGAAACGGCTTCTTGAACAAGAAAAAAATGTAGGGCGGGACTTGATTTTGTCTATCGGAAATTTATTGGATTGTTGGATCATTGTTGTTTGCTATTGGTCGATCTCATGAGAGTGACAGGTTGTCCCCCCTCATGCCAGTAAACACGTCATTGCAAGAGGGAAGTTATTTTGATTAAAGATTACAAGAGCGCAAGAATTAAAAAAAGAAAGAAAATAATGAAATGCAAGGATAAATCATTTTAATAAATACTGCAAAATTCAATAAAAAATAAGAATGTCAATTTTGATTTCATGGTGACATTGAAATACATGAAGAATGGCGATGATAACACTAGATAAAGAACTACTGAATTTACCTTTAATTACTAAAACTATTGGTAGAGCAATTTGAAAAAATAAATAAATAAATAAAATGAACATTATATAATTGTAACGATCGTATTTAGTTTCATTTTCCTTGAGTTGTCATTTCATTGTTTCATTGTTCGTTGCTATGGTTTCTGATTAGTTACACACCTGTTTCTTGTTCTGTTGATTGTCATCTCTGTGTATATAAACCCTCAGTTTTCCCAGTTTTCTTCTGTTTGAGGTTGTTAATGGTAAATAGTTACTCTCTGTGTTCATTTATTTCTTTGTTTTCCTCACGTCACCTTTATTTATGTAGAGTGTTTTTCAAAGCAGCATTACAGTGATAGCAGGAAACATAATTTTGGCTGTACAGCAGCTCTAAAAGAAAATAGTGTCATTGTCCAGTTCAATTCAGTTCACACACGTTGCAGGCAGATCAGTAATATTGTTGAATATTAAGTATCCCCAACTAAGTAAGTAAGAGGCGACAGCAGCAAGGAACCCAAACTCCAACAGGTGACAAAATGGAGGAAAAAAAAAACCCTTGGGATAAATCAAGCTCAGTCGGGGGGCCAGTTCTCCTCTGGCCAACAAATGAACACTGTATGATTATGATTCAGGCACAGGCAGCATTACAGGTCAGAAGTCAGATTGGATCAGAACATTCAAATGATTTAATCCAGTTCCATCTGGTTGAATATTGGATTCATCACGCTGGTTCCTCTTCCATTCAGCGTCACACTATTGGATTTATTTAAACATTTTTATTATACTGCTGATGCTGTTGTTTATAAAAGGAAAACCATTGGTGTCAAATCAATAACTGCACAAAGTCAGTACAAAATTAGTATACACTACCCAAGATAAGCTAGTAAGTGTTATTGCGCAGCTAAAATAGTGACCATTTCCATTCTTCCCAAAATAGAATGTGAACGAGTGAGACTAGTGTGCAGTCAGGTGACGCTGTAGGGCTTCATGCAATCAAGTCTTTTCTAACAGGGTCATGTTCAGAGTCAATATCACGCAAGACAAAAGTGGCTGGAGGCCTCGTATCATTTTACATTGCAATGGACAGGTGCTGGTACTACATCACAGGTCTATTATATGACTCATAATACTTTAAAGAGGATGGTCTGGGATCAGGACAGTGGGAGATGTAGGCTACTATTGTTTGTGAAATATGAACAGTGCAATAAACTTGTCCATCCTTAGAACATCAACTGATTGAGCATAACTAATGTGAGGGTGAATGCAAGGCGACCTTGAATACTCATGATATGGTTACTGAAGCTAATTCAGTGCACATTAAAAGTGGTCGTATCATAATTTGTTGAAAGTTAGTTCCAAAAACTATTGTTTTAATGGCCATTTTTCATCTCAATTTTCTCTGCTATAGTGTGATCTGTGGCTATGTTGTTGGGATTAAAATAGTTTGCCCAATTCCCTCTATAACTGTATCACATTATGACAGATTAATAAAACAATTCTTGCTGAAATGTGCTGCATAATTGGTTAGTCAGATTGTGTTATTTTAGTAATTGAGTTAGATATAGTTTTTATTCATAATTTGAATGAGTTTTTCTATTCTAATTTTTTTTTTTTTTTAATATTTTAATTTTACCTAAAGTTTTGTGTCATTTTCCATCATCATACCTTCATTCATTCTTTATCAAAAAAGAAACCCATCAATCTGTGGGCAACCAGCTGTCAGGGCTGTAACTCAGTCTGGACACCTGACCTTCCACGACTCCAGAGTCCTGCCCCAGTCTGAGCAGGAGTAGCAGGGCTGGCTTGGCCTGCCACCTGTGAGTAACCAGAGAGTCAGGGACAGTGACACACACACACACACACACACACACACACACACACACACACACACACACACACACACACACACACACACACACACAAGAGTGAAACCTGAGAGAGAAGGTTTTCTCAGGACGGTGATCACCTCTTTCATTAGCACATAATCAATCCAGGTGAATAAACAAATGAGCAGGAACATTACAAACACTCTCATTAGTGATGACCTGCATGTACGGAATTAACATTACCCAATAATTTTATACAATGGATCAGAGTCAGATTGAAATGGTTTTGGACACTGCTAAACATAACTATCTGGAAGATGTGCTAAGTGGCACAATTTTGGTTAATCATTTTGAGTTTGATTTTGATCTGAACAATTTTGTCAGTCATGATTCTGCCTCAACTACCATAAACAGAAAAAAATAGATCTAGCATAAAAAGTATAAATAATTTAAGAAATTATTCAATAAATTACAAAAAAACTGGTCTGTATAAGTGTGTGTAACCTCGTGAAGTTGGCACCTAATAAAACAAAAGAATCCCCAAAACTATGTCATTCAAAAACGAACATTTGTGCTGGTTTGGTGTTTGAGATATTGAGCATTATTTTTTGGTCGTGTGACGTCATTATCCACTCCATGTCGATCAAGTCGCTTCAAACCGGTGCCATTCGTTTGTGCTCGATTTGTGCTGGTTTGTGCCGTTAAAACAAATACTAACAATTTTTTTCATTGGACAGATATAACAAATATAATTCGGGAGCTGTGACGTCATTCCCCACCCCACTTTGTCTAAATCGCACGAAACCGGTGTCGTTCATTTATGCTCGATTTGTGCCGTTAAAACAAACATTGTAACTATGACCTCTTCCTAAATATAACGAAAAAATGTTTTATGAACAGTTATGTAACTCTCCACCCCATGCCATCCAAATTGCTTCAAACCGGTAGGCCTATTGTTTGTTTGTGCTCGATTTGTGCCGGTTTGTGCCGTTAAAAGAATCTCTAAATGATGACTTTTAGATAGGCGTGAAGTGACTTTTAGATAGGCCCCCCACTCCAAATTCGCCGAAAATAGTCTCAATCGTTTGTGCTTCGTTTGTGCTGGTTTGAAGATAAAAGTTTAGTTTGTGTTGCTTTCGATTTTAAAATATTAGACTTTGAATTATAGGCGATGACGTCACACAGCCCCCCACATGCTCCAATTTCCCCAAAATAGTCTCGTTTGTTTGTGCTGGTTTGTGCAAATAAAAGCTTCGTTTGTGCTGCTTTGGTTTTTAAAATATTAAAATAACTTGTATAGGTCATTCTCAGGTCACTCAGCCGCCCACATGCTCAAAATTTGGCCAAAATAGTCTCGTTTGTTTGTGCTTCATTTGTGCTGGCTTGTGCAGGTAAAAGTTTCATTTGTGCTGCTTAGGTTTTTAAAATAAAAGACACTGAATTATAGGCAATGACCTCACCTGCCTGAATGAAGAATCAGAAATAGCCTATAGGCTATTTTGAGTCTTAAAGGTTAAAGAAATGTTTACTTTTAGCTTACTTACTTTACACTTGTTTGTAAAAATATTTAGCCAAAAACAAAAAAAGATTGAATAAAAAACATCGGACTCTTTTCTCTCATAATATGTAAAAAAAAACAAAAAACAAACAAAAACACACATACACACACACACACACCTACACACACACACACACACACACACACACAAATACAGTTTCATATTTCAGAGAAATATGGAATCATCATAGAAAATAGGCCTACTAGCTACTCCCGGTACACAAATCAACATTGTTAAAAAGGTTTATTTAATATTCAGTGTTTCCTGAAGGATAATTGATCATGATTACATAATTAATTGATGATAATTCCTTATTTGTTTTTTCATTTTGGTTTTGTAAAGAAATAATGAAATAATAACAATATTGGATTGGGGTCCGGGTCGGTCCGTGTACCTGGTAGGCTGATTTGATTTTTTACTTAAAAAGAAATAAAGAGAAATAAGAAAGCATTTGATTTTTGTTTTTTCATTTTGTGTAAGAAACTGAAAAATTAAAAATCAAGCTAGATTTTTCGTAATTTTATTCATGGGTAAATAAATGTGATTATTCTTTGATATTTGTTTCTCATGAGTGGCGCCCTGAAACTCGTGATGCCTTGCATGTCCCATCACGCAGTTCATTTGATGTAGGCTACTGCTCTGCATTTTAGTTACAATTTTTGTAATTGGTTGTTTCATATATTTCTTGCCAATGTACATCTCGTGCAGAGCACAACAACACACTTCTCGTGTCCGCGGAGGCGCAGGCGCGATCCCTTCCATTGTTTTCTGATATTTTGGGTTTTTCCAATAAAACACAAATTATGTTATTATTTATGTTATATACATGTTGCATAATTAAGTTTTTCTTAGGCCTTTTAAGAATAAAATAAATAGAAATAAATAAAAAAAATTCCTCAATGTTGTTTGACCACATAAATCTAAAATGAGTATTTTAGGGGCCACCCACAAAAAAAAAAAAAAAAAACTCTTAAAGCTAATTTTTCAGTTTCTTTTATACAAAAAAAAAAAAAAAAAAAAGTCTTTGTTTATTATCAGGTAAAATCAAATTAAATGAATGACTTTGTTTTTTCGATTTGGTTTAGTAGACAATAAAATAAGTTGTTATTTTTCTCAACATAGGCTAATAATTGAAGGAATTACACGGACTGATGCTGCACAACTTTCCATTTCTGACACTGAAAATGAGGAAAGCAAACAGAGACTTAATTTGAAATCACATTGCTCCTACTATTTCTGTTAAATGTATAGGCTTTGGTATAGCTATAATATATTACTTTTGACCACGAAGAGCACAAGTGTGACTCCCAAACTAGGAGCACCAGAGGGTTAATATTTTAAAAACCGAAACGGCACAAACAAATGAGAATATTTAGGGTGAATTGATTGGGTTTTTTCATATATTTTTTTTAAAAAAAGGTAATCAATAACAGGGATTCTTTTAACGGCACAAATCAAGCACAAACGAACAATACCGGTTTGGAGCAATTTGGATGGCATGGGGTGGAGAGTTACATAACTGTTCATAAAAATTTTTTCGTTATATTTAAGAAGAGGTCTTAGTTACAATGTTTGTTTCAACGGCACAAATCAAGCACAAATGAACAACGCCAGTTTCATGCGATTTAGATAGTGGGGTGGAGAGTGACGTCACAGCTCCCGAATTATATTTGTTATATCTGTGGAAGGAAAACAGTTACAGTGTTTGTTCAAAGACTATAGAATAACATAAGACGTGTCACTCGTATTGTTTTGAATGGGAGAAAGTGCAACGCGCAATATGGCGGAATAAGTTCCGCCTTCTAAATAAGGGCAAATCACCGACTGGTAAAACCATTGCATCACTGCAGTGGCGGTTAGAAGCTCCTATCGAAACAGTCAGATGCGCGCCTCCGAAATGAGGCACAAGAGACACGCATTTAGTTCTGCGCATGCGCATTAGCTTGATCCAGCCTGAAAAATACCATTTTTTGTCATGATTCGAGCATTTAGAAACAAAATTTATGAGACAGTTGTTGTCAGATTTCATTGGTGATTACAAATATGAAATTTAATCGAAAGCTTGGCAAACAGCTTTGGAGAATTTGATGTTACCCCATTCAAAGAGATAGGAGTTGCACTTGCATGCCTGAGAGGCGTTTCAAAGATGGCCGCTGAGTGAAATGACTTGTCTTAAAGGGACATTGGTTTGTTTTAACAGCACAAACCAGCTCAAATCGAGCACAAACGAATGGCACCGGTTTGAAGCGATTTGAATGACATGGGGTCATTCAAAGATGAATGAGAATGATGTCACACGACCAAAAAAATAATGTTCAATATCTCAAACACCAAACCAGCACAAACGTTCGTTTTTGCAGCACAAATCAGCACAAACGTAGCACAAACGAATGACATAGTTTTGGGGATTATTTCGTTTTATGGGGTGCCTACTTCACGGAGGTGTAAGAGTGTAGGGAGGTTTCTTTGGTAACATTTTATTTTATTGGTGGATCTCTATTCAGGATTATGGGTTGTTTAGTTTTTAACTGTAGATTGTACTATTAAACTGATATCTTTTTTGTTACTAAATTTACCCCAAAAAATGACAATTCTGTCATGATTTAATCACCCTCATGTTGTTCCGAACCGGCCTGACTTTCTTTTTTCAGTGGAACACAAAAGAAGATGTTTTGAAGAATGTTGGCAACCAAACAGTTTTGGTTCTCATTTTTTGTCCATATATTGGCAGTGTAAGGCCCACCCAATTGGCCCAACGACAGTTTCCCATAGGGCGGGAAAGGTTTCATGCACGTTCTGACTTTTCAGCTTGGCAAAGTAGTTTAAGTAAGCAATAAGGTACAAGAGGCTATGCTGTATCATCAATAAGTCACGGCTAAAGGGTGTTGTTAGGCACGAAAGGGTGTTGTTAGGCACTTTTACATCGAAAAGACTGAATTGTTGTGAACACGGAACAAGACACAACTGACAAATGCTTTGACTAGCGCTGTCAGTCACAGGAAAACCCCTTAGGACAAGATATTGCAGCGGACATTTAAACAGATTTTTTTATTATGAACATAGGACTGACCTGAAGGAAAATGCTAAATCTGAATACAGTTAATAAACTCATTCAATCAATCTCTTTCTCACAATACTCTTCTACATAATACAGTAAGGTTTAACAAACAATATAAATTGAGAACAAACAGTTTATGTTGCTAAGGGTGGTTGCTAAGGGTGTTGTGTAGAACCGTTGGGTGAAGCAGTCATAGTCATATTTTATCGCGAATAAAACACAGGTATTGACCAATCAGAATAAAGGACAGGAACTAACCATTTTATCATTCCAATTAAACTGTTATCTGACTCCATTTTATTATGACCTCGAATTTAGGTTAGAATGCCAATTAATTATTGATTATTTGTATAATAGTTTAGCTACATATTTGATTATTCTATTTAACTCTTTACTCTTATTGTACTCGTTCATTCGGATTCTTGTAATGCAAGATGTAATGTAATTCTTGTCTCGCACCGGCCGGGTATACGATCTCATACTCACAAACTTGTCATTAGACAGAGGCGATGACTAATATTCTAGAGACTGTACCCACTTTGTTCATTCTAGAATACATTATTTAGTCCCATAGACACACTGAATTAAACACTGAACACTGAACACACTGAATTAAAGTAAGACTATATCTAACCAGAGGTCATGACCATTACCATAGAACCAAGCTAATTTAACTTCCTCTAATGGTAACTTTATATAATCATGCTGTGGTTCCCCCGTACACTTAGTTAGAATAACATTACAATAATCAGAGGTTGAGGCTCACCCTATTCAGATTAATCTAACAACACTCTGTTGTTCTGAACGGAAAACCCATTATTAGCCTACACAGTCTAAATATACATAACTAATACCAATGTGTTAGTCGGAACTCTAAAATATCAGTTGGTGTGCCGCACTGCTCCACCTAAGCTGGAGTCCGTTATAAACTTAAGCGTAGATTTGTGGGTTATGGATTTAACGTAATCTACTAGAGTCAATAATTTCAGAGTAAGTCAGAATATAATCAAATGTAACAATTTATTAGTCAGGTAAATGTATCATGCCAATTACACAATTCAAAGATAATCAATACAAAAGAGTCAAAAATTAATACCTGACATGAGAAAGATACATAATGCTGAGTGTCTGAAGGACACAAAGCATTATGGGCCGACCTGGCTACAGAATCATGCCTTGAGTCTCCTGCAACTTCTCTTTAAATACTCAGACCAAGACAGAAACTTCTTTCAAACGGAAACATGAGTTCACATTGGGAATTTGCATTAATTAGGGTCCCAGACTGGGTAGTTTACACCTTTTTGGGGACAGAAATCCATTTGCGTGAAAAAGACCCTGTGAAAGGGGGCATGCCTGCTCACCACAGAAAGCAAAATATCTCTAAACTCTTAAAACCTTTATTAATTTCTGGTTTACTTTTGTGAGAATGCGACCTTTGTACCAATCGCACTGAGACATTTCAAATGATACCAAACATGTATAGCACTGTGTGATAATTGTTCACATTAAACCATATAGATTCTTGGGTGAATTTCAGGTCATCTCTGCATGTAGAGAGAAGAGATGGGGGAAGATGAGGAGAAGAAAAGAGAGTGTAGATCAAGGCAATGCTGAGGTGTGATCGGCGTGTGATTGCGTCTTGGATTGGGATGCTAATTTTGCAAGAGAGAGTTCAAATGTTACTCTGTTTTCTCAAAGAGTAGCCCTCTCTTGGTCCCAACAGTCTGGCATCAGTCTTACAGAAGTCAATAGTAACCAAAACTGGTTATATTCTTCAAAATATCTTTAGGTTCCACAGAAGGAAGGAAGTCACAGGTTTGGAATGACACGAGGCTGAGTAAATGATGACAGAATTTTTTATTTTTGGGTGAACTTGTCACAATCACACAAGGCTCTCCCTCACTCATTCAGGGTACGTTTACACAACAACAGTATACTAAAAACAGAAATGTTTTTCCTTTTTCACATACAGATGACAACTTTGTCAAAACAATCCCTGTTCACACGGATCTGCTGATTAAAATCGCTGTATTATGCTGCCAGGCCAGTAGTTGGCGAAGTCACTTTGTAAAGTAAAACTAGGCACCTATAAACTGAACATCTAATACACATGCGCATGACGTCACCGTTTTCACAAATTCACATTTTTGTAGTTTACATGACGACAATAACAGTATCGTTTTTAAAAACTTGCACTTTAAAACCCATTTTCAGGCCCCTAAAACGCCATTGTTGTGTAAATGAACGGGCAAAATGTATAAAAAGTTTTCTGTTTTTAGTTGAAAATGGTGTTGTGTAATCGGCCCTTCAGCCTTCACAGTCACCGGAGTACTGATCACGCACGCCTGTCACTCATCGCCCTCATTACATGCACTATAAAGCACATGCACATACACTATCAGTAGTTGTCTGGCCTGGTCTGAAGAACACAGACTCACTTACCTGCAAACTTACCTGGGATTTTCCTGTTCCAAGTCATCCAAGTCGAAACCCAGTCATCCATCTCCTCGTCTCGTCTGGTGTGTGTGTGTGTGTGTGTGTGTGTGTGTGTGTGTGTGTGTATGTCTGGAAACCTGTAAGAGGTTATCACCATTCATAGACTCTATTGCTTTTTCTATTCCTGCTCAATATTACTTACTTGCATTGGATTGTGTTTTTGCTGCTTCTATAATTAAACGTAACTGTTCATTGTTCATTGACTCTACCATCACAAGCCCCGTAATGACAGAACTATTGCTCTAACAATATCAAAGCTCATGGTACTTCTGTCTTGAAAGGTTTGTACATAATAAATATATTACTCTATGCAGAGTTTTACTTCCAGAACCCTGTTGTTCTGCTTCATTAAGCGATTAACTAAAAAAATCCCAAAGGACAAGCTTCCACTTCAAAGGCCTCCATCTAATCATTCCCTTTTATTTCAAAATATGTGAACCATAATGAGCCCAGCTCTCCTGTGTGTGCCATACAGGAACTTTGTTATGTCGGGACACTGGGCTTGGCTGGCCTGGGGTGTGTTTCCCAAAAGCAGCTGTGGTTGCAAGTTCCTTCATTACCAATAGAGTTGAACGGAACTTGCAACCATAACTAACAATGCTTTTGGGAAATGCATCCCTGGTCAGGATAATTATTCAGGCTGATGCTAGACAAAGAATAGCATGACTTTATCAGTCACACAACCTCTTCAAATAATCCCATACATCACCACTTCTAGTGACAACCGCTAACAGAGAGACAGAAAATAAATAAATGAATACTTGAAATATTTAAAATTAAAAGGTAGACTAACAAATATGTTATTGTATCACATGTAATTAGGCATATATTAAATGAAATTTCATTGGATCCATATGTGTCGTAGACATTTTTTGCATGTAATTTTGTATCACATTTTGTTATTACCATTAAACTCTCATTACTGTAATAATAATTTGTAGTCTACGCTACTAAATACTTTATATCAAGATATATAAATATTGCATTATCATCATTATGTATTTGTATATTTGCATTATTCTTTTGCATTATGGGTGAAATGTGCCCACATGATCCATATAATCTTGTGAGCTGCCTAATTAGATAGCATTTTTGGGCATCATAGATGCATTTGAAAATGCTTAATTTATTTTTATTTTATTTTATTTTTTGCAAAAAACAGGTGCTATAACTGTCAAATATTAAATTAAATATTACCATGGTGCATTAACATATTATTTAAGATTTTTAAATCAATAATATTAAAGGCTTAGTCCACCCAAAAATGAAAATTCTGTCATTTATTACTCACCCTCATGTCGTTCCACATCCGTAAGACCTTCATTCATCTTCTGAACACAAATTAAGATATTTTTGATAAAATCTGATGGCTTAGTGAGTTCATTAAAGGTGCCATAGACCGTCTTTTTAAAAGATGTAATATAAGTCTAAGATGTCCCCTGAATGTGTCTGTGAAGTTTCAGCTCAAAATACCCCATAGATTTTTTTTTTTAATAATTTTTTTTTTAACTGCCTATTTTGGGGCATCATTAAATATGCGCCGATTCAGGCTGCGGCCCCTTTAAATTCTTGTGCTCCCCACCCCCCGAGCTCGCGCTTGCCTTAAACAGCATAAACAAAGTTCACACAGCTAATATAATCCTCAAAATGGATCTTTACAAAGTGTTCGTGATGCAGCATGTTTAATCGCATAAGTATGGTATTTATTTGGATGTTCACATTTGATTCTGAATGAGTTTGATAGTATGCTCTGTGGCTAACAGGCTAAAGCTAACATTACACACTGTTGGAAAGATTTATAAAGAATGAAGTTGTGTTTATGAATTATACAGACTGCAAGTGTTTAAAAAATGGAAATAATGACAGTCTTGTCTCAGTGAATATAGTAAGAAACGATGGTAACTTTAACCACATTTAACTGTACCTTAGCAACATGCTAACAAAACATTTAAAAAGACAATTTACAAATATCACTAAAAATATCATGTTATCATGGATTTTGTTTTTTGACGCACAAAGAAGTATTCTCATCACTTCACAACATTAAGGTTGCACCACTGTAGTCACATGAACTGTTTTAAATATAACTTCAGTACTTTTCTGGGTGTTTGAAAGTGTAAATTAACTTGCTGTCAATGCAGGTCTTTATGACAACCTGCAAACAATTGCAAACAGATTAAAAATGAATGTGTATTTATCTGTTTAAATTGCATATTAATGTATTTTAGAACAGAAAAAGTATCATGTCATTTCCCCATTTAATAAGACCTTCTTATTCCTGTAGTCAGGGATATGAATTTATTATGCAGCAGCAATAGTGAAACAAATAAAGCTCTATAAAATATTATGAGGAAGTGATTCAAAACAATACTATGCCAAAACACGCAGAGAGGCCAGAAAGACCTGTTTCAAACAATAGAAATGGGAGGATAATAGAGATACCATTTCAAGAGCACTTGTTAAACTGTGCCAGGAGAAACAGTGGGCATGTATACTGTAGATGTGTGCAAGTAAACAAGAATCCCACTTATAACACTTACATAACCTAACTCAATGGTCTATGCGTTTGTTCAATGCTCTCCCTAATTAACATCTTGATCCCGTCATCAAACAGAACCAGCAAAAATAGCACAGCGCTGTTTTCCATGAGGCTTTAGACCCACGTGCTGAAGATCCAACAGCCTCCCCAGAAACTCAAACAAGGCCCCGCTGCTAGGCAACCACAGCCGCCCCAGAGAAAGAAGACCAGGGTTTCACCAACAGCACTGGAAACATTACATAAGATCTTTAAGTGCTGTGTAGCTACAGGACCGAAACTGATAAGGAATGAAAACAACAGAAAACAATGACACTGGGATTGCAAAATCACACTTTATAAGAAGAACAATCATCAACCAACATACAGTACTGGTGATTACTGGGTATATAAATACTAAAAGTATTTAAAGTGAGCTAAAGAATATAGAATTCAACAATTTTGTCCCTGAAAAACAAGACTCAGTATCTGAACATGTTGCAGTATATTTGGAAAAAATACTGCAGTTAGAAAGAAAATGTTTTGTGTTCAGTCATTTTGTTGTATATGTTTATGTTGGTGTTTTTGTCAAAAGTGCAGTGTGATATTTTAGATAATAATATAATAATAATAAAGGTAACTAGAGTGTAGGGCTTTTCACACTACACTTAGGCCTGGGCTAACATCCTGCTAGAGGTGCTGTTAGCTGGTAACTTTTGACAGACTTAATGCCCGTTCACACTAAGGACAATAACTATAATGAAAACTATAACGTTTTAATAATCATTCTAGTACTTTTGGAATAGGGAAGTCCACACCACAACTGTAATGATAAATAAGAACAACACTGTTGGAATCACTGACGCAGTCAGAATCCACTTGACTAGTGCAAGCATTTAAAGTCGACAAAAATTGTAGTCCACGTTTATACACTGCCCACCCCAAAAAAGCCGCTGTTTGGATTTAAATAGGCAGATACTTAAGAGTCTATGATTGGATCATTATTGCAGTGATTATTATGTTTCTATTATGTCATATATTTGCCAACAGTTCTTCTAACCCTAATTGACAGAGTGTGTAGTCTTTCATTTCTTAAACAACCATGTAGAAAGACACATCATGGCCATATTTCAGAATTGAAAATCTTTGGCATGCGCTGGAGAAGACTTTACAGGGTGCTCGACTCTTGTAGTGTCAATACAAGGTCTTGACCAAAAATTGATGCACCTCTTGATGGAAGGAAATGTTTTGATGATCAAGACAATGCAAGAGTCAAGCACTCTGTAAAGTCTACTCCAGCACATCTCAAAGACTTTCAATGAATTTAAGGTCTGGACTCAGAGGTGTCAATTCATGTTGTAGCATGCTGTAACCCGTTTACTTTCATTTTAACAAATGTCATAAAGGAGGCATGTTAATAATGAGAGCAGCGTATAAAAAAGGGGGAAAATAGCGCAACTAGGAGGCCTTGTTCCTGAGGCAGATCTCCTGCAGGAAAGGCGAATGTGATGGCGTGTGAGATGACGAATGACGTATGGCTCCGGCTTGTTGCTTTTGGACGCACTCCAGTGAGTTTGGGAGAGGAGAAATGATTTTTTTGTACTTGCACGTACAAGTTTTATGCTAGCCTATTCCAGCCTATGCGTGTTGGCACAGCTGATACAGAGATATCCGATGGATTCACGTTGATTAGACACCTCGTCGTTCCCTAAGCACTCATCATTGAACCTGCGATATGTTCAAATCTGCAATTTTGAATCTGCTGATGTGGAAAAACCCCACTGTTTTCCTGTGACAAATTTTGGAACTTCTATTGAACTGCCATATTGTTGCATAAACTGTGAGTGACTAAAAAAACAAAAAAAAAAAAAAAAACTATCGGCTTCAACCTCTTAGTAGGACAGTCACCAATTACTCAAAACTGAGTTGTCTTTGCATTCAAAGCTGTTTTCCTCTTTTGGACTCATATGATCATTGTTGCTCCACTCTATGCAAACCTGTTATTCTGTTTGTGGATTTCAAAACACTGCTTCATGAAGCTTCAGACGTTATGAATCTTTTGTGTCAAATCATGATTCGGATCACGTGTCAAACCGCCAAACTGCTGAAATCCCGTGACTTTGGCGCTCCGAACCGTTGATTCGACACAAAAGATTCATAACGCTCCGAAGCTTCATGAAGCAGTGTTTTTAAATCAGCCATCACTATATAATCGTTATTTTGTTTTTTTGGCACACCAAAAATATTCTTGTCACTTTATAATATTAATATTGAACCACTGTACTCACATGAACTGATTTAAATATGTTTTTAGTACATTAATGGATCTTGAGAGAGGAAATGTCATTGTTGACTATGCAGGCTTCACTGAGCCATTGAATTTAATCAAAAATATCTTAATTTGCATTCCGAAGATTAACGAAGCTCTTACGGATGTGGAACGGCATGAGGGTGAGTAATAAATCACATTATTTTCATTTTTGGGTGAAAGTATCTGCCTATTAAAATCTAAACAGCAACTTTTTTTTTTTTTTTTGGCCGGGCAGTGTAATAAATAATTATTCATTGGTGTGGACGCCAATATTATAGTTTTAGTTATCTTTATAGTTATCGTTCTTAGTGTGAACAGGCCTTTACGTTTCAATGGGAATTCACACAATCTGGAACTTTATGTGAGGGCAAAACATTTCAACATGCAGATTTTTTGAAGTTTGTCAATTTTCATTTTCCACATTGAGCAACGGAAAGCTGGGTGAGCGGTGCTTCCTGCATCGCTACTCCATTCACAATGGACCTTGTTTGCTTGTGAAATTTCACTAATGTGATTACGCTCCCTTTCAATCAAGAGCGAAAAGTGCAATGTTTTTGTTATACAGTATGTGTCATTTAAAGTGATTGGAAAGCCAGCATTCCCTCCATACATATTTGTGTCATAGATGTGTCAGAGTTCTCGTGGGATAATGGTGAAGGGCCGGATAGGGCAGCTGGACTCCAGCTCCAGTGCGGTGAGGAAGCAGTCCGGAGCCTGTGTGCAGCTTCTGCTCTGCAGCGCCTCCCCTAGGGCGCTCCAGGCCTCATGTGCTGTGTTCTGAACTTGTATCGCGTCCCTCAGCATCTTCTCCCCAAGACCCACACGGCCTGTGCGCACCAACAACTTCCCCTGTGGACAGGAAGTGAAAGAGTTTTTTTTGTTCCGATGAGTGGCATTTTTGCAGAACTGTTATATATATATTCTAGGTTAAAAATTCAAGCGTTTGTGGACAAGAAAAACATGGGTGGGGGAGTTTGTGATGGTGTGCTGATGTTACACATTGCTCTATGTATCAAAGTGTTTATTTAAAAAAAGGGTATGGGTAAAGTAGAAAGGGGTCAACTTGGAATTGGAACAAAATAATTTCATACTACACTGATTCAATATTCATATATACACAGTGCACACATGAAACTAGGGCTGGGCAATATATCTCAAAGAGAGTCATTGACTAATTAGCAATACTACAATTATTTGAGTGAATCTCTGAATATCTTTCTGACAATTAGGCAGATGTTGTAATATGTACAGGCATTTTAATTTCATAATTTTGTGTAATTCCCAATATTTCATTTTGCTATTACCACTATCTTCAATGGTGATTCTCATTAAACTCTCATTATAACAATCATTTGTACTCTACACTACTAAATACTCAATATCAAGACATATAAATACTGAATAATTGAAAAAAAAAAATACATCACTATCTATGAATGAAATATGACCATATTTGTGTTATCACTGAAAAATGGATTTCCCATGCCATATATTAAAATGTTTTATACTACGGGGCTGTTGAATGCTCGAATCTGATTGGTTGACCAACATTCTAAGGCGTGCAATTATTTTCAGGGAAATGCACGGCTCAAGTAGTTCTTAGCAGGTCTTGACCGCATTGCAGTTCCATATCACTTCGCCAAATGATTTCAGTTGTTTCAATAGGTCCTACAGCCTATAACCGCAAAAGAACCAAAACCCACAACGACACCGACCAAGCATAGTAAACAACAGGATGAAAATGACAAATTATTGTCATGGTTTTTGCCACAAAATACATTTTGTGTCCAGAAAGCGCATACTCTCTTGTGCTCTCTCTCTTTCAAATGTACACACGTACTGTATAGTATAGGACATACAGCGTAAGCTTTTTGAAGAATACTGAAGGCGGAATGGCCGAACCACTTGCAAGGCGATCATTTGTGTTTATAAAGCATATACAGTTGTATTTTTTTAGAAAATGACGATCATTTCGCTAGATAAGACCCTTATTCCTTATTCCTAGCTGCACTGAAACTCTAATTTTGACCTTCAACAGTGGAGTCCATTGAAATCCACTATAAAGAGAATAATCCTGGAATGTTTTCATCAAAAACATTCATTTCTTTTTGACCAAAGAAAGAAGGACATGGACATCTTGGATGACATGGGGGTGAGTAAATTATCAGGAAAATTTTATTTGAAAGTGGACTAATCTTTTAAGTAAATAATATTAGATAAAAAATTAAGTATATATAGGAAAACGTTGCTGTTTAACACCATGTATCATTTTAATGCATAAAAATTATGAACAATTTTGATTGTGTTGTTTAGTGAAATACAGTGTAAAAATGCTTCATGATTATTTTTAAACAAATATAAATTCAACTAAAATTGACTTTTTATGATTCCTCTGATTCAAAGCAATTTGGAGGGCAAATACATAAATATATCTAAATATGGTCAAAGGTTAAAATATATTTGTCAGATTTTCCAGCACATTCCTATAGTTCAAACAGTACAGCATGGCACTAGCAAGTCAAGGTCATGGGTGCTATTCCCAGAGAATGCATGTTTTTGGTTAAACGTATCTGCCAGATGCATAAATGTTAAAGGGTTAGTTCACCCAAAAATTAAACTGCGCAAAAACAAAACAAAAATAATGACTTTATAAATAAAGTCATTATTTTTATTATTTTTTTTGCGCACAAAAAGTATTCTCGTCACTTCATAACATTAAGGTTGAACCACTGTAGTCACGTTGACTATTTTAACCATGTTTTTAACTACCTTTCTGGATGTCAAAAGGTGCAATGACGTTGCTGCCTATGTGTGGATCAGACACCCTCGGATTTCAACAAAAATATCTTAATTTGTGTTCCAAAGATGAACAAAGGTCTTATGGGTGTGGAACGACATGAGGGTGAGTAATTAATGACAGAATTTTCATTTTTGGGTGAACTAACTCTTTAATGTAAAATGCTGCCCAGTCCTACACACAACAACTTAATATGCAGCATAATATTACACATTTAAAATGTACAATCTTAATTTCCTGGAAAATGAACCAGAAATATTGATGATAAATAATGGACCACAGACTTGTTTTGTAAATGTTGGACATATGTATATTTACTATGCTTTCGTAACTTGAAGCTATTTTTCCATGCCAATAAAACTTCTTGAATCTGAAATCTTTTCTGTTTTACCTCGGGACACTCGTCCCAAGGTGACTAAAGAGGACATCAGCTTCAGTTTGGATCCAGCCTCTTAAGAAGACCTCAGATGACCAACACCCGTGAAGAGACGGCGCCAACTCCTCCGAGGACTTCAGAAGACACAATATCTGGATCAACATGCACATTCCCAAATTTCTATATATCCTAATTATTGTTAATATGTAATTCATTTTTCCAGGAGCTCATTGCTTCTACCTTCAGTTAAACTGCTAACAGTGATTGTAAATTAATTGCCTAAATTATTGCATTATTTGCTAACTGCATTCTTTAAATTGTAATGTTGACATGCATTCTCTGTAAAGCAGCTTTGAAACGATATGTATTGTGAAAAGCACTAATCCTGTAATTTATATTGTAAATTAATGGTATGACATGAAAAGTGTGTTCAGAACAACATCATATGCATGATTTACTAGGGTTAAATTGTGTTACATTGCAATTACATTTCATAGTCCCCTCTTTCAGCACACACACAAACACACCAATGCAGAGTTGTATTTCTGGGTGACGGCACATGACTGCTGATTATGCAGGCACTTCAAAAGCACATCAGAGAGAATGACTCCACTGGGGAGAGAGAAAAGCGAGGCAGGAAATGAGGCTCTCACAGACACGAGTGAAAGAAGCAGCCACAGGCAGGGCATGTTTTAAAAAGAGTGATCATAACACAGCTGCAGAAGTACAGACTGACAGGCCCATGGACCAATCACAGCTCAGAAAGAGGCTGTTCTGGTTATTCTGGTGTTTATGAGTCTTTTAGCTGGAGGACTGAGCAGTAGAGCACAAGAAGGGGGGTTTACAAGGTAAAACAGTTTTGAGGCTAGCACATTTGGGCATAAATTGGCTCATTTTTATTCACGGATGTAGCAGAGGTGGCACTTGAAAAATTGCCGTAGGGTCACGACCCTGCATCTGAACTCTGCTAATCCAACGGGATGCTGATCCAATCCAGCTGGGACCAGCTACGATTACAAGTGTCAGCTATTAAGCAGACAATACATACACACAGTATACAAACAATGCATGTGTTTGCAAGCAGACAACCCTAACATAGACAAACCACTGATTCATGTACAAACACAACTAGATTTACTGGAAAACAGATAATTTACATATACAGAGACTCATATTCTTGCTGTTGTAAAGCTGATCAATTAATCAAAATAAAACTGAAATTGCGATATAGCTTAGCATAATTATCAAAACATACATGCTAAAAAAAATGAGTTTTTTATGTAAAAATTGAAACAAAGATAAATCATATCAGAACATTTGCATGTTTCATATAAAAAAAATTACAATTTATGCAATGCCAGTGAAAACCAAATATATAGATACAGCTTTTTGCAAAGTTTAGCCAGGCTTGGATGTTGTTCTTTGGATGGGAAGTCCTGTTCTTCATAATGTTACAGTTGTGCCATTCTTTCTACAGTTGTTTATGACTGTCTTCACTGTGTTCTATGGTATATCTAATGCCGGAATTGGAATTTTTTTGTTCCCAAAATACAATAAAAAGCATCCTGGCAGGCCGAATTCAACACGTTACATTGGTGACTTGAATGTACTTAATGAGCAAAGCAACATCAGTTTGTGAAACCATAAAGCGCATTCTGCCTCGACTAATTTTTACACATGCCGCATCTCGTGTGAAACAGCCTTAACACTGGTTCTATGTCTCATTATCAACTCTCTTGCACCGTATGATACAATTGCCTGGTTGCTAGGCATCCCATAAAGGCCTGAGAAGGAGTGAAGTGTTATAAATAATGTATTTGCATTATCTAATCAACTGACAGGCCAATGGAAGAGAGCCAGAAAGACAGAAAGAGAAAGAGGGAGGGAGAAAGCCATAGAAACACAGAGGAAGGACCCAGAGATATGAAGAAGGCAGATGTATACGCAGCAAAAGAAAATTATGAGGTGCTGAGTCACAGAGCTCAGTGTGCTTAAACTCATATGACACGAGATCAGAGACTTCAGAGACGTTGTGTTCGGCTCACCTCAGCTGACATCTCTAAATGAAAAATACCCATCCAGATGCCCTGAGTAATAACTCATACACACATTCATGTGTATCCCACAGAAACAGATTCATATATGCTGTAAGTGTGAGCTTTCATGATGGCAAAGCTGAATTTTGAGCAGCTGAATTTTTCCAGTCATTCAGAAATCATTTTAATATGCTGATTTGGTGATATATATTTTTCAAGATTCTTTGATGAATATACCAGAGGATATACCAGAAGCCTAAAGGCATGAACAAAAAGAATGAAACTAAACATAACTCTGACATTACACCCCTCTCCTGCAAGGTGCGTCCTCACACCGTAAATGACAATGGTGGAGGGAGGGGCCTTTGGAGGAAGAAGATGTGGAGCAGGCAAAGGACAGGAACAGGAGGAGCTGGCTGAGGGCAACACCATGGCAGAGCTCATGGAGGGAGTCCTGATGGCTCTCCTGGATGAAGCCTTGGGGCCGGTCGATGGAGGCGAAGCTGGGCGAGGCGGAGATTGCAGCGAAGCCACATGGACAACAGTGACATTACAGTCTCGGAAGTCCAAGGTGGTGCCGCTGGTTCGAGGGACCGAGGTGAAGACGGGGGCCTGGCAGATCAGGGTGACACGGAGGGAGTGATGACAAGGCGGAGCCGGAGAGAAAAAAGGAACCTGGTGCAGCCGAAGGGGTGGAGGGCTGAGGTGCAGCTGGAGGCCCAAGAGTCCAGGGTGATGAGAGACCAAGATGGAATCGAAGGGACGAGGGAGCCGGGGGAGCCTTAGTAATGGCAGATGACAGCGGAGCTGAGGGAAACCAGAACCAAGGTGGAGCTGAAGAACTGACAGGTCAAGGTGGAGTCATGGGCCTGGAGGCCCGAGGTGCAGCCAGGAGATCTGCCACACAGAGGCGAGCTGGTGGTAAAGTGACCTGAGGTGGGAGTCAGCAGCAAGGGCAGAGCCGGGGAGCTGCGCGACACCAGCGAGGTAAGTGAGTAGTTGGATGGAACCAGCAGAGAGGACAGAGACATTAGGGTGGGCAGATGACTGGGAGGGACAGGTAGCAGGTTACTTGAAGTGCTTTTACGGGCAGGAACAAGGGTGGGAGCTGGCTCCGCCGAGAAGTAGATGAGCCAGTGCTCCTCAGCTGGCTCTAGAGAGGACTGCCCCCATGGCATAGACTCCAAATTAGACCTGGTGATGGGCTCCAGCCTCGAGACAGAAGTGGCATCTGACTCTAACTCCAGGATGGACGTGTTGGCTGGCTCTGGCTCCGTGGTGGGAGGTGGCTCACGCACATGGTCCGTGGCGGCCTTGGCTCAGGCTATATATCCGTGGCGGACTCTGCCGTCAAACTCAGGTCTGTGGCCTAAGGACTGTCATGCTGTCTGGGGCTCTCTAGGCTGAAATGATGAATCCTATCTGGAGCAGGCAGAGAGATGACTGCTGTGTGTGCCAAGGAGTCAGAGTTGATAATGGCGACATTCTCGACGACTCCCATAGTTAGAGAGAATACACATACCCACAAGGTGTAATCCACAAGCATCTGATGAGGATATCGTTCATCCTGCTCCAGAAGAGCTGTTTCAGAATATCATCAACCTAGTGTGCCTTGTAAATCTGTAGACAGCCCTCCACATATTCCTCCAGCACTGACCATTCTAGTGGTAACAGTCCTTTTCCATTTCTTTTTGGGTCAGTTCTTCTGTCACGTATATCATGGTTTCAAGGAGATGCATGACGTGGAATTCACAAACAAAAGTTCTTTAAAGGTGCCCTAGTTTTTAATAAATATAAGTCTAAGGTGTCCCCTGAATGTGTCTGTGAAGTTTCAGCTCAAAATACCCCATAGATTTTTTTTAATTAATTTTTTTAACTGCCTATTTTGGGGCATCATTAGAAATGCGCCGATTCAGGCTGCTGCCCCTTTAATTGCTCGCGCTCCCCGCCCCCGAGCTCTCGACTCTATATACATTGCATAAACAAAGTTCACACAGCTAATATAACCCTCAAAATGGATCTTTACAAAGTGTTCGTCATGCATGCTGCATGCATGGATCAGATCATGTGAGTATAGTATTTATTTGGATGTTTACATTTGATTCTGAATGAGTTTGAGGCTATGCTCCGTGGCTAAAGCTAACATTACACACTGTTGGAGAGATTTATAAAGAATGAAGTTGTGTTTATGCATTATACAGATTGCAAGTGTTTAATAATGAAAATAACGACAGCTCTACTGTATTCCTCCATGAATACAGTAATAAACAATGGTAACTTTAACCACATTTAACAGTACATTAGCAACATGCTAACGAAACAGTTTACAAATATCACTAAAAATATCATGTTATCATGGATTATGTCACTTATTATTGCTCCATCTGCCATTTTTCGCTATTGTCTTTGCTTGCTTACCTAGTCTGATGATTCAGCTGTGCACAGATCCAGACGTTAATACTGGCTGCCCTTGTGTAATGCCTTGAACATGAACTGGTATATGCAAATATTGGGGGCATACATATTAATGATCCCGACTGTTACGTAACAGTCGGTGTTATGTTGAGATTCGCCTGTTCTTCGGAGGTCTTTTAAACAAATGAGATTTACATAAGAAGGAGAAAACCATGGTGTTTAAGACTCACTGTATGTCATTTCCATGTACTGAACTCTTGTTATTCAACTATGCCAAAGGTAAATTCAATTTTCAATTCTATGGCACCTTTAATAAACACTTGGAGAATACACAGAGAATTATTCCCACATAACGCAAGGATGAGAACTGGCAAGGGACTGAGCAGAAGAGGGAGTATATATGCACAGAGTTAGCAATGAAACTAAATGGAAGAGAGGTGAACATAATCAACTAATGAGTAAACAAGGAAACCATCAAAGATTTGGAGAATGCTGCACTGAAAATATATACCAGAAACTTAAACACATGATCAAAAACACAGTGGGCCTCATTTATCAATTTAACATAGAAATGCAAAAAACATAGATGCAGATCAGAGTGCAGAAATTATGTTACGACAGTGTTCACATGTGATTCATGAAACATTCGTATGACACCAATCCCATCGTATGAATGATCGTACATTGATAAATGTGGAAACAATCATCATTTAAATATCATGCCCTCAAATTTTAGAAGCCTTGTCCCTAGAGTTTACAACATGGAGAAATGTAACCTGCCAAGAAGAGGAAGTAATCTCATGAAAGAGAAATGGATCTTACTCCAAAAACACCCATTAACCTTGTAATTGCAAACAATTACATTAATGTATATTAATATTAAATATACTGGTAAGTAAAACAAAACATTTACAAACATTATAAACACTACAAACTAGGCTATTTTATTTCTCCTCACTCCACAAAAAATCCTTTAAATTTAATGGTATTCAGAATCCAAATGTTTCCATATTTGTGACGCAACATTTGGTTGTTAATATTGTTCATTATGTAAACAAGGCTTTATACTTCACTAGTGTTCCAATATTCATGTAAAACAGCATCTTCACATGCACAAAAATGTGTTTGGTTGAGCGCTGGGCATGCAGATTGTAAGTGGATCTTTTAAATTGAGCATTGTAACTTGTATGTTTGGTTGACTGCATTTTAGTTTGATGATGAATGGCTGAAATGTCAAGTTAGCAACGCTAGAACTGATATGTTGTGCACGCGCGGGGCGCCTGTGCGATCACTTGGATTTAAGCAAATCAATAAATAAAGAAAACAACATACAATGCTTTAGAGTGCCACAAAAATGAGCGTAGCTCATACTTGTCACAGTTTTTTATCTTTTGTTTTGTTCATTATTTAAAGCTGCTGTCCGTAACTTTTTTTGTGCTCAAAATTTACAAAAATTACATAATGAGAATGTACAACATGAATCCATTTTCCAAACCGTGTTTTTGTGTTACCCTGAATCATTATGGTACACTTATAATAAGTGTTTATATTCGGACTATTTCAGACCGGACTGGTAGGACCCGTCGCAGAGTATCACAGTAACTGCGTGACTCACCATAGACATACACGGAGAAAAGTAGCTCCGGCTACAGTGTTCTTCCGCAAGACACGTGCAGTTCTGTTTATTAACCGCTAGAGGGCCAAAAATCGCGGACTGCAGCTTTAAGCAAATTTATTTCTTAGGTCTATTTGTTTTATTCCTTTTATATCCTTAATTTTATTCTGTTTTTCTCCGTTCACACAAGCACTGGTGATGTGACGATATGTGAATCCACATGTTCTGTTGTTTATGCTGCTATTTGCGCATATAAAGCTAAACATTTGTTGTATTTTAAATTCACAGACACCCATCTATTGTAATTTAATTTTAATTTGACATTTTAATCTTGTCTTTTAACGGTTAATGATTGGTTAATGAGCTTCGGTTGTCGGTCAGAAAATTATTGTAAATGAACAAAATGCTCTCATAATAATTCTCCACCAGATTTACTATGCTGCACGCATAGTAAACTCAAAAACTTATGTACACGAGCTGAGACTTGGCGTGAGATTTGATCGTAATCACCACTTATGTCCATAACCCAATTTTCTGTTGTATGTTAGTTTCGTAAATGAGGGCCAATGAAACTAAACATAACTCTGACAACATTCAGATCTACCTTCATCCACTCAACCAATAGCTAAGTCCTGTCCAACAACTGTATCTTCTTCGAAAATCTTTTTCACTCAGATGTACATCACAACACAGAAGACAAAATCTGTTGCTACTTCCGTTACATTGACTTAAACTTTACTTGTGTGACTTTTCCATGAGATTTTCCTGGTTTTGGAACAACATGTGAGTAAACTGTGTCATAATTTTCTATTTTTGGGTGAACCTAGAGGCTCTGAAATACATTGTCTCTCAGAGGATGGACAGGCGTAACGAGAGCACTGGTCTCTCTAATCACAGGTGTCATAATGAACAGAAATGTTTAACCTCTCCCCATTGAATCCAGTTGGAGAATTCCCTGAAAACTCCACCTCAGTTCAATCGTAGCAGCACATGTCATAGAAATCAGTGGTGTGACGTTCTGATAAAGACAGGCTGTGTGTGTGAACTATGCAGGGCATCACCAGCAAGCACAGAATTAGTTCTCATCAGCTCAGGGAATTGATATTGTACGTCTTTTGTCCAAAAATAGCGGGGACGAGTGCTCTGATTGGCCAGATATAGCGAGAAAATGGCCTAGCTTCACTCTGGTTACTCCAGTGAAGATGAGTAATGAAGGGCCTGACATTATGCAGTCACAATGAGAGCAGAGAGTGGAGGCAGAGCTAATGTTAGCACACATCACTGTGGGTTGTAAAGATGTACGTACTTTACTGTATGTACAGTAAGTTGCATATGCAACGACTCAATCATCATATTCCAGGTCACCCATGTCACCTTCAAAGCTTTTTAAGTTATGAAAAATGCATCAATATGAATTTATAATATCTTAATATTTGTTTTTTCTCTTTTGCTTTAATAACAGCAGCACTGAAGCTGCATGAACTCTGCAAGTTTGTGTTAATATGTTTACAAGCAACTGAAAAAAGGACAAATGTCAGGGCATGTCAAAACTTCTCCAGGGCCCTAAAGCCCCCTCAGACCCCAGAGGGTTAAACCTGATGATCCTGTTCTCTAACATGATTTGACCATGATCAGAAGAGCATCATTAGCTTCAATGGAAGCAAGAACATCTGACCATCTGTACAAAGAGTCACATGATCATTATTAAATTATTAAAACGGCAGATTTTCAATGTGGTCTCAGACTTTTAGTGTTTATTTATATACAATTATATAATAATTTATATTGTCTGTGTTCATTTTAATTTTAGTTGAAGTTTTAGTAATTTTGTTATGTGCTTTTGCTCTATATTTTTATGTTTTTGTTTATTTTTACTTCAGTTTTAGTATTTAGCACTTATAAATTGCTGTTGACAGTATTTTCTGAGTGATAAACTGTCTGTAAAACCTTGAATATGTATATATAAAAAAATAAATAAAATAAAATAAAAAAAATCTGATTCTAACAAATGTCCAGATTTCTGTTCTGTTCTGGAAATGTATGCAAAATAGTGCACATTTAATTGGATAATGCCTCATTAGCATAATTAAACATTTCAGGAAACAATTATCTTAGTTCACTTTCAAATAAAATTTTCCTGATAATTTACTCACCCCCATGTCATCCAAGATGTCCTTCTTTCTTCAGTCGAAAAGAAATTAAGGTTTTTGATGAAAACAGTCCAGGATTATTCTCCTTATAGTGGACTTCAATGGACTCCAAATGGTTGAAGGTCAAAATTACAGTTTCAGTGCAGCTTCAAAGGGCTTTAAACAATACCAGACGAGGAATAAGGGTCTTATCTAGCGAAACGATCGGTCATTTTAAAAAAAAAATTGAAAAGGAATATGCTTTGTATAAACAAATGATCGTCTTCCAAGTGAAAAACCGCACTTTCGTATTCTATAAAAACTGAAGAAAGATGACATGGTGGTGAGTAAATTATCAGGAAAATTTTATTTGAAAGTGAACTAATCCTTTAATATACTGTGATTAATCAACTGGAGAAAGGAATATCTTTTAGTTTTAGGGTTCAAGATGTTAAAGTGCGTGTGTCACTTACCAGGTGCAGCAGTATGTGGTGTCCTCTGGGGTTGATGGCGAGAGCTTCATCGTACAGGCTCTTGGCCTCCGTGTCGTTGCCCCTAAGCTCAGCCACACGGCCCTTGAGCAGAAGCACTGAGTGTGAGGTGGGGAAGAGAGTTCCTGCCTCCTGAACACAGAACTGAGCTTCCTTCATCCGCCTGTCAGTGATGAACAACTCCCCTGGTCGGCACGGCATCACAAGACATACAAAAGATCAATGAGAACAATAATAAACCATTCTGATAGCATAATTGTTTTTGTGACATTACACTAAAAATTACAATTACAACTCTTTTTTTTTCAGTGACTGCTTTGTCATATTATGAGATTCTCTTATTGTGAGATTATCTCTCATCAAGCACATGATGATTCATCTTTATGAAACGTCTCTGACTTCACTCGCCGTGACACAGCCATCTGGAACATCAACATCCTCAAAGACGTATCTGCTGCCACAGCATTACAACTCTTTCAGAGTAAAGGAGTGAATACCAACATGGTTCATCATTTCAGACAAGCTGTGCTCAACCAGGAGAATCGCACGAATGTAGCATTTTGTTCTGTCCAGATGATTTAAAATGCAGCTTTGGCAACATATTTGCAATCGCGAATGCACACTGACTTTCCCCCCTCTACCCAAAATCTCACACTCATGCTCATAGAGGGATATTCATGCTCATGTCTAAATAAGGCCATGTGCAGAGCGCTGTATAAGCATCTGCAGCTCTACTCTGGGATTTAGGACCACAGCAAATAAACTGTTCATATCAACTGCTGCCTGTTGTGTATTTGTGTTTGTTTACACAGAATCACTGGTAGGAGAAGTTTGCAGCTATTACACAAAGAAAGAGGGTAGTTTTGAAAATTGCGTACATTCATTATAGTGCTTCCAAGACAGCAGTGTATTATTTAATTTTTTTTTTTACACAACTATCTTTAATTAATTTACACTGAACTGCTTAACAAACAGACTTATTCATTTATGTTTTGTAGATAATTACAGCCTTAGGCCATGTGTCCACCAAATCATTTTTAGCCAGCTGAAAACGTGCTAGCTATGAGTGCTTGAGAATGCTTTGGCAGCACAGCATTTTTTTTTTCAGTTGAGACGCTTTGTTTGCAATGATATGGAATATCCGCAGAAGGGTTACTAGTATCTAATTTCACAGATAGTTTGTTTCTGTACTGTTTGTATATAAAAAATTTTATTTGTTCCATTATTATGCTTGTTGTCATCTGTTGGACAAGCAGAATATGGCGGTTGGTCTGCGTTGTATTTATCCCGCCCCTCCACTGTGATTGGACGGCTAGGTAAAAAGTGACAATGATGAGCGCTGTGTTTTACCCAAAGTTGAACATTGTTCAGATCTCTGCAATCAGTAAAAAAGGCTGAGGGCTCAGAGCTTCAGTGTGAAATAGACACTTAGCGCCTCAACCCTAACCTGGTGTTTTAAAAACACGGTGCTCCCATTGAAAACAATTGGAAAAATATGCTAGCCGTGGAATAAAATGCTTTGGTTGACACACTGCCTTAAGGTGCAATCACATTTAACGCTGTTCGGGAATTTTTGCAGGCCAGTCATTTCAATAGGAATTCACATGATTGGGAAGTTTGAGTGATGCCAAAAGATTTCGCTATGTGGAAATTTTTAAATATTTTTTTGTTAAAGGTGCCCTAGAACTTTTTTTTTAAAAGATGTAATATAAGTCTAAGGTGTCCCCTGAATGTGTCTGTGAAGTTTCAGCTCAAAATACCCCATAGATTTTTTTTAATAAATTTTTTTAACTGCCTATTTTGGGGCATAATTAGAAACGAGCCGATTTCAGGTTGCGCCCCCTCCCGAGCTCTCGACTCTATCACAGCATAAACAAAGTTTACACAGCTAATATAACCCTCAAAATGGATCTTTACAAAGTGTTCGTCATGCATACTGAATGCATGCGTCGGATTATGTGAGTATTGTATTTATTTGGGTGTTTACATTTGATATTGAATGAGTTTGAGGCTATGCTCTGTGGCTAACGGCTAACACTACACTGTTGGAGAGATTTATAAAGAATGAAGTTGTGTTTATGAATTATACAAACTGCAAGTGTTTAAAAATGAAAATAACGACGGCTCTTGTCTCCGTGAATACAGTAAGAAACGATAGTAACTTTAACCACATTTAACAGTACATTAGCAACATGCTAATGAAACATTTAGAAAGACAATTCATAAATATCACTAAAAAATATCATGTTATCATGGATCATGCCAGTTATTATTGCTCCATCTGCCATTTTTCGCTGTTTTCCTTGCTTGCTTACCTAGTCTCATTATTCAGCAGTGCACATCCAGATGTCCTGCCCTTGTGTAATGCCTCAATCATGGGCTGGCATATGCAAATATTGGGGCGTACACCCCGACTGTTACGTAATAGTCGGTGTTATGTTGAGATTCGCCTGTTTTCCGGAGGTCTTTTAAACAAATGAGATTTATATAAGAAGGAGAAAACAATGGAGTTTGAAACTCACTGTATGTCTTTTCCATGTTCTGAACTCTTGTTATTTAACTATGCCAATATAAATTCAATTTTTAATTCTGGGGGCACCTTTAATTGAAATAACGCTAAAATAAAATTAAAAATTTAAATGTTATAAGAAAAACCTAAACTTAAAAAAACTTGCCTTGGCAACTAAACTGAAATAAAATATTTCAGTTTAATTTGAAGTACTTAAATGGCTAAGACTAATAAATTAAAGCTAAATAGAAATATTAAAAAACAAAAAAAAAAAAAAAAACAGAAATACAAAAAACACAACAACATTACTAAAACTTAAAATAAAAACTGAAAATGTAAAAACAAAAGCTAATTCAAAATATTATTAAATACTTTAATACGAAAATAACACCGGTTTGAAAGTGACTTTTGCGTGAGCTGTGTTTCATACATTGCTACACTATTGATAATAGACAATGGTCCTTTTTCCACGAAAGTGACCGCACCTTTAGTTGTTTTGTTTTTGGTTTTGAAATTTAATATGAAGGTTTACAAATCTCCCACTGATTTTGTTGAAATGTTCAACTACAAAATGTAACAGAGATGGCGTCATAGTAATATTTGCATAGTGAACTGTTACTGGTATTCTTTCTGGTAATTATTTGCATAGTGAGTGATAGGCCTTTCTCGCATCTATAGCCATCAATAGCTGCCTTTGCACTGCAAACACAATTTTGTGCTATGTTGATTCTTCACAGACAAAACATGCTGAGTGTCATAACAACAATGAAATAAAAAAAATTAAATGTTATAAATACATTCATTTGAAATATATTATGTATTATAATATGTTATTCTGATACAGAGCACATAACAACACTGAAAAATTACAAATGACAGCATATTTGCTACTTGGAGGACTGCGTACAGTACTATTTTGAACTATCAGTATGACATCATGCCCATTATTTAAGTCAATGGGCCGCTCTTGTGCTCTCATATTCACTCATTTGTACAGAACCAGGATATGTCCCATTTTAGACAGGAAATGAACCCATGCCAGAGGAATGCTGGGAATGGGAACAAGAGGGCACAAACACCCAGTATAAGATCCCTGGGAAACGCATTTCATGCAGAGCAGCATATAAATAACGCAAAAATAACATCCAAATTATGTCATAGTACGTCAAGAACTTCCCAACTGTATTAAAGTCAACATGAGTACAAAAAAAAAATTTCCAAAAACCAACTACAAAGTTAATATTTAATTAAAATTTAATAACAAGTTCTGCATATGAAACACCTTTACTTTTCAGCTGACGTCATCTAGGAAAATAACATTAGCTAATAGCCAAACAGCTATTTATGTCCTAATATACTGCAAACATGAAAGTGGTAATTTAAAGGGATAGTTCACTCATTTTGACCCCATTGACTTCAATATTTTTTTTTCCATACTATGGAAGTCAACACATCAATTGTTTGGTTAACCATATTCTGCAGAATATCTTCTTTTGTGTTCAGCAGAAGATAGAAATTCATACAAGTTTGGAACAACGTGAGGGTGAAAAATGACAGAATTTAAATTTTTGGGTGAACTATCCCTTTAATTCTGGTTAACGTTAATCTAATAAAACATACAGATATAAGAAATAATGATATATTCAAAAAAGAAGTGTAATTTCTACACTTACAACGTACCTGCTTGCAGCCAGATGCGTTCCAGGGTGGTCCAAATGTAGGCAGGGCCATGCCTGTGGGTGGAGCTGAGGGCCGACACCTCCGACATGGCCTGTTCCAGACGGGACACAGCTAGAGATGGAGCGCTCTGAGACCCTGACACAACATGACACACATCTCAGTTACATAAACACACATGCAATCACACACGCTCATGATACACACCGGTGTCTGTCTCCTGGAAGTCTGGGAGGGTAAGATGGAGGCCGCTGGCTTTCCTGCTCAGTGGGCCTGGATCAGGGGGTATGCTACTAGTGTCATCCTCCTCACTGGAACAGAGAGCAGAACACACGAATCACAACATCTCTGTCACATAGAAATACTGGGCTATAAATACACAAACTAAATGACTAAACTAAAACTCAACAAGACACAGGTGAACTCAATCAGTAGCTACAGAAACAAATCAGGAAATATAGGCTGTGTGTCTACAAAAGCATTTTTTTCCAGAGGCTAGCATATTTTTCCAATTGTTTTCAATGAGAGTGCCGTGTTTTTTTGTGACGAGGCGCTGAGCATCTATTTCGTTTCGTGCTGAACACTTGCCGTTTTTTGTGTTGAAGAATGTTCAACTTTTGGTAAAACGCAGGGCTCATCACTGTCACTTTTTACCCAGCTGTCCAATCACAGTAGAGAAGGGGCGGGACAATTACCACAGTGACCAACCGCCACATCCTGCTGGGACACCAGCAACAGATGACAACAACAAGCACAACAATGGAACAAAATCATTGAAAACAAGAGCCAGAGCAAATAGTTTACATTGTATCAATATTTTATATTCAGAAACAAACTGTCTGGGAAATCAGATACTAGTAAAAATTCTGCGGATATTCCGTATCACATATAGCACATATTGCGAAGAACTCTCAAGCACCCACAGCAAGGCGTTTTCAGAAGAGTGCTGGCATTTTCAGCTGGCTAAAAACACTTTGGTAGACACATGGCCATAGGGTGCTTCTCAAACAGAAGGCTGCATCCTAGTGAGGCAGTGTCCTTTCTAGTCTAGCCTTTCGGAGGCTTGTAGGCTGAAGTCCTCCTTAGCGTTAAAGGCTAGAACACACGTGTTCCCGTCCCCACGGTCACAGCACGAAAATACTATTAAAACTTAATTTTGGAAAAATACTTTGTATTAAAAATCTTTATATTGACTGGCTTTCTATTAATGTAATACAGTGAATGACAACCATCTGTGGTCTCCCAGTGGCTTACATTATTGGCAGTTTAGTGTAAAGTGATTAATTTACACCAAAAGATAACATGTATGCCTCCATCTCCGAAAACACGATTTTTTTTGTCTTACGTTTCATAATGGACTCAGACAAGCTCAATGCTGACTCATTTTCTGTCAGTTCTTTTTTGTGAATTGGAATGTGTGCAATGGATTGTGGGTCACTGAAGGATGTGAAGGATACACTTGATGCATCCTTCAAAATTAGCTGAATGTAGGATGTGAAACAAAGGCTGCCTTCAAAGGATCCTTCAAATTGTGATGGCCTTCGGCAGAGCTTGCTGATATGGCAGCCGAGATATGCAGCCTTACTAGGACACAGCCTTCCGTTTGAGAAGCACGCATAGAGAAACCAAGGCGACAGGAATAAGCACAAGCAACAAGAACAGAGGAACAATGGAACAAAATGAATTAGAGTTTTTTTGGAACAGAGACATGACACATACGCAGCACATTACCTGAGTCGGGTATAATCATAACAACTTTGCCACAACTGCAGCATTTCTGCACAGGTCTGTAAAGCTGCAGCAGGTCCGAACAAAACCTCCTCCAGCTTCACTTTGGTAAAGAGAAGACTAAAACACACAAAGATAAGAACAATTAATAAACTACAGTGCAACACACACCAAAAAAGAGACAGAATCAGAATGTACTGGCTCTTACGAAAGAAGGAAGTGCTTCTGCTTAGTACTTGTGCTATAACATTGTCAAAATGTTACAAAAATTTACACTTCAAAAGTTTGGTGTAAGTTTTTTTTAAAGAAATTAATACTTTTATTCAGCAAGGATGGATTACATAGATCAAAAGTGACAGTAGAGATATTTATAATGTTACAAAAGATGTTTCTTTTGAAAAGAGACGTTCTTTTAAACTTTCTATTCATCAAAGAATCCTAAAAAAAAGTATCACAGTTTACACAAAAATATTAAGCAGCACAAGTGTATTCAACATTGGTAATAACAAGAAATGATTCTTGAGCAGCAAATCAGCATATTAGAATGATTTCTGAAGGATCATGTGACACTGAAGACTGGAGTAATGATGCTGAAAATTCAGTTTTGCATCACAGGAATAAGTTACATACATCATAAATTAAAATAGAAAACAGTTATTTTACGTTATATTTCACAATGTTTTTGCTGGATTTTTGACCAAATGAATACAGCCTTGATGAGCATAAAAGGCTTCTTTCAAAAACATCAACAAATCTTACAAACCCCAATCTTATGAACGATACTGTGTATAACGTAAATAGATTAAATATAGGACCAGGCCATATATCAAATATTCACAAGATTTTGCCGGTGACAAAATAAATATATACTCTAGACCTAAAAAAATATAATCACTATAATCTAGAAATTGATTGGTTCATAAAAAGTGGGCTAGAATGGAGAAAGAGATTTGGAAAAATATTTGTTTTAGAGGTGGAATGAGTTATTTTATTACAGATATAGTTACATAGTATATAGTGGATAAAGAAAGTGTACACATCCCTGCTAAAACAGCTGTTTTTGTGAAAATGAAAGATAAATCATCAGAACTTTTGCATGTTTAAAGTAAAAATGACAACCTATGCAATGCCACTGAAACCTCAGTGACACATTTCAGAGAAAAAAAAAGAAAAAAAAAAACTCAGAATAACTAACTGCATAAGTGTGCAAACACTTTTATAATTGGGTATGTGGCTGTCTTTATGTCTTTAGTCAACTGCCTTTGACGTCAGTCTGAAACAAGTAAATATTATGGCTGGGACAATACATTGATCCTCAAATCGCGATACAATGAATCTGGATCAATTCTGATCATTTCTCTGCGCTCTAGGCTAGTTTTTAACCGCACACTCAAATGCTCACGAAGAATGCTGGACAGCGATCGTGCATTCGGCTGAGTCATATAAGTGGTTAAATATACTTGTACCTAGGCTTAGTAAACACAGCCCACTGCAAATACCCTTCTAATTCCCTTCAACCTTTTCAAACTTTATGAATGATTATGTGGTGTGTGTAAAGGAACTGGAAGCAAGCAGAGTACGAGTGTTTCTAAAGCACGTAGTGCCATCTGCTGTTAAAAACTAAGCCCAGAATCGATTCGAGAGAGTATCGCGATACATCGGAAAATATCAGAATCACTCCAGATTCTTTTTTTTATCGCAAATCGAGAACCAATGAATTGTACCAGCCCTAGTATCAGCCAATCAGGACATCATTTTCCTGTTCCATAGTCGTCAGTCAGACATTTACAATGTCAATAAATCTTTCTGGAACTGAGTGTCCATTAAGCAAAGATAGCAGTATCCAGATCTTCATGAGCTGAATGCACAGAAGAGCAACTGTCAATGAGATGTGTGATTTTCACTGGGTATTACAGACCTCCTTGGGTCAACCACTAGTTCTCTAGAACCACTAGAATCAACCCTAGTTCTCCATCAGTGGCCAATGCTTCAGTTGCTTCAGAAACTAGCAATTCTGCAGCTGTCTGGGGACGTTCTTCCCCTGAACTGTCTCTCGTTTCACCAAAGTACAGTGAGTGGGTGGACGTCTGTGTGAGCTGGAGGGTGGAGGGGTGAAGCGAGATGAATGTGAAGGTGTGTGTGTGGGTGTGTGCTATTAAGAATGTGTGTGTAAATAGGGGCAGCAGAGCATTCACACCAGTGTTGACGCTCATGCTATGGTGCGCTGGAGCAGCAGTAGTGTGGGGATGAAAAACACATAGGTTACGTTCACACTGTCAGTTTTTGGGATTGACAACCGCAATTACAGGTGTGAGTCTCGAAATGTCCCGTTCATACAGCAACTTGCAGTAGCTTCTGTATAAACGTGCAACGGGAGTCAAGCCTGTATTCTCTTACCATAGCGACAGGGACCAAAGTAATATCAAAGATGGTGACTTAGTTAACAATAAAAACACTGGGCCAGGAGAACTGGACTTGAGGTCAGGGAACAACTGGAGCACAGGTACAGGTGAAGACAAGGGAACATTTCCTCATTTGGAAAAAGATGACTAAAAAGAGTACTAAAAAGCATTAGAACTCTACTAGTTAAAGTCAACATGAAATTAAAATTGATGATTCTTATTGCATTATTGTGAACAAGCATTGCATGTTATTTCAAATTGTCTTCATAATCTTAAAAAAAGAAATAACATGCTCCACCTCTTAAACAAATTTCCACGCCACAAATCCCCCTTGGTTTTTAGCTCCCCTCTCTGAACATCTGGTTCCATTATGGGATGTAATGCTCCTCGTTCATGATACAATTAGTTTGATGGACATCTTGTTTCACTCAGAAAAATACGGAAGTTAAAATAGGTGATTACAAGTGATTTTAGTTTGCATGCACCCTGGTTCATCTCTTCCTTCTCCCATATGATAACAGAGTTTCTAGAAAGCTGAGTCAACTTTTTCCAGTTATAAAGCGATGAGTTGTTTTCTCCAGAGGTAGAGGTTCTTGGAATGAGACATGTGACAATTTAACCATTGTGTTCAGTCACACACAATAGATTCAATCGGTGCTGTTTGTGTGAGAAATGCTGGGGTCTTTACACACTCTCACACATGTGCTTGATCCTAATTATTTTCTCTCCATTTTTGTCTCTGCCTGTCATTGAGAGCAATACTGACACCACATGGTGATGAAAATGTGCAGAAGCACACTTTTCAAGTAAAACATTTCACAAAAAAGTATTTTAGGTTTAAAACTATAACACAGTCCAAAACAGTTGAAAATTATCATTAATTATTGTCAAGCGTTAGTGTATCATGTGATGAACTATACGCATAGCTACTAACTTCTTAATTCATATATCCAGTAAAAATCACTGTAAAATCAGCTGATTAAAAACTAAAAATACAAAAATGACTCAGAAAAGTTAATACACTTCTGAGCTAAGATCCAGCAGTTGTTTTCAGATGCCACTAGGTTTGATATTTTAACGATCTAAGTACATAGTCTGAAGCGCATGCAGGTGCAATTAAGGCATATCTGAATCCACTTTTACTAGTTTAACAACTGAAAAAACTGTTGGCACGCCAGGCGCATGGTCCAAAAGGGTTGTACCTAGTCTCTTAATGAGTCATTGGTGTGTTTTCGGCTTAACATGCAATAAACCAATTAGAGTGTCATCTCCCATTCCCTTTAAAAGCCAGGTGTGCTTGCACCATGGCGGATTCGCTATTTACATGGCGGAATATAGACACCCTCAACCTGATGAGTCAGTTTAAATACATGTGTGTATTGCCACGATTGGTTAAATAATTAGCCAATTTCATTCATCATTACTGCAAATAGGTAATTCTGATACATGCAATGACTACCCATTATGACATGTAGGCATTTTTATCTTTATGTACACAATAATAATCTTTTGGATTGTAATCCTTTTATTTTTAATATTTGGCATGTTTGTGTGCTGCTGCGCATCCCTGTGTGTAACAAGCAGAGTGTATGCATGTTGTGCACCCACCTATAGGCACACATTACTAACGCGGCCTTTAAATAACAACATCAACAAAAAAAACATACTTTTGTTGGTTAATGGCGCAGTCGTCTTCATTTGCTTTAAAATAGCAACACGCCAACAATGCACCTGAACACACCTCGCTTTCAGACCAGCACACCCATGGGTGAACAGATGGGCACGAGAGCTTTTGTTATTTAAACAATGTGGCACAGGACGTGAAAATGATAACTGCGTTGAGCTAAAACTAGCAAAAAACACTTGTGTTGTGCCTGGCGTTGCATTGCGCCAGGTGTATGATATGGCTTTTTGTTTTCTAAAGCAGATATTTATTGGTGTTACAGTCAAATAAAGGAAGGCACATTTTTAATTGAACTGCTAAATAAAGTCCTTATGGAATTTAAGACACAAAAGGCCAGATTTACTGACCGCTTGCACCAGCACATACCCTCTTTTGGCGTTAAAAAACTACTGTCAGGATTTTTAAAGACATGCAGTAAAAAATTAGTATTTAAAAAGAGTGGACAGTTATTATTGCAGCTGACCTTACTGCACATGCATTTGTAGGATTTTCCCTTTCAGACACAAAATTTATGGGAGGAGAGTATTTACATAAATCATGCAAGGTGATTTAGTAAGGTCAATTTGCTGGTATTTGCGCCATTATTTACCACCATCTACCAAGAAGCATGTCTTAAACCAGACAATTATTTGCGCTGCTATTGGTAGATAGCGTTGGTCATTATGGAAATGATCCAGCTGCGTCTGTGTTCTTTAATTTGCACGTCATCAGTAGATCACATGCAGAACTTTTCACTCCCGTTTTTTTGGAATTGCACTCTCACACTAATTTGCCCTGTTTAGTAAATCTGGCCCTATTTCTTCAGTGTTTCTCTGTGAAGCTGCTATGAAACACTGTGAAAAGCACTGTTTAAATAAAAGTGACTTAACATTAGGGGTGGGAGAAAAAAATGATCCACTGATGCATCGCGATTCTCTCTCCAACAATTCTGGATCGATTCTGAGAATTTCAGAATCGATTCTGATCTTAGTTTTTATTCAGATGCGCAATGACGCGGAGTGTGCTTTAGAAAGACCCAGATTCTGCTTGCTTCCAATTCCTCACACACATACACCACTCAAACCTTCCGTAAAATAATCTTTCATTAAGTTCGGAAAGGTTAAAGCGAACTACAACAACATTCGTGGGCTTCACTGCACGGGATGAGCTGTGAGAGACGCGCGCTTTGTTTGATGTTGCTGTGCGTGGTCTCACCCGTCGGTATTTTCCTTACAAATGCTCTATGAAGGCATGCCGTTTGGAATGCAGTGGACTTATATATTTAAAATATGAAACTCACTTACAGAAGGCTGCTTTCAATAATTCAAATGCTGATGCTTTGTTTATGAAGAGTGCTCGCGCATGCGGCTCTGCGTGACTCCGTGTCAGTGGTTTAATGTACTTGCATCTCAAAATGGTTTTATGACACAAAATTAATGTAACGTTAACCTAAACACAGCCAGTTTTGTTAGTTTAAAATTCTTAACATAGAATTGTTTTAATAATTTTTTGTCAGTTTGTAATTATTTTAAAAAGTAGGTCTACTTATAATTACTTAAGTAAGGAATCAAAGATATGTAAATGTAAATGATTTTTAGGTTAACTACTTAATTAAAAAGAAAAAAAAAGTAGATCAAGAATCGTTTTGGAATCGGATCGTGACTCCCAGAATCGGAATCAGATTGGATCATGACGTGACTAAAGATTCCCACTTCTACCTGACATTCAGACAAAGACATTCATAAGAATTAACATAAAGGGATAGTTCACCCAAAAGAACATAAAAGAAGATATTATAAGAAATGTCTCAGTGTTTTTTGTCCATACAATGGTAAGCAAAACTGTTTGGTTTCCAACGTTCTTCAAAATATCTTGTTTTGTGTTCTACAGAAGAATGTCATACAGGTTTGGAATGACAAGAGGGTGATTAAATGATGACAGAATTTTCATTTTTGGGTGAACTATCCCTTTAAAGTAGAACACACACATATATAAACACATACTTAAAGTTGTCCGGGTGCTGGTTAAGGGCGAGTTTGAGCGTATCAAGGGCGTGTTGGTAGTGTTTCTGGGCACTGAGTAGTAGAGCCAGCAGGTGTAGAGAGTGCAGATCATCCCCACGAACATTTAGAGCCAACTCCAACGGTTTCATCGCTTCTGACACCTACCACAAAAACAAGAGTTCCCATTAAGGACCAGCACTGACTGAAATAACAGGTGAAATATTACATGTACATACAGTTACATGATAAAAAATATAAGCTAAAGAGCTGTTCACACAATCATGTGACCTTGACATTCATAATGTGTCAACAAAAGCTACAAAAATGCACAGTAATGCAAAATAAGGAGAGAAATTCATGTAAATTTCTTTTCTTGGAAGATGTGAAGAACAGAAATCTGATATCCTGATGCGATCCTGCATCTAGTCAGCAAAACTGATGTGTTAACATGCTAACCTGTCGAACCAAAGCGAGCTGCAGAGAGAGGAAGAAGGAGATCTGAGGGTCCTGAGGATCCAGTGCATGTGCTCTGCAGTCACAAAAAAAACAAGTCTATGTAAAGTTTTCATCACCTTACTACCAGTCTGACATCTACCAGCTAAGCTTATATGCTGGAATTAACCGTGATGTTAAATTACATAGTAACGGGATTAAAAAACACAGATAACATCAGTGTAAATAAACAGAAACAATTTCAGAACTGATGAAGTTTCTATGACGTGTTAACATTGGGCAAGTGTTTAAAAGATTTCAACATTTTAATATAAAAATGCTTATTGTAAATAGTTTTTTTTTTGCTTATATTCACCAAATTTGTCAACAATTTCAGCCTTTTTTATATAGACAGATCAATGACATTATTCATGATTATTTTCTTTTATTGACAGCACTAGTTTTTATTAGAAAGAAAAAAAATGGCATATATATATATATATAATAATTGAACTACTGTTCAAAAGGTTAGGGTCAGTAAGATTTTTTAAAATAATTAATTTTATTTAGCAATGACTCATTAAACTGACCAAAAATTACAGTAAAAACTTTTATATTTGTTACAGATTTCTATTTAAAATATATGCTGTTGAACAGCTGTTGTCGTTTGAACTTTCTATTCATCAAAGAATCATGAAAAATGTATCACGGTTTCCACCAAAATATTAAGCAACACAACCGTTTTCAACATTGATAATAATAATAAGAAATGTTTCTTGAGCATCAAATCAGCATATCAGAATGATTTCTGAAGGATCATGTGACACTGAAGACTGAAATAATGATGCTGAAAATTCGGGAATAAATGAAATTTTAGACAATACATTAAAATAGAAAACTGGTATTTTTAAATCGTAATAATATTTTACGATATTTTATTGTTTTATCTGATTATTGATCAGTGATTTAAATGTGATTTAAATGCAGCCTTGGTGAGCTTAAAGGGTTAGTTCAACCAAAAATGAAAATTTGAAGCTTCAAAAACTAATCTTTTGTTTCGAATCAGTGGTTCGGAGCGTGAAAGTCATATTATTTCAGTAAACGAGGCTTCCTTACGTCATAAGTGTTTCAAAATTTCAATGGTTTACCACTGGGAGAGTGATTTTGGAAGTTTGATACATGCTCCGAAACACTGATTCAAAACAAAAGATCAGTAAAGCTTCGAAGCTTCATGAAGCAGTGTATTAAAATCACCCATCACTAGATATTGTTGAATAAAGTCATTATTTGTTTGTTTTTTTGGTGCAAAAAAAGTATTCTCGTCGCTTCATAACATTAAGGTTGAACCACTGTAGTCACATGAACTTTTTCTGGGCTTTGAAAGTGTTAATTGTCTTGCTGGCAATGGAGGTCTCACTGAGCCATCGGATTTTATCAAAAATATCTCAATTTGTGTTCCAAAGATAAACGAAGGTCTTATGGTTGTGGAACGACATGAGGGTGAGTAATTAAAGGTGCCCAAGAATGCTTTTTCACAAGTTGTAATATAAGTCTAAGGTGTCTCCTGAATGTGTCTGTGAAGTTTCAGCTCAAAATTTTTTTAAATACATTTTTTTAACTGCCTATTTTGGGGCATCATTAACAATGCACTGATTTAGGCAGTCCGCCCCTTTAATTCGCGTGCTCCCTGCCACATGAGCTGTCAACTATATTACAGCACATTTACAAAGTTCACACAGCTAATATAACCCTCAAATGGATCTTTACAAGATGTTCGTCATGCATGCTGTATGTGAGTAAAGTATTTATTTGGATGTTAACGTTTTATTCTGAGTGAATTTGAGGCTGTCCTCCGTGGCTAACGGCTAATGCTACACTGTTGGAGAGATTTGTAAAGAATGAAGTTGTGTTTATGAATTATACAGACTGCAAGTGTTTAAAAATGAAAATAGCGACGGCTCTTGTCTCCGTGAATACAGTAAGAAACGATGGTAACTTTAACCACATTTAACAGTACATTAGCAACATGCTAACGAAACATTTAGAAAGACAATTTACAAATATCACTAAAAATATCATGTTATCATGGATCATGTCAGTTATTTTTGCTCCATCTGCCATTTTTTGCTATTGTTCTTGCTTGCTTACCTAGTCTGTTGATTCACCTGTGCACAGATCCAGACGTTAACTGGCTGCCCTTGTCTAATGCCTTTTATAATGTTGGGAACATGGGCTGGCATTATGCAAATATTGGGGCGTTCACCCCGACTGTTATGTAACAGTCGGTGTTATGTTGAGATTCGCCTGTTCTTCGGAGGTCGTTTAAACAAATGAGATTTATATAAGAAGGAGGAAACAATGGAGTTTGAGACTCAATGTATGTCTTTTCCATGTACTGAACTCTTGTTATTTAACTATGCTGAGGTAAATTCAATTTTTGAATCTAGGGCACCTTTAATGACAGAATTTTCATTTTTGGGTGAACTAAGAGACTTCTTTCAAAAACACTAAAAAATCTTACGGACCCCAAACTTAGTTTAAACAGTGGTGTAGTTTTGAGGAAAAAATTTTATCAGTATATTATCAGTATGTTTTAATATTAAAAAAAGTTCTGCTATCAACTTAGATGAGGTTTAGGGTCTAAGAGTCCAAACAATTCCCAAACAAAGTGGGTGGCTGAAGCCTCCTTAACACAATCTGAACAGGAAGAGGTAAACATCAAGCGTACTTGCGCAGTGACTGCAACGCTCTTCTGTTGAACTCATCGCGATCGGCTTTCAGCGTGGCTGCAAACACACGGTTAAACAGTGAGTCACCACAGACATGAGAGAGGGAGCAGAGAGCAGCTGAGGACAACTAGGGGCCTGGCTAATTTTGTAGGTTCAGAGAAGGATAATCGGGCTTACCGTCAGTTGCCTGCATACTACGGCACAGTCCTATGGCCAGATGAGCTTGAGGAAGAGACTCCCCAGCACACTCTCCTAAAGCAACCACACCTGCTGAGAGGGACACTGCATCCTCCAGCTGACACACACACACATACGTTTAAACATACATTAGATATTTGGATGATTTATATCCGTGGTTCCCAACTTGTGATGATGTGATATATTTTAAAGCTGTAGCGTAGTGGTTAAAGACATAAGCAGGAAAATGAAAGGTTATGAGTTTGAACCCAACTAGGAACGATTCAAAAATGATCATTGACCATAAACTATACAGTCACATTGGACAAAAGCATAAGCTAAAAAAAAAAAAATAATTAAAATGTGTAACTAATATAAGGTCATAAAAACTGACATTTCAGCATCATTACTCCAGTCTTTAGTGTCACATGATCCTTCAGAAATCATTCTAATATGCTGATTTGCTGCTCAAGAAACATTAATATTTTTTGTGTGGAAACCGTGACATGCTACTGACACATTAAATTGATCAAAAGTGACATTAAAGAAATTTATAATGTTACAAAAGATTTATATTTCAAACAAATGCTGTTCATTGAACTTTCTATCAAAGAATCCTGAAAAAATGTATCATGGATTCAAGCACTAAATCAACATATTAGAATGATTTCTGAAGGATCATGTGACAATTCAGAAAATTCAGCTTTGTCATCACAGGAATAAATTACATATTAAATATAATAAAATGTTAAACAGTTATTTTAAATTGTAATAATATTTCACAATATTAATGTAATTTACTGATCAAATAAATGCCTTGGTGAGCAAAAGAAACATCTGTCAAAAACATTTAAAAAATCTTTTGACCTGTAGTGTAGTGTTAAAAAAATAGAACAAAACTGTTTAGGTCATGTCAACTGCCCAAGCATTTAATGCCAAATTGTGACAAATCCCTAAATCATGCATTCACATGACATATCATTCATATGAGCATAATGATGTATGATATTCATTAATTTAAATGCTAGACATGCTGATATGAATCAACATCAAGGACAACTGCCTAAGGACAAGTCCTCACATGGCCTGTTTTGATGCGGGGATGATAAAGGGCTGCTCTGAAGTGTGACTGTGGGATGGCATGCTATCTGGCATTAAAGCCTGTGCATTAAGTTTCTGTGGCTATACGGCCCTATTGTGCTATAAGCCTCTTATGAAGTGAGGTCTGTATTCTGCACTATGCTTCCAACAGATGTGCCCTAATCTCAACAAGGCTACAGTGTGTATTTGATTGATAGTGTTGTGAATATATGCATTGTGTCTTATTAGTATATCTAGTATTGCAATGTTACTAAATTTGTAACACAGAGGTCACCTATTAGTGATTGAATCTGGACCCTATCTAGGACTGAAGCGATACTGTACACTGAATATTATAAAAAAAAATTTTTTTAAAAACTGAAAAAGACAGATGTAATGTTTCTCGTACAGTTCTTTGTTCATGTGGACCATGAATAATTTCTCATAAATTAATAAAGTTATGAGAATAGCTAGTATTAATATAAATATATTAGGATTATATAGGACTTATTGCATTAGGATTTATGGATATAAGGAATGAATTTTCCTTAAATACTAATATTATATTATACTAATATAATAATATTCCTTTTCCTGGGAAGTTCAAAAGTTTGGGGTCTGTAATACTTTTTATGTTCTTGAAAGAAGTTTCTTATTCTCACTCAGGATGCATTTATTTGATCAAAATATAAAAAAAAAAAAAAAAAAAAAAAATTGTGAAATATTATTTCAATTTAAAATTTCTGATTTGATTTGTATATGCTTTATAATGTAATTTATTCATGTGATGTCACAGCTGAATTTTCAGCATCATTACTCCAGTCTTCAGTGTCACATGATCCTTCAGAAATCATTAATTCTAACATTTTAATATTTTTTTGTAAACCGTGATATTTTTTTTCAGGATTCTTTGAATAGAAAATTCAAAAGAACAGCATTTATTTAATTTCAGTAATTTGTAACATTAGAAAAGTGCCGTATTTAATCAGTTTATTAATTTAAAGTGTCCTTGCTGAATAAAAGTATTCATTTTTAAAAAGAAATATTGGTAGTGTATACTGTATTTAGAGACTGAAACTCTTGGAACTTTAACTGAATTTAATTGCTCTATAAAACTGTGTGATATTTTTGTATAAAAGAGAAATGATGTTCACATGTGCTTGGTGTGTTTTTCTCACCCAGTGCAGCTGGTTGATGCACACTTTTGCTGCAAGCAGAGGTGGGATGGGGTCCTGTGGTCTCATTGTCACACACTCTTTGAGGACTGACACTGCACCCTCATTCTATACAATATCATTAATAATATAGGTTTCATTAATATATGCAGACATGTAAGATAAAGTAACACAAACCTACCCTGGATAGTGATGGCAATATTTTGCTCTTTCCTTATATGGTAATATAAGCATTCTGCATTCATGTACACACAACGGAAGAAGTGCGAAACTTCCGATACATCATGAGGGCTTTCACTCGCAAAAATCGTTAACCCAGGGTCATTTTATTTTATTGCACTGTGCATCTGAAAACCCTGGATTAACATTCTTATTTGCATATTCATGAGGGTAATACCATTAACTAGACAAGTGGAGTTCACAATGGTTATGCATGTGAGACTTTTGAAACATAATACAAATCTACGACAAAACACTAGAAGAAAAATGTAGAGTGGCAATTACTATCACTGTTTGACATTTTTAACTTTTCCATCAAATGCAAAAACTTAACACTGCATGTGAAAGCTCATGCAACTCTACAAAGCTCATGAATATTCAATGAAGCAGAAACTGAGGCAGTTTATGATTGGCAGTCAGTTACTTATCAACTTTCTGTAACTTTCTAGCATTGCTTTGATTCACATTGTACACTTACGGCAATTCGTACTCAGAGAGCAAGGGTTAAAAGGGTTATAAGGATAGTTAAAGGGATAGTTAAGCCAAAAATTAAAATTCTCTCATCATTTACTCAACCTCATTCCAACCCAGATGCACAGTATATGACTTTCTTTTTTTCAGATGAACACAAACAAAGATTCTAGAAAAATAAATCAATGTCTTCTGAAGCAAAACGATAGGTAGATGTAAGAAACTTTCTAATATTTTTTAATACAAACCATTGCTTCTGGCCAACTGTTGAATGCATATTCATTAGAAGGTTAAGTTCACACTTAACGTAAACATAAGCATGTCATGATGCTCAGCTTAAGCATGTTGTGAAGCTTGCATGAGAAGTGATGTCCTCTGTGGTTGTGTGTCACTTCTCGAGCAAAATTCACAGAGCACTTACATCATGCTTCAAAACTTGCTTATATTTATGTCAAGTGTAATCTCGACCCTCTCTGCAACGTGCATAAACTACAACAGGTAAACTTAACTGTGACCAACAATGATGCTAGAGTAGCAATATATAAAATCTGTTTGGCTGAAATATTAAGAAGCGGGTTCATTGACGAAGAACTTTAATACGACTGTTGTAATTTATCACCTGAGAACAACACCCTGAATCAAGAGGCAATTAACTCTTTCTACACCATTAAAGGAAATATCCATAATTTATGAGACAATTGACAAATTGGCTTTCCATGTTTTCACTGTTATACAGTAGGGGGTGCTATTACACATCTTCGGAAAGAGTACAGAATCTCTTGATCAAAACACATGCAAAGAAGCAGAAACATATGGCAAACTGTTTTGACTTTTATTCACATCTCAGGATATGAATTCATGATATCAACAATTCAGTTGTTGATATCAGGAATTACATTTCCACTAGTAACAATGTTACTTCTTGATATCAACAATTCAATTATTGATATCAACAATTCAGTTGTTGATATCAGGAATTACATTTCCACTAGTAACAATGTTAATTCTTGATATCAACATTTGAATTTCCACTAGTAAAAACTAGAATTCTTGATATCTGTAATTGTATTTTCACTAGTGAAATGTCACCATAGGCTGCCATTCAAATTCAATTGTTGATATCAAGAATTGATTTCTTACCAGTTGAAATTCCAATTTCACATATCAGAAATACAATTCTTACTAGTAAAAATTGTAATTTTTGATATCAATAATTACATTGCTACTAGTAAAATGCAAATTTTTGACATCAAGAATTCAATTGTCACTAGTTGAAATGTCAGCTCTTGATATCAACAATTGAATTGCTACTAGTAAAAATGTTCATTTTTGATATCTGAAAATGTATTTCTGATATCAATATAATTTCAGATATCTAAAATGGCTTTCTTACTAGTAACAATCACATTCATGATATCAGAAACTAACATTGTTACTAGTGACAATCAAATTATTGATATCAAAAATTAACATTGTTACTAGTAGCAATTCAATTGTTGATATCAAGAACTGACATTTCAACTAGTGACAAATGAATTATTGATATCAAAAATTATGTATTGTATTTCTGATATGTGAAATTGGAATTTCAACTAGTAAGAACTCAATTCTTGATATCAACAATTGAATTTGAATGGCAGCCTATGGTGACATTTCACTAGTGAAAATACAATTACAGATATCAAGAATTCTAGTTTTTACTAGTGGAAATTCAAATGTTGATATCAAGAATACATATTTCTGCGAGTGATGACATCATTCTTGATATCAAGAATGAACATTTTTACTAGTGGAAATGTTAATTTTTGATATCAACAATTGTCATTGTTACTAGTAGAAATGTAATTCCTGATATCAAGAATTAGCATTTTAACTAGTGAAAACTGAATTGTTGATATCAAGAATTCATATCCTGAGAATGAATAAAAGTCAAAACGGCTTGCCAACAACGTGATCATCAATATTAAACAGCAAATAAATCAAAACTGCCTAACATTACCGAATGAAATGTCAACCCAGGATGAGCTATAGGACTGTGCAAGCTTTGAGGGTGTTGATGGACTCAGTCTATTCCATCTATGTTTTGATCATCAATGTAAATCTGATTCAGATGTAGTCTTTGACAAAAACATGATTTTCTCAGCTTTTTGCTCAAAATGTTGCTTTTTTTATGAAACTTACCCACATTCAAATGTTGAAAAAAAAATGCATGAAGCTTTTTTTTTTTTTTTTTTTTTTTAAAGCAGAGGGTCTGTTCTTTCTTTTGATATTTTGCATTTTCAGATATTCATAGAACAAAATAATCTGGGGGCCATGAAACTTTTGTGAAAATTCTTAAAAAAAACTTGTGCTGCCTGTCAACTTTTTTCAAAAACGCTGGCAGGGACAGAGTTAACCAAATTTAAATATCACAATTATTTCTGATTTTGTTTTTCAGCTTAAAACAACTTGAATGTGTTTCGGTAAAAAAAATCTTTTTTTACTAGATTATAGTTAAAAGAGTTAAAACATTACTTTATTTCTTACACACACCTATTGTTTTACTTAAGAAGACGTTTATTCATTCACTGGGGTTGTATAGATGGATTGCCATAATAATGGCTGTATGTGGGGCATTTGGGAATCTTTTCACTTGCATTAGATGGATTATTTACCATAAGAAAGAAAATCATATAGATCTGGGATGGCACGATGGTATGAAAAAAATGATGAGAAAATGGCATGAGAACACAGATTAAGATATAGTTGATGAAATCCGATGGCTCAGTGAGGCCTCCATTGAGAACTCAGAACCACATAGAACCACTGAACTCACATGAACTGTTCCAAATATGTTTTTACTATATGGACCTTGAGAGTTTGAATGGCTTTGCTCTCAATGGAGGCCTGACTAAGCCATCGGATTTCATCAACTATATCTAAATTTGTGTTCAAAAGATGAACGAAGGTCTTACGGGTGTAGCACGACATGAGGGTGAGTAATAAATAACATTATTTTCATTTTTGGGTGAACTAACCCTTTAACCAAGGGTTAAGCGTGGTGTGAAAATCGTCTGTAATCTGATCCCAACCACTCGATGAGATACCTTTTCCACTGGACTTTTCAACTTCAAACATATTTAATTTGGATAAAACCTTCTGTGTTTTGTTTCTTTCAGTTACTAGAACTCATTTATTTAGTTGAATCTTAAATATGGACAATTATTGTAACAAATGACTAATAAATGAATAGAACATTGATGACGACAACAGGACATGAATCTCACCTTCCCACTTGCCATCAAAGACAAGCCAAGTTGGTACCAAAGATGAAACTCATTATAGGAGAACTTCATGGCCCGCTCCAAACACTGATGGCAAACAATCACACACCACATCACAATCAGAAAGAAACTTTGAATCAGCCTTCCAAGAAACACTAGAGAAGAAATAGAGCTAAATGATAATACGGTTGACATTGCTCAGCATAACTCAGTATTTCTAGCAAGGATCTTGTTGTTTCCACCACCGATAGGGGATTGTGTGTATCCTGTACACATCACATCATGGCACATGCATGAGAAAGTGGGCATAAAATTGATGAGAAAGGGATTTATTTTCGACATATACGTAGGCATGTGTTGATAATACAGAGTAATGGCAGTGTAATGTGGGTTATCAGTGAAATGACATGGATTCAGTTGAAATTAACCTACTGAAAACACTGAGCTTAGATTTAGATTCACCTGAGAAAGACTCTGAGTAAATTCTCACCATCACGCAATGGCTCAACTACTGAAACAACCTGAAGGACAGGATGGAGGAAGAAGGGGAAAAAAATCACCCATACAGCTAGGAGAGATTGAGAGAGAGATTGAAAGATTGAAAGAGGTGACTTGCGACAAAGAAGGTGAAAGCTACTACATAAAATACAGGTCACTTCCTTGCTAGTGTTTGCAAAGCGCTGGGTCGATACCGATCTGTGCTGACACATCTTACCTCTGACAGCATGGAGTACTGCCCCCTCCTGGCCATACCGATGGTCAGCAGGTCATAAACAGAGGAGGCATCCTGCATGCTGCTCTCCCTCGCCTCCCGGTGCTCCGGGGTGCGGCTGATCACTGCCTCGCCGCTGGCCTATAGGGGACAATAGAGAGAGGGTCAGGAGCTTTGTTATAGCTGTGTCTCTTGATCCTGGTCCAGGAGAACCTCATTGGTAAAGTGTTCAAGAACTGAATTGGGTGTCAAATATGGATAAACACAAAATGCCTTCAGGGTTAGGAAGCTATGTTAAATATGTTATAAAAGTATTATTTTGCCAGTGGAATATAAAAGAAGATTCTTTTATTGTCCCATTCATTTAACTGCTTTAGATCAACATATCTGACAAACAAATGAAAAACATTCTACTAACTCTAAGTAACTTACATGTCAACTAACTCTCATTAGAGTATTAGTAGACTGTCTGTTTAATATCTAATATCTAATAAAGCTAACTCTTTATTTTCATGGTCCCCAACAGACATTCTACTGACTGTAAGTATCTTTGGAACTACGTCAACTTATTTTACTAACCTGAACCCTAACACCAAATAACCTAACCATAACCTAACCTAATAACCTGAACCATATGAATTTACTATGTTGTTCCCTCGATTTATAAATCGTGCGCACACTTTACTAAGTCGTTCCCTCGATTTATAAATCATGCACACGATTTACTTATTCATTCACTCGATTTATAAACCGTGCACACACTTACTAAGTAGTTCCCTCGATTTTTAAATCGTGCACATGCTTTACTAAGTCGTTCCTTCGATTTCTTAATCATGCTCACGATTTACTTATTCGTTCTCTCGATTTACTAAATCGTGTGCATGCTTTACTAAGTAGTTCCCTCGATTTATAAATCGTGCGCATGCTTTACTAAGTAGTTCCCTCGATTTATAAATCATGCGCACGCTTTACTAAGTAGTTCCCTCAATTTATAAATCATGCTCACGATTTACTTATTCGTTCTCTCGATTTACTAAATCGTGTGCATGCTTTACTAAGTAGTTCCCTCGATTTATAAATCATGCGCACGCTTTACTAAGTAGTTCCCTCGATTTATAAATCATGCGCACGCTTTACTAAGTAGTTCCCTCAATTTATAAATCATGCTCACGATTTACTTATTCGTTCTCTCGATTTACTTAATCGTGTGCATGCTTTACTAAGTAGTTCCCTCGATTTATAAATCATGCGCATGCTTTACTAAGTAGTTCCCTCAATTTATAAATCATGCGCACGCTTTACTAAGTAGTTCCATCGATTTACTAAATTGTGTGCACGCTTTACTAAGCCATTTCCTCGATTTATAAATTGTGTGCAAAACTTACTAATTCGAAATAGTAAATCATGCGCACGATTTAGTAAATAGAGGGAATGACTTAGTAAAGTGTGCACACGATTTAGAAAATCGAGGAAACTACTTAGTAAAGTGTGTGCACGATTTAGTAAATAGAGGGAACTACTTAGTAAAGTGTGTGCACGATTTAGTAAATAGAGGGAACGACTTTACTAATGTGCGGGGCTCCATAGAAAGGGGTCTCTAATGCTTACCAAGGTTGCATTTATTTGATCAAAAATCCAGTAAAAACTTTAAAATTGTGAATTATTATTACAATTTAAATGAACAAATTTCTATTTTAATATTTAAAAAGGCAATTTATTAATGTGATGCAAAGCTACATTTTCAGTAGTCATTACTCAGTCTTCAGTCTCACATGATCCTTCAGAAATCATTCTAGTATGCTGATTTAATGCTGAATAAATACTTATTATTATTATCAATGATGAAAACAGTTGCGCTGCTTCCTATTTTTTGAGTGATTTCCTAGAAATATTAGAAATATTATGTAAAATTATAAATGTCTTTACTATCACTTTATTGCATCCATGCTGAATAAAAGCAATAATTTCTTTAAAAGAAAAATGTGTTGCATGTAACTGTTTCACATTTGGCTCCTAAACTCTGGAATAGCCTTCTTTTCTGACTGTTAATGTTTGGGGCTCAGACACACTCTCTCTGTTTAAGTAAGATTAAAGACGCACCTCTTAAAGACGCAGTAACTACAGATTGTGCCACATTGCCATTGCAGTGTTTGTAGGCGACATCAACAATTGTGAAGATTTTAGGTGAGTGCAACTTTGTATCGATGTGCAAAACTTTTAGATATTATCATGTTCCAAATATTATAATATTATCCTTATATTGAAATAATTGTAATTATACAAGCACAAGTTGTAATTGCTGCCTAACACGTTTGTTGTGTTAGCTTAACTGAATACATGAAGTTAACTAACCACATGTACTATATTATAGCTGTTTATTACTGCCACATGGACATTACTTTGATACACTCATTTCTGACAGAATACTTCCTACATTGTAACACTGAACCAAGCATTTTCTATAAATCTGTTTTGAAACAATAAGTATTGTGAAAAGTGCTATACAAATTAACTTAAATTGAATTTGCATGCCAAATGAAGCATATTCAGGGGCATCCAAGTTCATTTGCCTTGAGAGGACAATTTAGGGGTCACTCTAAACTTTGCATGGAAAAGCGGAGCATTCTTAAAAATTCCTCCTTTTGTGATAACAGCACATGGTTTTGGAACATTAAAAATATATTATTAATATATTAAGATTTTTCAGTGAACTTTTCCTTTATAATATACAGTAATCATGCAATAGTTCTTAAGATCCAGCTAAGGAGAAGAGACATCACAACACAGCATGTTAAGGAAGAAAGGATGAATGTGAGAAAGAGTGTCTCACCATTGATTCTGTGATGAGGAGCACCAGCACCGCCTCTTCAACCACGTCCTGTGGACAGAAAGCTCTACAGGGTGGCAACAGGAAAAGGAAAAAACCTGTCACAAACGTGTGTGTGTGTCAGTCTCTAGTTACATAGGTCAGTCTGTAACTGAGCTCTCTGGACTTACTGCCATCCTCAAAGCTGTCCCTTTTTTTAACATGTTTTATTGGTATTCTGAACAACTTCCTCTTTCTTTAGTCGGTTTTCTCTCATCCCTTTTTTCCCCATCTCATCCCTTCATCCTACGTCCCTCCATATCATCTGGAATCATCATAGCATGTTACTAAGCTGTATCAGGAATCCTAAACTGGAATATTCCATTTATCTGTTCTAATTTCTGTTCTTCAGACATATTCTCAAAAGTCTCTCCATCTCTTTTCATCTCTCTTGTATTTTTCCTTTCTCTGCTTGGCGCCTGCAGACTCACAGGTACAGTTACAGTATGTTTTATTCACAACACAGCATTCCGCCGTGTCCTGAATATTAAAGCAGGCAAACAAACCCCAGCACTGTCCTCAGCTCATCTCCTTGTACATTACTCTCTGACTCTAGTGATCGATCAATATTGTCAAATGGCTAATTTACACAATACAATTTAATGATAGCATTGAGATTGAGATTTACTGTACATAAAATGCCAAAAATTAACGCTTACTGTTCTGGTTTGTGAAGGCTACAGTATGACGCAAAAACTCGGCATAGCCATTCAAGATGTTGTGACTCTGTCTGCTATATCTTTTCTAACTGATCTGACTCATGGTTTTCCTAAACCAAACAATCCCATAGACTTTCATTAAGGGGGTCACAATTTCATACAAAAACTCTTTTAGAGTATTTTAAGCTACATCCACCAAGTTCATCACATAGGCCTACCTTCATCTATCTATCTATCTATCTATCTATCTATCTATCTATCTATCTATCTATCTATCTATCTATCTATCTATCTATCTATCTATCTATCTATCTGTCTGTCTGTCTATCTATCTATCTATCTATCATCAGTAAAACTTGTCAATGTGCTACAAACATGCTAGCAGTGTGCTAAAACATGTTAGCAACATGGTAAATCATGCTAGAAACATGTTAGCATCATACTGAATCATGCTGGCAATATGTTAAACAGGCTAGAAACATGCTCTCCAATCCTAAATCCTGTTGGCAATGTGCTAAAACATGCTAGAAACATGCTAGCAATATGCTTAAACATTCTAGAAACATGCTAACAATATGTTAAAACACCCAGCAGGGAACACTTAAGGTCACAATATACAAACTTTCTGGAAAAGTGGTAACTACTGGCTGGTTAAAACATTTCGAACCACCATTGGTCAATGCCAGTTATATAATAGTTAGGTGTGTTCTGTGGCTTCACCTTCTTTGATGTAGAAATCTTCCCGTTAATTTCTTCTGTTCAGTACAAATTTCTTCTGTTCTGTTAAATCCAAATGCTTTATGTTGAAATAAATATCACGACCCGCACCTGCCCAATTTAATAATCCCATAAACATGATCGTTTTATGAGCCAAGCCTAAACAGCAAGCCCAAAAATGCTTATAATAGGTGGATATGGCAACGTTTCAAGAGAGCTCTCTACAAAACAGCCTTCCAACCATAAACACAACGCCTCCGTTGACTGTGGTTTAGTTAAAATTGCTAAACATAATGATTATTTGGTCACTGTAATATTATTTTGGTCAAAAATAGCGGATACCAAACGTGTAAGACGCCAGAATGTTGCTATGTCACTCATTGCAATTTCGTGAGCGAGTCGTGTTCCGTACATTCACGGAATGAAAATTTAGGGGATTCACCTCAACATATTGTCACTCCTGAAACTTTACAGCATGTATGTGATTTTTTGAATGGTTTTCATGTGGTTTCTTAGCAATATAATGGGGTTTGAAGTAGTCTAATATGGTCTAAATTAGTTTTTATTGGTCTGACTGTTTACGACTTCTCTGAATAAAATCTTCACACGTCAAGCTTTTAAAATTTATTTTAAAATTCCAGACAGGGCTTTGTCAAGCCAACATCAAAGTTTGTCATCAAACTTTACTCGTCTAGTATTATTTTGTTCTGCTTTTATTTGCTGATTTAAATATTGTTTCTTACATGAAAAAGTGAATGATATAGAGAATGTGAAAGGAAAGAGAGTCTGACCCCTCAGTGTTGTAGCGCTGTGGTGGTTTGGACGAGGGGTAGATGGCATCTTTGGGGTGTGTGACTCCTTCTTTCTTCAGCCAGCCGGGTGGTGGATGAGACAGTGGATCCCAGTACGCGTCCTCACACACTGAACCCAGCAACACTTCTGCAAGCCTGCATGCTACTGTCTAAACAACACAACACAAAAAAATAAAACAGCCACTGACACCTGCTGTGAGTATGTGAGCATCAAAAATGTAATTTACCCAGATCTCACCTTACGAAAACTCTGAGACCCCCGACTCTCCACAGCCCTCATGACCCGCCGCAGCTGGTGTGTACCCTGAGCCAAGTGACTAATACACATGGGCAGAAGTGATTGTGGGAGGAGAAAAAGATTGAAAAATAAGATGATGAAAGGTTTAACAGAAGGAGTGGATAAGACTGATGGATATTATGTCACAACTACATGTTACTGTGTGTCAATTATACACTAGAGAGACAAATATATATATATATATATATATATATATATATATATATATATATATATATATATATATATACTAGCATTCCAAAAAGTATTAAATTCATCAACAGTCACAGTAAAGACTTTTACATTGTTACAAAAGATTTCTATTTTAAATAAATGTTGTTCTTTTGAACTTTCTATTCATCAAAGAATCCAAATTTCTTTTGAGCAGCAAATCAGTATATTAGAATGATTTCTGAAGGATCATGTTACACTACAGACTGGAATAATGATGCTGAAAATTCACTTTTTCCATCACAGGAAAAAAGGAGGAGGAGGAGATTTTCAAACTTACAGGTGATGTTTCAACAGGTTCATTTGTCGATAAATAAATGGATGATCAATTCATGCGTTTTGCATTATAGGAAACAGCTGTGTTTCTCAACCTCCACAGGCTCAAGTACTTAAAGGGTTAGTTCAGCCAAAAATGAAAATAACGTTCATCTTCAGAACACAAATTAAGATGAGGCCTCCATTGCCAGCAATGTTACTGCACCTCTCAAGATCCATAAAGGAAGTAAAAACATATTTGAAACAGTTCATGTGAGTTCAGTGGTTCTATCTTAATATTATAAAGTGATAAGAATACTTTTTGTGTGGCAAAAAAACAAAATAACGACAACAATATCTATATGGGCCGATTTTAAAACACTGCTTCATATTTTGTTTCGAATTAGTGATTTGGATCTCCTATCAAAAGGCTAAACTGCTGAAATCATGTGACTTTGGCGCTCCGAACCACTGATTTGATTCGTAAAGCTCTGAAGCAGTGTTTTAAACTCGGCCCATATAGATATTGTTGAAAAGTTGTTATTTTGTTTTTTTGGTGCACAAAAAGTATTCTCATCACTTTATAATATTAAGATAGAACCACTGTAGTCACATAAACTGTTTTAAATATGTTTTTAGTACCTTTATGGACCTTTACAGTAACATTGCTGGCAATGGAGGCCAAACTGAGCCATCGGATTTCATCAACAATATCTCAATTTGTGTTCCGAAGATGAACGGAGGTCTTACGGGTGTAGAACGACATGAGCGTGAGTAATAAATGACATTATTTTCATTTTTGGGTGAACTAACCCTTTAAGCAACAGCACCAAAACTGAAATGTGTTCCTTTACATTCATAATATAATACATATTATTTAGCATCATTGACAATGACAATGTTTATATAGTATTAACATTGTCATTATTACAATGATTCACTGCAAAACACAAGTTACATAAAAGACTTAAGTTTAACAATGTGGGTAATGTTTTTACATTATATTTCATATTTGCATCCCCATGTGTTTTGATGCAGTTTGAGAAATATATAGTGTATTTATAACTGCATTTACAATCATTGATTTCTGTGTTAGAACTGTTGTGAAGAAGAGAGAAGCGAGATGAGCAAAGAGCACTATGTAGAAATCAGCCTCTGTCCACTGTCTTTATAAGTTATACTGCATAAATATTATTTATTATAGGCTATATATGCATGCGTACACACAAACTGAAACATCTTATTATTTTGTTTTCTTTCCTGAACTGAAAAAATAATGACATTTCATATGTTTTATGTTAGTTTTATGATCTATTAAGTTTATTCAACATCCCTAATATTTTTAAGTTGTAGTATCTAGTATGCCATTTCAAACAAAACCATTATCAGAGTGACTGACAACATGTAAGACCTCATGTAAAATCACCTGTGTTAAAACACTGACACCTGCTGGACATTACTGGCACATCCACACCACACACTGGTCATGCTGACACAAGAATACCAGCGGTGTGTTTACACATCCCCGGTCATATATTCATGTGGAGTCCATAAATGGTAAGTAAAGCTGTGCTGTGAATACTGTGTGTACATGGCAACATAAGTGCTTGATATAAAGTGCAGAGAATTGTGGGTAAAGTGTCTGAGATCAGTAACATGCAAGCTCACCCTTTCCTCAGCAGCGACAGGTATGCGCTCTGAAGAGCTGCCTGCAGGAAGAAGCCTGGGTCCAAATCAAAATGAGGGACTGATGGACCGCTTTTAGCTGTTTTGGAACTTGGCGTGCAAACAGTCTTGTAAAGAGGACACATATATTGGGAGATGTAATGTTAGGCGGAAAGAGCTTACAAACTAACACAAAATGCAAAAATGTTATTTCTATATATGAATATCTTATATTCTACACACAGAACTTCTTGTATGATGTTCTTGTACTTAGAAACGCGAGAAACCGCAGTAAATAAAAAGTCAGCACTTGTAAAAGTTGAATGTCTTTTTTAATTTGAATCACTCAAATGTGAAATGCAGTGAGGCATGCTGCAACAGTTAGAAGCATGTATATATAGAAAAACGCATTCTGTGTGAAAGATAACACACACACAAACCTTGTCAAGCTCTTGCAGATATAAAAGGCCAGCATCACAGGCCATGAGGTAACAGGTCAGGCATTCTTCCTCTCTCTCAGACAGTCTAACACGGGAAGCACCTGACATAGACTGATGGTCCAAAGACAAACCTGGACATTAACAATTAGGTTAAGATTCACTTTATAGTAATTATGGACAATAACTGTAAAAGAGAGAATGAAATATAGTTTGACCAAGGAGCCAAGACATGCAAAACAAATTTAGCAATACATTGCATCTTCAATTACAATACAGATAATTAGACTTAATTAGACATGCGGAACAAGAAAGAAACTCTGTATGGTACAGTGTCTATTCTTAATCAGTAAGTGCCAGTTAATCCTCATAATTGAGAAAAACCACAAAAGCAAAAACTGTTTTTCAAACAAACGGGACTTTTTAAATTACATTAGTGGGACTTTATCATTTATAATTTATTCAGTCAGTCTAGAACACGGAGTCTTGGTCTCATCCAGTGCTTCGGCAGGGCGAGATGCAGAAAATAGTCATAAACAAACAAATCTATGAATCTCCTTGACAACATGGAGGATGTCCTATTAAACAGACCATTTTCTGAGTATAGCAAACAACCAATGACTATGGCTGACATGCTTTGCCATCTCAGACTTAAAGAGACTTCTTCCTACACTGAATTTTCCCAGACGTCACTAGTTCCATCCATATATAAGGAAGTACACAGAGGAGAACTGAAAATGAGGAACTACGCAATTAGGACAACTTTACCACACCACTAGTTTTAAGAACAGTTCCCTATCTGTACAAATCTGAAGAGAAGAATTGTAGACAGGGACTAAATTATGACTCATAAAGAGCCTAGTACAAGTGAAACTGGCAGATAAAGTAGATAAAACAAAACTGGATAAGAAAGTGCAACATAGATAGATAGATAGATAGATAGATAGATAGATAGATAGATAGATAGATAGATAGATAGATAGATAGATAGATAGATAGATAGATAGATAGATAGATAGATAGATAGATAGATAGATAGATAGATAGTGTTAAAGGTCTATGGAGATGGCAGTGAATGTCCTTCAGTAGTTAATCTATTAGTAAACCGACAGCAGTAAATCCAAGTAATCTGGGCTCAATATTTACTACTGGTCTGTCAGAGCGGAACGGCTGTCACAAGCTCTGCCTGGTGAGTCTCTCAAGGGACCGATTCTGGGTGGGTTCTGCTTCCTATGCTAGAGAAGCTAATATTACACTTTCCCAGCCTACTGTCTGAAAATATGTTTCCAGGATCCATATAAAAAGCAGACAGAAATACTGGAAATAACTGGTTGTTATACTTAAAACTCCTAAACAAATATTTAGTAAACTTTAATACCAGCATACATAATTATTACATAATTGAACAAGGTTAAGCAAAAACCTGTTTGTTTGATGATTTTTTAAAACTAAATAATATTGTATCATGCCACATTTATGACATGGACATTAGACAAATATACTTAATATGTTCTAAAACATTCTAAAAAACTTGATATGTGTTCCTTACTGTGAGAGTACCATGGTATCGATGTTGTCAGGTGATATATACAGGTGCTGGTCATATAATTAGAATATCGTGAAAAAGTTCATTTTTTTATTGTAAATTATTTTTAAAAATGAAACTTTCATATATTCTAGATTCCCTACATGTAAAGTAAAACATTTCAAAAGTTTTTTTTTTTTTTTTTTTAATTTTGATGATTAGAGCGTACAGCTCATGAAAGTCCAAAATCCAGTATCTCAAAATATTCGAATATTTCCTAAGATCAATCAAAAAATGGATTTGCAAAACAGAAAAGTTCAAGTTCTTTAAAGTATGTTCATTTGTACACTCAATTCTTGGTCGGCAGCACATATTACAGCAAATGACTTGCTCCTAGCACAAATTACAGCATCAGTGAAGTGTGGCATGGAAGTGATCAGCCTGTGGCACTGCTGAGGCACTATTGAGCCTTCAGATCATCTGTATATTGTTGGATCGACTGTTTCTCATCTTTCTCTTGAAAATATCCAATAGATTCAGGGGTCAGGCATGTTGGCTGGCCAATAAAACACAGTAATATGATGGTCAGCAAACCACTTGGAAGTGGTTTTTGCACTGTGGGCAGGTGCTAAAGTCCTGCTGGAAAAGGAAATCAGCATCTCCATAAAGATTGTCAGCAGATGGAAGCATAAAGTGCTCCAAAATCTCCTGGAAGATGGCTGCATTGACTTTGCACTTGATAAAACACAATGGACCAACACCAGCAGATGTCACGGCCCCCCAAATCATTACTAACTGCAGAAACTTCCCACTAGACTTCAAGCAGCTTGGATTCTGTGCCTCTCCAGTCTTCCTTCAGACTCTGGGATCATGATTTCAACATGAAATGCAAAATTTACTTTTATCTGAAAAGAGGACTTTCGACCACTGTTCACTGTCCAGTTTTTTTTTCTCCTTAGCCCAGGTAAGATGCTTCTGACGTTGTTTCTGTTTCAGAAGTGGCTTGGTAGTCCTTTTCCTGAAGATGTCTGAGTGTGGTGACTCTTGATGCGCTGACTCCGGCTTCATTTGACTCATTGTGAAGCTCTCCCAAGTGTTTGAATCGGCTTTACTTGACAGTATTCTCAAGCTTGTGGTCATCCCTGTTGCTTGTGCACCTTTGCCTACCCAATTTCTTCCTTCTAGTCAACTTTGCATTTAATATGCTTTGATACATCACTCTGTAAACAGCCACCACATTCAGTAATGACCATCTGTGACTTACTCTCTTTGTGGAGGGTGTCAATGATTGTCTCCTGGTCCATTGCCAAGTCAGCAGTCTTCCCCATTAGTGTGGTTTCAAAGAACAAGAGATACCCGGAATTTGTACTGTTGGGATGGTCATTTAATGAAACTCAAATGTAAATATTGTAATATTTTGAGATACTGGATTTTGGACTTTCTGTAGCTGGACGCTCTAATCAACAAATTAAAAAAAAAAAAAAAACTTTTGAAATGTTTTACTTTACATGTAGGGAATCTAGTATAAATGAAAGTTTCATTTTTTTAAATAATTTACAATAAAAAATGAACTTTTTCATGATATTCTAATTATATGACCAGCACCTGTATATATAATTTTGATATTTGTAAGTACTGTGAGAAAATGTACTGTATGAGAAAATCATGGAAAATGAGAAAATAATGGACATTTCACAAACACAGGGTGAGTGACATGTTGGAAAACCCCTTATTTAAATGATAACTAAATATAAATATGTAAGCTTCCCTGTAGACAATGATGGAAAACTGCTTATGTTTTTGAATTCCCCCCTCCTTGGTTACATTCTGTCTAAGGATATGATATGTAAGAAAAGATGCACGCCTGCCCACACACAAACTGAACACTCTGTGAATGCAATGCAGACCTTTCTTTCACTGTACACTTTAGCTTGGGTATGAATCCAATAAAAGCATGCCTGAGGCAAATACTCAATGGAATGGAGCAATGGAAATTACTTAATAACTCTATAAATACACATATCTTGCATTTAAATTGCTCTAGCAGTTAAAAGACCATATAAGGAACATCTGCTTTTGAATTTAGTGTATATTGGACAGAAAGTCACTCATGAATTTAGTGTAATTTATTTCTCCCAATTAAGTTCCAATACACCTCATGAAATCTCATCAGAGAGCTTCACAAGATTGGTATTGCAAAAATTTTTAAAGAGGTTATGTCAGTGTTACAGGAAGCTACATACAACACATATAATTAGTTGAACATTTAGACTATGTTAATTGCCTTGTCAAAACTTAATTATACAATAAGGAAGGTTTAATGAGCTATAAGTGATTTCTCAACTACTCATACCTTTAATGACAAAGGCCTCTGCCAGCATGCGAAGTTGGTAGACAGGATGCTCGTGGCGGGTGAAATCATCGACACCTGCTCTGGCACACATGCCCTGGGCGTCCCTGTAGCGTCCCTGAACGTAGTGCACTTTAGCCAGCAGTAGCAGAGCTTCATTCAGGTAGTGCGGCTACAGGGGAAGAGTCCAAAAATCACATGATTAATTACAATTAGGGCTGCACAATTTGGGGGAAACAATAACTGCAATTTAAAATTCGATTTTAAAAAAAATATATATATCCAGGTTTGCTGTGCTTGTTTGTATGGCTGCACAATTTGTCCAAAATACTGTGATTATATATCAATATGGCTACAAAATAATAATAATAATTATTATTATTGTATTACTACTACTACTACTAAATTCTAACAAAATAACAAATATTACTGTAATATTTCATTGTAAAATATTTTTAAAAAATCAAATAATAATAATTGTAAATAACTGTAAAATTACAATACTAATACTTAAGGCTGTCTTTATTACTTTATTTTCAAACATTAAACCACCAAACTTTTATTTCAATGGAAAACCACAGGGAGCCCTTAAAGCTTCTTTTTTGTTGACAAGTGCATCATTACAAGCATGCGAAGATAGTTGGCGCACTCCCAAATGCATGGTGAAGCAACACAAATTCAGAGCAGATGCAGAGATGTGTTCATGTGGCGCAGCATTTCCTGTGAACCAAACCGTTCTGTGATGGTGAAAACACCATCATGAGCTACTCGTGTGTAAATGAACAGAGGGCTGCATTTCACTCTGAAACACGCAGTGTATATATTTAATTAAATCTCAGCCTTTGTGATTTGATAATTGTACTTAACCATATCACAATTCAGGCCCTACTGACAATCTAAACAGAGAATAAATGTATAGCAGTCATGCAAGCACTAAAGGTTTTTGTCAGAATTTTCTTCTAACAACTAGCCCAAAAAAAAAACTAAATTTAATCTCATCAAACTATGAATATCATTGCATTACATGATAAAATGCCAAACTATGCAGCATTGATTACTCTGCTAAGTCACCTGTGTGAACTTGAGAACTGACTTCATACATCGATGATCGTTGCCTGGTTTTCACAACAAAACCCGCCCAATTGCTACGCAAAACAAGACCAATTACATTTCAGGGGCGGGGGTTGGGGATTCCCCTGGTAAAAATTGCATTCCAGGGGGTAAAATTCGCGTTTTTGGCGGGGTTTTCCTAGTAAAATTCGCATTCCAGGAGCTAAATATCATGTTGTTTGGGGTTGCTTCACCCTGCGGACATGAAAAACAACCCACAGCAACAGTGTTAAAGTATCCCAATTAAGTGAGAAAACCACAGACTTGGCAACACTGATAAACGATGATGACAGAGCTGCTATATAGCTTACTGAACTTTGTTTCATAATTGACAAATTTTGCAACATTGCACTGAGCTTAAACAATATCAGCTGAATTGAGATGAATAAGGACACTATTGTCTTCTGTGGAGCTGCTTATAGCTGAACTGAACTCACTATATAATTGAAGAACTTTACACAGTTATTGAACTGAACTGACTTGAACTAAATAATGCCACCATTGTCTTCTGTAGAGCTGCTTTGCAGCAGAATTTGAATTTGTCTCATATTTGATGAATTTTGGATCACTAATCGTTATTTCCCTGTTTATCACCGTGAAGCTGCTTTGAAACAATCAGTACTGTATAAGGCAGTATATAACTAAAGGTTATTAGACTTGACTTGACATCCTCTCAAAATCAGCAAAACACCAGCTTATAATAATTGCAAAAAAGGAAAATTTAAGTTTTATCAAAAAAAAAAAAAAGTAGTGGCCTTGTTTGCAGAACGGTTTGATATCTTGTTATCAAATGGAACTCAATTAAAAACTGATGTACTTTTAGTGGTTCACAAAGCATACAGATGCTTAACTGATGATAGACTTGAGAAACAGAGAGACTGTGCCAGACCTCCAGGAGTCCTCTGCAAAGGATGCCGTCAAGGTGAGCTTTGGCTCGGGCAAGTTTTGGCAGTGATTGTTCAGTCAGAGGCGTAGAATTCTTCAGCAGGGTCATGTTCTCCAGCAGACATTCTTCCAGCAGAGCTTCAGCCAGCAGCAGTGTCCTGTAATCATCTACAGACAGAGAGAAAATCTGGGCAAAGGTCGAAGAAGAAAGACTAGAACATAGGGGTGTGAAGAGATCTTGTGCCACGAGATCTTGTGGTATTAAAACGTGACGATATTTCTCATTGAGGTGAAAAGCTTGCAATATCAGCAGTTTAGTTTGTGTAAAAACTTATACAGTGCTTGCATCATATTGTTCTGTCTTTAACTGCATATGATAATTTATATTTAGAAAGTAGAACTGAAATGACATTTATTACAAGATGATTAGTGAAGGATTCCTCGATTAAATTCTGATTAAATTAATTACCGGAAGTGCTGCGCTCCATGTACGAGAATCCATGAACTGTATTATTAGATCGTTTTCTAAGGCTGCACGATATATTAAAACCATTTAAAAACATAATATAGCATAGCATAGTGTTATCATTTATAAACCTACACTAACACATGAGAATACATCGGTTATGTTTCTAAATATGCAAACTGTTGTTGAGATTTCAAAATAAAAGTTTAAATCCTCACTCTGAGTTTGTATGTTTTGATGTCCACATGTTCTTTTTCAAGAAATTTCATAGGCTGTAGCATTTCTATCATAAACAAGTGGCCAAATATTAAAGATTAAGTGGACACTTGAATTAAGTGTTGTTTGGGGAATATTATTAGACAAGGATTCGATCTGCTGTAAAGTGTAACAACAACAATCACCAGGCCATTGCCATCCTCAGGCATATGTTATAATACATAATGTACATAAGTTGATTGTTTATAATATTATGTATATTACATAATGTTTTTTAACAGTGTTGTTCAATAAAACTATAAAATTACTTGCTTTTGATACTTTATGTAAACCAATTATTAGTTTATTAGTTGGACGTATGACGAGTTGGATGTATGACAAAGTATTTCTGTGCCAAATACACTCCTTCAGGGTTCAGAAAGTTTTTCAAGTTTCGGATTTTTTTTTTTTTTGTAGTATGGCCCTGTATGACATCATAAAGGGCAGTAGTGTTGTCAAAAGTACCGGTACTTCGGTACCAAGTCGGTACTGAAATTTTGAAAATGTGACGATACCAGCATTTCTGTAGTACTGGTAGTACCGAGAATCCGGGTATATTCGGTACCCACTGATCGGGCTGTGCCAGTATTTACTTGAATATGACACGAGTGAAGCACAAAGCTTTGTTTACAGAAGAAATAATAGGTTAGCAATTAAATGTGACATCGCAGCCATGGAAACATTTTGGTTAATGCCGAATAAGAGAGGTGCGTGAGTCCATACATTTAAGCTTCGTATTCTGTTTTCCACATCGCGATCTGGTCACCTGATTAGCAGAGAATTTAACAATATTCCATTAGTTATTCCACTGAACATGGAATCTGTTTCTTTTCCCAAATCTTCACTCATGCAGGGGATTATAACGTTTCTTTCGTTCGCATTCGGCTATTCGCATTATTTACTGTGGTAAAGTAGAAAAAACACCGTAGGACAGAAACCTTTTTGCTTGCACGTCAGTTTCTATTTAACAGAGTTTGTGCTTGTTATTAGACTTTATAAGGCGCGTCAAGTTTATTTGTATAGCGCGTTTCACACACCAGTGATTTTTACTTTCGTTTTCTCTGGCAGCGCTAAATCAAACATAGCCTGAATGTCTTGCCCCTGCGGAGGATAAAACACGCTCTTCAGACCTTTTATAATAAGTGTCAGTTGTTTGTAACATCAGGAGATAACGAAGATATTATTAAAGAGAAATGGTCTCATTCCTGCTCGTGTCCCACATCCCTCTCAAATCGCAAAGCGGCTATATCAAAGTAATAACGGGACTTTGGCTATAGGCTATATGACGCGTCTTTGTGTGGAAATAAAAAACGAATGCTTTTTGAAATAATATTTAACTTTCTTATTATTTAGGTTACCATTATTTACCGATATTTATTTCATAGTTTTACAGGCTGTAGTGTGTTGTTTCTCTGACGGAATAGCTAAAATAAACACGCACGTCTGTTACCTCTGTTGAAAAAACGAGCATTTGCTGGTAAAGTAGGTTTTGAAGCTGGTATGCTGGTTTGAGCTGGTTTATGCTGGTCCAGGACCAGCTTAGGACTAGTATGGACCAGCAGGACCAGTTTAGGACCAGCATTTGACCAGCATACAGCTTCAAAACCTACCTTACCAGCATATGCTGTTTTTTTCAACAGTACACAATGGATGTTTGAGCATTTAATTATTATTATTATTTTTTTTTTATATTTCAAAATTTATTTCATTGAGGTAGCCTATATATACACACACAAACACACACACTCCAAATCATATTTAATGTTTTTAAAATAGGCTATATAAAATAGTAAAATAGTTCCAATAGATTTTACTGTGGTACCGAAATTGGTACCGAGAACCGTAAAATTTTCATGGTATCGGTACCGACTACTGGAATTTTGGTACCGTGACAACACTAAAGGGCAGAATTCCGTATATGGGCACTTCTCTCAGAAGAGCCCACGCACATCAACCAAAGCAATATCAAGAGAGCACGCCCATAAACGTGCTTTGTTCGGGTTACAGAAGTCGTCAGCAGCGCTGTACAGGACTTGCTTGTCATTTTGACAGGTTTTTATTACCTTAGAATGAGCCATTTATATCTACATACACTGCGGGTCCCCTCTCCATGTCAAGTTGTCATTATGCGCCGGCATGTTTCTACAGCAGCCCTAAATGGACAAACTGCTCTACAGAGCGCGTTTCATCACTATGTTGTTCCTCCTCTAAATCGTTTGTGTTTTTAGAGGCAGCTTGCATCGTCACTATGTTGAATAAGCACGAATAAGAAGCAGTAGTAGTAGTAGTCATCTGGTTTATTAGAAACAGAGACCGTTCTTTGTTAGAAGTAAGAAGAAACCTCTTTGCTTGACTGGCTAACATACTCTCTGCTGTCTCATACGATGACATCTTTGACTTGTGTCGGCCAGACGGCCACCATAGCTTCTCTTTTTTGCTTTGAAAGGGAGGGGTCAGGGTTGCCAGGTTTTCACAACAAAACCCGCCCAATTGCTACTTAAAACTAGCCCAATCGCGTTTCATGGGGGGTCCCACAGTAAAAATCATGTTCCGGGGGGGTAAAACACGCATTTTTGGCGGGTCTCCCCAGGTAAAGGTCGCATTCCGGGGGTTAAATATCATGTTATTTGGGGTCGCTTCAAGCCGCGGACATGAAAAACAACCTGCGGCAACAGTGTAAAAGTAGCCCAAAAACCGCGGACTTGGGAACACTGGGAGGGGTGAGCTGCCATTGGTTGCAGTTTGCAACCTCATCGCTAGATGCCGCTAAAATTTACACACTGCACCTTTAAGGGAATAGTGGATGTGGTTTGTTTTTCCAGGGCAACAATGGAGTTGTGCAAGTGTTTTTGTTTGTTTCAGGCATTTCAGTGACAAATGTTTTATACATAAGGCCCAGTTTGATGCTGGATTTGCAGATCATCTGAAACGTAAAAATGGAGCGGTCTCAGCGATAAAAGATCCCGATTATGAGTCGGAACTACATACGGTCGGTAAAACGGCATCAAATATCTTGTTGGCAATCGGCATGCAAGTGCATATAATGTAAACAACACAACATATAGTGAATCAAAAGTTATTCGATGATGTATTGTGTGTGTTGTGACTCTTTAGCTCTGTCTACGGCATGCCTCCAGGAGCTTGACTGTTTTCGGAACGAATCAATAAAGCTGTATCTATCTTTTATAAATCTGATAAAAGTAAAGTCTCTTCGGAGATATGAAGGATGCATACTACTCTATAGGTACTCAAGATTAACATAAGGATTTGCAGAAACTGTGTGTTATGTCCCCTTTAAACATAGTGTTTCTTAAAAATATTGTCTCGTCTCATTCTCGTGAACCCAATATGGTCTATCATCTCGTCCCGGGAGCAAAGTGTATCATTACACCCCTACTAGAACATGCTTGATGTTGGCCGATTATGGTAATGTATCTTCTTTGAGTTCTTTTAAGGGCAAAATTCTCACCAGCATCACATCTAGAACAGTGTTTTGTTGAGAAATGACTTCATGTCATTTTTCATTCAACATTGGACTTTATCGCAATAGAATGGCATTCGCTGATAAACATGTCTAGATTTCATGCTGCTAATCTACAGCTGCATTCTGATCAGGTTTAGAGAGTTACGCATGTTTGTTTTAGCTGAAATACACAGTCCTTCAAGAAGGTGCTCCCAAAATATTCTCTTTGCCTTCATGCATATTTTGTATAAACACTGTGGATGAGGTGTTTCCTGTTTGGTTCAATCTCTCACTCCCCACTGAATCCACACTTGTGTTATATGTCAAGTTTATGTATGACATTTTCCTCAACAAAATATAAAGTAACTACAGTATCTTACTTTGTAAAGTGAACAGAGTAGTATGTTCTGTGGGAACCTTTTACTGACTGAGTGTGTTCCCCCAAAGGGAAATTAGTGTCTGAGTGTTGCGGTGGCGAAACAAGACTTGCTGGGTCAGAGATCAGATTTGGACAGTGGTGGACACACCTCCTGGGAGTGCCATGTGTTAACTTCTAGATTACTGCTGTTGATTTAACAATGAATATGGCAGTTTAAGCAGCATGTTTACCTTTTACCATGCTAACCTTTGTGAAATTGAGACTGAGATCATAAAGCTAAAATCATAAAGAGAACATTTTTTGCATTTAAAATGTATCTTCTGCAAAACACAAATTTAGTAATAGTAATGTTGTTAAATATTATTCAAATTTAAAATAACCGTTTCTAATTTAAAATATGTTTCAAAATGTAATTTATTCTTCTGATGGCCTAATCTCCAGTCTTCATGTGATCCTTCAGAAGTCATTTTAATATGCTGATTTGGTTGTTAAAAAAAAAAAAAAACATTTCATATTATTATCAATGTTGAAAACAGTTTTTGTGGAAACTGGGATACATTTTTTCAGAAAGTTCAAAAGAACAGTATTTTTTTTTTTAAATAAATCTTTTGTAACATATTAATATCTTAAAGGTCTGTCACTTTTGATCAATTTAATGTGTCCTTGATGAATAAATGTATTAATTCCTCTCAAAAACAAAAATCTTATATTGACAGTATGAAAAAAGACACGCGTCAAATTAGTTTATCATGACACAGCCTGATGATGAACTACATCAACTGGGCTTTTGAAGCGTGCAACTGGTGGACACTCTGCTATCCCATAATGCCACAGGATCTGAGGAAACTTCTTGATTCAATAAATAGCAAGGAAGTGTGAGTCAGGCATGTTATTTTCAAGTGCACGTGGTTTTGTTCTCTCCATACTATGGAAGTCAATGGAACCAATCAATTCTTTGGTTACCCATATTCTTTAAAATATGGTCTTTTGCGTTCAGCAGAAGAAAGAAATTCATACAGGTTTTGAACAACTAGAGGGTGAGTAAATGATGACAGAATTTTCATTTTTGGCTGAACTATCCCTTTAACAACACCAGAACGAATTATCACTCTAAAAAAAAATGGTGCCATATAGTACTAAAAGTGGTTCTTTGGCTCGTAATCATAGGTGAACCACTTTAAGTGCTGTATAGCACCAAATCTTGGTGCGGCAGTGATTCTTCAGCGGTTCTTCACTGTTTTTTTGGGATGACTGAGGTGATATATAGCACCGCTACCGTATACAGAATCTGTTAAGCCCCTGTATGGTTCTTCAGCGGTTCTTTGGGGTGGTTAAGGTGCTATATAGCACCACTGCCGTACAAAGAACCTGTTAAGCCTCTTTAAAGGTTCTTTACAAGCCAAAGAAACACTGTTGGTGCTGTTTAGCACCATTTTTGTCGAAGAAATAAAATCTGATATGGCACCTCTTATGGGTTGTAGAGCACCTTTAAAGATATGGTGCTACATAGCACCAAAAGTGGTTCCCCTACGTGCCAAGAACCACTTTTAGTGCTACTTAACACTTTTTTAGACTGTATTTTCAATGTTGTTGGTAGTAGGCTACATCTTAGGTCAATGCCAACAGTAGTGTGTCTGGGAAAGTATTTAAAGCCTGCTACTATACAGCTACAGTACATCAACATAACGGTGGAGAAATACATCAAATTCAGTAGGCTACATACCCTAAAGTAATTGTATCAAGTGAGTTTCACCATTTGAACTTTCATTGACAGCCTATGTCATTTATGTCACCAGAAATGACCAACAATCACTGCAAATAAAAGTACAATAACATAAAAATATAATAATAAAAAATATAATATAGTAATAATAATACAGGATGAGTGATGGTGAGTAATTTATGACACTATCACTTTAAGTCAAGCAGCGTCTACCTGTATTAACTAAAGGGTGTGTGCAATGCATGCATTTACATCTCTGATTCACATGAGTAACTGGCGTTATACACTCTCTCTCTCTCTCTCTCTCTCTCTCTCTCGCTTTCTGAAATTAAAAAGTGCACTGACAAATTAAATCTAAACCTAAAACAGACGTCTCAAAAAGTGCATGTGAGTTTCTTTGACTGATATCAGAGCAAACTGGTAAACACTGGCAGAGTTTAACAGAAAGGTGCAAAGTTCATGCGGAACAAGACACACACTCATCACTGTTGGCTCTCTTCTATTCTATTGTGGCACGCGCACTTACCATCGTCATGCAGGCGCGCAGCAGTGAGCTGCTCCACTAAAGACGGTATTTTATCCCACTGACACTCCGCACGGCAGCGCTCGACCTCCGCCTCTAAGCGGTACTGAGAGAAGGAGAGCCGCGATGACATCCCGCCTGCGTCTCTGTGACCGCGCTCCACCGACACCAGAGGAGTGACTGCCGACTGTCAACGAGAAACTCACTGAGCATGTGCAAACAAACATTAGAAGGCTTTGCCCATTTCAGTGACTGAAGAATATTGATCATTCCCGTTAATAATTCAATAAAAGTTAAAACATTATTATTCCTCTTCATTGTTGCATGTATTCGAGTTTTCCTGCCAAGTTGCACTTGCACCGACCGTTGTAAAAACAACAACACACAATACAATTTCACTTCGCGTTTCCACACATTTTGACTAATGAATTTTATTTTAGGCTATATTCTAAATCTGACCAGCCTCTCTTTCCATTAGACAATAGCCTATTTAAAAGAAATCTAAATAATATCGTGATGTCGTTATATGTAACTGAACATCATTCAGAATCAGGCATCATTCAAGCATTTTATGATAGAATTTTAACGAAAGAGCTAAAATGCATGGAACATTTTGAAAATTTAGATTTCCCTGATCTGCATATGTGCATTTTAATTAGATAAAAAATTATAAAAATAGCTTTAAAACCATGTCAGTGGACAGGAACATTGTTTGTCAAACAGATAATATTCTTAAACCTGATTATCAGGTTAAATGTTGCATGATCTACAGTGCAAATTAGATATAGTCTACAGAGTAGAGGAGGCTTTATGTTTATTGTTATTGATACTGGTGAAATATCAGCAGAACGCCTCTCGTTCAAACAGATATGAGGACCAGAACTAACTGTTGTAGGCTATGTACAAATATATTTACAATAACACGATGGCGATAAGCTAGATGTTTGTGTCGTTGGTAAATTTCAACTGCCTATTTCCACTGTAATTATCAAAGAACATATTTCATTTTCGTCTGTCAGTGAAAAAACAGTAAACATGGGGTCGTTCAGAACTGTCAGACAGGTGATATCCTATTTATGTTTTATGAATCATTTTCTTAGACAAGTGAATATAATGAAGGCTACTGAGAAAGCTATATAGGTAGGCTAACTAAGTTTAATTAATTCACAGCATGCGCACATTCTTAAAGGGTAGTTCACCCAAAAATGAAAATTCAGTCATTAATTACTCACCCTCACGTCGTTCCACACCCTTAAGACCTTCGTTCATCTTCAGATCACAAATTAAGATATTTTTGATAAAATCCAATGGCTCAGTGAGGCCTGCATTGCCAGCACGATCATTTCCTTTTTCATTTCCACTGTGAGTAGAGGTTCAACCTTAATATTATAAAGCGACAAGAATACTTTTTGTGTGCCAAAAAATACAAAATAATGACTGTATTCAACAATATCTAGTGATGGGCAATTTCAAAACACTGCTTCATGAAGCTTTGAAGCTTTAAAAAAATATTTTGTTTCAAATCAGTGGTTCGGAGCAGCAAAATCATGTGATTTCAGTAAACGAGGATTCGTTATGTCAAAAGTGTATTTCGAAATTTAAATAGTTCACGTGCCTTTGGCAGTTTGAACCACTGATTTGAAACAAAATATTCGTAAAGCTTCGAAGCTTCATGAAGCAGTGTTTTGAAATTGCCCATCACTAGATATTGTTGAATAAAGTCACTATTTTGTTTTTTTGGCACACAAAAAGTATTCTCATCGCTTTATAATATTAAGGTTGAACCACTGTAGTCACATGAACTGTTTTAAAGATGTCTTTAGTAGCTTTCTGGGCATTGAAAAAGGAAATGATTTTGCTGGCAATGCAGGCCTCACTGAGCCATCAGATTTTATCAAAAATATCTTAATTTGTGTTCTGAAGATGAACGAAGGGTTTTTGGATGAACTAACCCTTTTAAATCAAACACCTGCAATTCAGAAACTACCTGCTAATGCACTCGCATTCATGTAAAGTAGCCTTGTTGACAAGTTTGGGTAAGTAAAGGCAAAACACACAAGATATAGTAGATAGATGGTGATATTGCTTCTTTATAGCAGAAACAAACTGCTGCAGAAAAAGTTAGGTGCCATGTAAAATGTAATTTGTAATTGCATTATTCATCACAAATGTACTGGAGTAAAAAGTACATTTACTTGTTCAAAAATGTAATCAAGTAGAGAGTAAAAGTTGCTAATATATTTGATACTCAGTACAACTACAAAGTAGCCAAAAACTACTTAAGTACAGTAACTAATTACATTTACTCGAATACTTTACACCACTGGGCAAACTCCTCACAAAAATGAAAATTGAACATTTACGCACCCTCATGCCATTCCAGATGTAGTTTTTTTTTTCTTCATATGAACGTATACGGAGATTTTTGGAAAAATAACCCTTCTCTGTGAGTCCATATAGGCTAATGCAGTGTTTCTCACCTGGTGGGTCGCGACGCAAAAGTGTGTAGCAAGACCGTTTTGAGTAGTTTGTGGAGTGTGTAGCCAAAGAAACAACTACAACAACAACAACAAAAACTCATTCTAAAATTCTATGTTTTTTCTTATGCAAGACTTTTATTTTGAAAAAGGTGTGAACGCTGTTGACTCTTCTGTCAGAGGCACAATAAAAATGCGTTGTCCTGATTCAGTATCTGCGGTCAGGCCATAAGATGTTGGCAAGCTATTCTAACGTTATTTTCGTAACTTGTTATGAAATTAAAAGTCTCTCTCACTTCAGAAAAACAACTCCCCTGTCCTGTCATGCGTGAGATGCTGCAAAAGATGCAAAATGCGAGCGCAACGGTCAAACACGGCCCTCTAGCTCATGTTTACATGGAAAAAATAATGGAAAAGTAGCGTAGTGGAACGGAAAAATGCTCAGTGTATAAAAAACCCCTTGTGCACATAGTGCGCACTCTTCATGTCATAGTTACGTTGCAATTAGTAAGTCATGAAATTACCAAAAAGTACCAATAAATGATGTAACTGGTTCATTAGTGATATTCTTACAATTAAAGTAGGATGGTACTTGTGTATTTGAGAAATAAATAAGCTTGGTTTCAGTTCCTAAAAATGTAATGACCATGGTTACATTTATTACATTTCGGTCTTATGGTTAAACCAGTTGAGAACCACTGGACAAGTGTGCGGGACATCCAATGTTGACACTTCAAAAACCACACAAAGCGAACACAATAGTAGGCCTAATCCACGACCCCAGTTGATGAATCAATGTCTTCTAAAGTGAAATGATAGGTGTGTGTGTGTGTATGCGTTTCTGTGATTTATGAGGACACAAATTTGTATAATGACATGGGTATTACACTGGTATTACGACGTAAACGTGAAATATGAGGACATTTCATGAGTCCTCATACCTAAAATAGCTTTAAAAACGTACTAAACAGTGTTTTATTAAAAATGTAAAAATGCAGAATGTTTTCTGTGATGGTTTAGGTGGTAGGGATAGTGTAGGGTGATAGAATGTACATTTTGTACAGTATAAAAACCATGACGCCTATGGAATGTCCTCACTTTGATAGCAAAACAAACCTGTGTGTGTGTGTGCGTATGTGTGTGTGTATGTGTGAGAGAGAGAGAGAGAGAGAGAGAGAGAAACCAAATTCAGTAACTTAATAAAGAACTTTACAGCCATGAGTGAAGTAGAACAAATAAAGATAATATTAGGAAAGGGACAAACAGCAGCACTGGCTGCAAGATACATGTGGATGTGCCACAGCCTGAGAGACAGCAGGTGAATGTGTGTGTTTGACCTCAGTGTGTTTCCCTACCATCCACCACAGTGACCCTCAGTATGTGTGTATATATATATATATATGTTTAAACACTGTGGTATCAAATGTTCTGTTGTTCTGCTGACATGTTCTAATGTGTTACACTGTTAATTTAAGTTTAAGTTATGTTATAATATTTGATTTATGTATGCTTTGGCAATATTGTATGATTTACAGTCATGCCAATAAAGAAATTTTGAATTGAATTGAATTGAATTGAGAGAGAAATACTAATGTTTTAAACTTTTATGCCTATAGACCTACATTTGGGACGGCATGAGGGAGTAAATGATGAGAGACTTTTTGGGTGGAGTATCCCTTTAATCATTGTCTGTATTCACCCGAACTGATTTGCTGAATCAAAATGTGGATGGTGACCTCTAGCCAATGGATAGCTCATAGCTCTTACAAAGAAAATACAATGCCTTTAAAAACATCTTAAACCAGCCTACGCTTGTTTACTGGTCTTAGCTGCTTTAGGCTAGTCTAGGGCAAAAATATCAAGAGATTGATTAAAGCAGATTTAAAATTTGCCATAACTCCTACACTCAAGAAGCAGCATTAACTATTTTTTTCTGTAATTAAATGTCAAGGTAATATAACACAAAGTATAGACCACTTTGGAGCAGACGTCACAATGACGTCACTTGCAGCTGCGCGCGCATAGTGGTTGCAGAAAAATAGCGGTAGCAATTGGAGGAAAATAAGAGAATAAGAGAAAAATGTTTTGTTGTGCCTCTGGATGTTGGAATCGGAAATCAAAAAATATAGTCTTAATTTTGAAAGAAAACCATCGTTGAAAACGTCCTTTGAAGCTAAACGGAGACGTTTCACAGACTGGACTGATGACACCTGCAAGGATTAGTCTACTATTAAAGCAGGAATTTGATGTAAACAGTAAGTCTACATAATATTCACATATGCAGTTCAGAGGACATACATACATAGCAGTTACAGCATTGAAATAACATTTAAACCTATAACATTTCACATAGATAACTTTTAAACAGTCTATACAATTTTAATTTCACAATTCTGACTTTTTTCTTGCATTTGCGTGTTTATTACTCCCAGTTCGGACTTTATTCCTCGCAATTGTGAGTTTATTTCACAATTCTGAGGGGAAAAAAGTCAGAATTGCGGGATAAATTGCAATTCAGAAAAGACAGAATAACGAGTAGCCTATATCTCACAATTGTTTTTCTTTGTAAGAAATGTGAGATATAAACTCAGATTTGCGAGAAATAAAAGTCAGAATTGTGAGATATAAACTCGAAATTAACTTTTTATTCTTTTAATTCATGACAAACAAAAACAAAACAAAGTTGTACGCCTCAAGAGACTTATACGCTTTTAGCTTCTCCTGAGTATAGGCTATACACTTGAGGTGTCAATCAGGTAAATATATATCTCTGGCCACTGGATGCTTGGCCATTTCGTTTCATCATTTAACCACTGACAAGGTGCTATGGCAAACGGATCCGTAAGCTGTATCCCACTCGGTAATGTTAATTTTTTTGAAATAACAGTGCTTATCGCTGGGTGAAGCTGCTGTGATATGCCGACAACATTTTAAAAAAAAAGAACAAATCAAAATATTCTATAATGTTTCTAAATCTTAACTACTTTGAACCGCTTCGTCGTAACTCTCTAGTCGTACTGGTTATCACTCCCGGGTTTTCTGCAACCACGATGCGCGCGCATCCCGAATGTTTACAAACAGTAAATAGGCCTATAGCACTGTACGTATATAGGCCATTATATTTTTTTAATGAAAATATGAAAAACTTTACTAGATTTGCATGTATGTTTACTAGATTTGCATCTATGTTATAGATAGTTAATGTTGATAACTGGAAATGTGTTATCACTGCTGGTGAAAAGGGTCCACTGTATGAACCAAAAAAATAAATAATAAAAATAACTGAGACATTCTTAAAATATCTTACAGTCACAACAACAATTTGAGGGTGAGATGATGAAATAATGATTAAAGAATTTTCATTTTGGGGTAAACTAACCCTTTAAGCTGGTATGACCAACTGGCAGCTGATTAAATGATAAGAACCATCTTGTACCACAATATTCTAAATCACAGTTATGACGATAAAATGTCATACAGACTTAAAAAGAAAGAAGACACATTAAAGTAACATTTTCTGACAGTGTAATAATAGCCTTTGTGCATATAAAGACAGCAAGCACCATTTACTGGGCTGAAACATCATGTGGGCCAATGTGTTAAGACTCTGTTAAGACCATAAATGTAGTTTAACCGGTCTTCTTTCTGAAGCAAAGCCTTGTCCTTGACAACTATGTCCCATTTCCCTGAAATCCCTTCACTGCTACATGACTAAATCTATTTAACCGATTAAATCTTGTTAACTATTTGCAGGGCTTGTTGTAATTGAATTAGGCCTATCAGATCAAGAGAGGAAGCTGCTTCCATCATATAGTCTGGAATGAATCAACGGCTGCTTACGAAAACACATATACGCTCGAGTAGGTACTTATGTCAGATATGTAATTACTTCATGACCACTAAAAATGTATGTTCAATATAGTATGAGCGTGTGTAGTATGACTGTAATCCAGACGTAATACATTTGCCATGCTGTCATTATCACGTGACCTCCCAGTGTCAGTTGCGCCAATTCACTGCAATTGACAAATCCTCTCCGATGGCCTCATGGGATAATAAAGTGTCCATCATATGCACACTTCAGTATCTCACTGGAAATAGTAGGTCATCCAGGTACTTTTTGCCTGGTCTTATACAGTGAATTCGGACATACTTCTTTTGTCACATACTGTTTTTAGTCCACTATATAGCCTAGTAGGAAAGCATGCGATTTCGGGTGCAGCCCAAGTCATGTTTCTGTTTAGATGAAAATACTCACTAATTTGATGCAAAGCACCTGCCACAGAATGCAAATGTCAATAAAATGAGACACCTGTCCTCCTGACCCCTACGAGACATGGTGGCGCCATCTAGCGGGCGACTTAAACTGCTTGACAGCTTTGATTGATCGATACATGTACATCCACAATATGCTAGTTTGGAGGTTAAATATGCTGGTGTTCTCCTGAACAAAATTCACCTTTAACAGATATATCTACAACTTTTAAGTTTAAAGTATTTCTCTTCGGGGAAAACATATCAGAAATGACCGACGTAAGCACACTCGAGCGTGCAAAATGATTGACAGACGAAGAGCGCTTCTGAATGGCTACTACTCTTTGACTTTTTTCTCGTTTGTTTTGTTTTTATAGAGCCTGATGTGACAGCTGTGATATGTTTGATATGTATTGTGAATTGATTAAGTGATATCTTGTGGGTGGTAGATACAATTAATGTGTGGTATTAAAAAAACATTTAAAGTCAGCAATTTTAAGTAGGCTAGGTTAGTTTATAAAATAGACTAATTTACAGCTATCAAAATAACAATAAAAACTAATAATAAAATAATAATTTATAGACTGCCAATAATATATCCATCAAAATCAACATACAACATTCAAAGTACTATGGTTGCTAGGAAATATCACGCATGACTACTGGCTATTCTAAAAGTCACATTTCTACGCCACCAAGAATGCAATAAACCGAACCTCCAGCTGTCGGAAAATAGATTTGGCCCTCTCATTTTCTTTGTAGAGGTTTGCCATGCAGTTGACTGTGGTGGTTGATTAACTAGGCACAAAATCATCATCATTATCACTGACAGGTATAGGTGCTCTCATTCATTCCTCAGCTTTGCTGCAGACAGTGTGGATTATTTACTGTCCAGTGCCCTAGACGCGCCCTTACTGTGACGCTTTACTCAAATCCAATCAGCGTGCAGCTGTCGTGTCCTGTGAAAAAAGAAAAAATAATTCTGCATAATTTCTAATTTATTATTCCTGGTATATATTTAAATGTGAGAATGCAATCATTGGGTTAAATATTATGTAATAAAGACTTGTCAAATTATAAAATTAAATAAAAACCTCAATCAGCGTGATCTTTTCTTTATATATCTTTGAAATTCTGCTTTGTAGGTTGTAAAAAAAAAAAAAAAAGATTTAAAAATTTAAAAAATGATTTTTATGACTAATCTGATTTAGCTTTTGGCTAAATATGTTATACATAAATATAAGAGCACGTCGCATTTTAACGTTTGTAGTACTAATGTAAAATTTGGAGTATATTTTTATACATTGCGTTTTTATTCCATCCTACTATATAACGTATTGTATTTTTGACCCTATCCACAAATAATAATGCATTTTAAAAACTATCGTGTCCAATCAGAGTTTAGCTGTCGTGTCCATGAGGTGAAAGGCAACTACGGCAAGCAAAAGCAGTCAAAAAGAGCGGTGCTGAGTAAACATCAGTAGGAGTTCAGTTACTCTTTTGTGCCTGAATAAATAGGACGAATATTTACCCGTCAACTGTGATTCATAGCAGGTGAGTAAATGTGCATGTGTATGTTGTTGTATTGCTGTAAGGTGTATTAAGAGAGAGGCAGAAAAGCGTTCAGGTGACTGTGCAACGTCTACAACTGCTGTTTGTGTGTCTGGACGGCTCTTCCTGTAATGTTTCAATATTCAAATCTATCTTTTTTTTTAATTTTCCACCTTTCAGCATAGATTATATTCCGTTTTCTGCTAGTAATTATGTCATTACTTTCCTCTACCATTTGTTTAGATTCCTCATTTTTCAAGTTCATCCATATGTCAGTCACACGAGCCCATTTCTCAGATTTATAGATACTGATTTTTTCATTATAAATCGTCTGTGTAATCTAATAATTACGATTCTTAAAATGTGTGTTGCTCTCATTGGTCAAATAATGGTCAGTAGGCTGCTCCAGCTGTAGTAATGAATGGAGCTGTCATTCTTATTCTCGCATTAACTCTTATTACCTCGTGATTTCAGTGTAATGAGATTGAAAGAAAGGTCTGGGCAGCTCAGATTATGGAGCTGGTTCCTGCTCTGCTCCAGCTGTATGCTGTCTATATGGGCCCATGGAGGACAGCATGGAGAACCAGCTGCTCCAAATCAAATGCCCCCTCCAATCACACGGCTGGACAGGAACATGGTTCAGGATAAAGAGTGAGTAGGTCCCCCCCCCCGCCTACTTTAAAACTGCTTTTAGAGCCTATACATGTATTCAAATTCAGTGAAACTGATCCGATGAAATATATTTTTGTAGCATTTGTTGATTTTGATTGGATTCTTTTCAAAAGTGCACTCTCTGCCAAATGACCTCTGCACTGGAGCAGTCTGTCCTGATCTCTAATATGTCAGGAAAACAAAGGTCATACTTAATCCATCCACAGAACTCATTTTAAAATTGTTTCTCTTTACTAATTTAATAGTAACTAATACATTGTTTTGTAAATCCTAGTTGCATGTTTTGTAGCTACTGGTATGCATTTTATATATATATATATATATATATATATATATATATATATATATATATATATATATATATATATATATATATATATATATATATATGTGTGTGTGTATATATATGTATATATATGTATATGTATATAAATAAATATACACACACACATACAGGTGCATCTCAATAAATTAGAATGTCAAGGAAAAGTTCATTTATTTCAGTAATTCAACTCAAATTGTGGAATTTATGTATTAAATAAATTCAATGCACACAGACTGAAGTACTTTAAGTCTTTTGGTTCTTTTCATTTTAATTTAACAACCCACCAATTCACTATCTCAAAAAATTAGAATACTTCATAATATCAATAAAAAAAGGATATTTTAAACAGAAATGTCAGGCTTCTGAAAAGTATGTTCATTTCTATGCACTTAATACTTGGTTGGGCCTCCTTTTGCATGAATTACTACATCAATGCGGCGAGGCAGCAATCAGCCTGTGGCACCGCTCAGTTGTAATGGAAGCCCAGGTTGCTTTCAGGCCTTCAGGTCATCTGCATTGTTGGGTCTGGTGTCTCTCATCTTCCTCTTGACAATACCCAAAAGATTCTCTATGGGGTTCAGGTCAGGCGAGTTTGCTGGCCAATCAAGCACAGTAACACCATGGTCATTGAACCAGCTTTTGGTGCTTTTGGCAGTGTGGGAAGGTGCCAAATCCTGCTGGAAAATGAAATCGGCATCTCCATAAAGCTTGTCAGCAGAAGGAAGCCTGAAGTGCTCTACAATTTCCTGGTAGATGGCTGCGTTGACTGTGGACTTCAGAAAACACAGTGGACCAACACCAGCAGATGACATGGCAGCCCAAATCATCACTGACTGTGGAAACTTCACACTGGACTTCAAGCAACATGGTTTCTGTGCCTCTCCACTCTTCCTCCAGACTCTGGGAAATCGGCTTTGCCTGACAATCTTCTCAAGCCTGCGGTCATTCCTTTCACTTGTACACCTTTACCTACCACACTTTTTCCTTCCAGTCAACTTTCCATGAATTTGCTTTGGCACAGCACTCTGCAAACAGTCAGCTCTTTCAGCAATGACCCTCTGTGGCTTACCCTCATTGTATAGGGTCTTGATGATTGTCTTCTGGACAACTGTCAGCAGACTTCCCCATGACTGCTGTTGGGATTATTGACCTAAACCCAGTATTTATACCCTGAGAATGGTAATTTAATAGAACTTGAAATTAAATATTCTAATAATTTGAGATACTGATTTTTTTGATGCGCATATATGTCACCGTTATCGACTAATGCTTATCATCTTACCACCCCTGTCTAAAATGATTCTGTCTGTAATCTAACCTTTCTTCTGTTCTGTTGTTGTAGCCACATCATGGAGCATTTAGATGGGGTGATTGAAAAGCCAGAGTCGGACATGACACCTCAAGAGCTGCAGCTTCACTATTTCAAGATGCACGACTATGATGGCAACAATCTGCTGGATGGACTTGAGCTTGCCACTGCCATTACTCATGTGCATAGAGAGGTGTGTGCTCTAATTTTGAGCTTGACTTTATGCTGTGTACACTACTGGTTCAAAGTTTGGACACAATCTACTTAGAGCTGCACGATTAATCGATTCAAACACCCACACGATCTTATTCCTAAATAACTACAATTCGGCTATGTCTATTAAACCTTTGACAAAATCATACCAGAACATTCAAATCTGTGTTGGCGCTGCAGTTGTCATGTATAGGTACTGTATAAAACAGCTTCACAGCTTATTTATATATTTATTTATTTAATGTTTTATTTGTATAGGGACAGATAAAATAAACATAGATAAAACTGGGACAACAGCCATCCAATGCATGTATTATAGTGCTTGTAGCTAATTTGCAACACTTGTCTCTATAAGGGCTTTTAGAAATTGCAATTACAGCAACAATAACAATCTAATAATTTAAATAATAATAAAAAGAAAAAGAAAAAAAATTTAAACATGAGTATAAGTTTGTTGCTGAATTAACCAAGACTTAGTAACATTTTTTAAAAAAACTTGCAGCAGATTTTAAACAATCAGGTAATGAATTCCAAAATTTTACACATTTTACTGAGAATTTTATAATTCCCACTAGAAGCCGCTCTGGTGGATCTGCTGCACCCCTTGCAATCTCTCAGAGAAATTAAATAAGCGCTGAGGGGCAAGACTATTTAAACACAAACTTTACGTAGTGAAGAAAGACAAAGTGAGCAAAGCTTAAAATCCTATATTTATTTAAGATCTGACAATGATGGTATCTTATTTGCTTTCCATCTAAAATTTTCAAGGCTCTGTTGTAGAGGCATTCAATCTGATTAATTACAGTCTGAGACCAAATAGTTAATCCATAGGACATGTGACAATATCATCACGTTTAAAAACAGAAGGGCATGATCATATGTCTTATTAATTTGAAGCTAGTAAGATTTGCTTTAATCATTTTACGTATCTTTTTCACATGACGTTTAAAATTTAACTGAGAATCTAAAATCATGCCAAGATATTTTTCCTCTGATGCTTGTTCAATAACCTCATCTTTAATTCTAATAATCTAATAATTCTAATAATTTTTGATTGAAAAACATATAGGCTTTGTCTTTTTAATGTTTAAGATTAAACAAGAGGCATCAAGCCAGGTTTCTTGTTATCTTTTTTTTTTTTTTTGCAACCTCCACACAATTTTTACCAGATGCATAAATAACTGTCATCATTTGAATACTCACATCAAGACATATTTCAGGAAGGACATTAATATAAATACTAAAAAGAATAGGACCTAAGATGGTTCTCTGAGGGATTCTTGTTTCGATCTTATGAGAGAATGACTTTGACAACACTTTGTTCGTGATTTAAAAAAAAATATATAAATCAAACCATAACAGAGATTGTTTTGATATATTGTACTTTGACATCATTATTTCTGTCTTAAAATAATCCAAAATGATCACAGAAGCACTGGGATAAAAATTTATAGTTCAGATATATAACACTGATGTCTACTAGAGCAATCAAACTAGAGCAGATCCCCTTTTGAAAGTACCTTGGCACATCAAATAACGATTGTATCGGTTACGCCAGTGAGTGGTGACAAGTGACTGTTAAAAAATGTATTTGTCATTGAATTGTTGATTCAAGAGATTTGTTCAAAAACAAATTGAACATTCTGATTCATCCAGTAATTAAACAAGTGAAGTATTTATGAGTCATTCAATCAAACCAAATTTTTAATAAAATCATTCTAATTAATTAAAAACCTTTTTTAATAGACTGCAGCAATTAATATTTTGTCAGAACCTCCAGTAAATTGTGTTATTTTATTTAGTTGTCTCTATCTAATCTCTATTTGAAACACACAAAATTGTGATTCTCACTTTATCCAGAATTGTGCAGCTCTAAACCTACACTTTTTTTTTTTTTTTTTTTTTTCAAATGAACTACTGTATTATTAATATTATTAATTTATAATGACAAATATAATATTTGATGGGATTTAATTTTAATTGGATTTTATAATCTTACCTTAAGTACAGTTGTTTCAGCCTCTCCTTCCATCATTTTGTCATGTTGTGTTCCATTCGTTTCAACACACATGTGTCGTGTTCCATTCAGTTATAATAAGTATTGTTATCTGGCTTTGGTTTCCAGGAAAGGGGAGATGATAGCCAGCCAATGAAGGAAGAGGATCTCATCAACCTCATTGATGACGTCCTCAGAGACGATGACAAAAACAATGATGGCTACATTGACTATGCAGAGTTTGCGAGGTCTCTGGAGTAAAAGACGACGGGAACAGCCGTGGCCTTACTGTGAATGCAGATTACCTCTGATGTACAAATCTCTAGCACATTCCCTCATGTGTGTCCGATTTCACAGACGCAGTATATTCATGCTTTAGTATAACCAGTATAAAATGTCATACAGTGAAATCGTGAGGGGCATGAGATGTTTTGTATTTATGCCATCAGTGTAACTATTCATTGTTGCACTCGCATCTGCATCTCTTGTCAGAATGGACCCTTGATGTATAAACTGCCAAATTTATCCAATGTAAACAAGTATAAATTGTTATTGTTAAATAAATGCTTTGCAGTGACACTCTATTGCAAAGCTGATGGTTAAGTGAAGCTAATGTCGGACATAATCGCTGCTCTGCTGATGAAGGATGGCAAACACACACTTTTTCTGCCTTAAAAGGATTATCACTGTTACTGTCATTATAAAAATACCCTTTCAAAATGATCTGAAAGGGCAGAACTTGGTGAGTACATATGTACATATAAATGTCCAAAATGCCTATTCAGACATGTAAGTCTTGATGAATCCCTCTGTAGGCTTAATGCTACTTTGGATGGATTTAACAGCTACCATCTATTTGATTTAGTTGTCCATTTCTAAAACAGGAATAGGAATCGTATCCTCTAAAACATCAGGGTGATCTGATTTTCAGCTTGCCATTAGAGTCTGAATGTACACAAAATGTCATATGGGTCAATGACAAGATGCTGTTTTTGTTAGGATCTATTAATTTATTCAGAAATTAAGAAGTTAATTCATCAATATAGTGACATTATTCCATGATGAACAATCTTTTTTATATTTTTTGAAGCATAAATTAAAAAATATTTGGGTGATGCAACTACCCTAATATGATAATGAAGAAGAAAGCCTTATTATTAAAAGAATTAAAGAAGAAAACTTTAATAGTTTGGGATAATTTTTTATTGTTATTCCCTAATAAAACTGCTTATTAAAACATTATTCTGCCAAATCAAACTTGTTTGGTTCAACCAAAATGCAGAAAAAAAAAAAAAAACCTTTCTTGTAAATGGTATAAAAGTTTTCCAAAACTGAATGTAACCAGCAAAAAGCACATTTCTAAGAACTTGGCTTGTATTGTTTTCAGCAAAATATTTCAAAGATTGTCATTGACCCATGTCTGTTTATTTTACATAAATAAAATGGCAAAATGAACAGCATTTGATTTAATCATGTGTAATTTATTTCTACCAAAGCTGAAAATTGTTATTGATGACTTTGAGTAGAAATGTAATTTAAAATCTCATATGGTCTATTGTACATTTCATCTGAGATGAGAATAACATGTTCATAATGGTCCTTATTTAAAGTCTGCAGTGCATTCAGTGTAAACTGAACCTAGTTTAATTGTCACAGTTTAGTATTGATGAAGGAAATCAATATAAATGTAATTAGTTTTGTCTATGGAGATATAGCAATAATTGAGAGAAAAATATGTTCTGTGTGACGGAAAATATAATAAAGACAGAAAACATCAATCTTGCTTTGTCATTGAAAAAACTTTATTATTTGTTCTTGTACAAAAGGGAAGATAAAAGAGTTTACGGCTACTCAATAACCCATCAGCACTTGCTCTAGTTCCAGTGACTAGTGGTTTCCAGCGCCGACACAGAGGCCAGTGAGAGCACTGAAGTAGTGGATGATCCGATGGTACGCAGCTGATTGTACCAGTCATCAGGCTGTCTGGTGGCTGGTGATGGAGCAGGGCCGGAGGGGCAAGAGAAATGATTGCTGGAGGACGTATGGGATGGGAAGCCTCCAGGGGGCAGCACTGAAGAGAATCGGGGGATGTGTGGCAGGGAATGAGGGCACTGGTACTGCCGCCCCATGGCAGAGGAAGACACACACATACTGCTAAAGAGAGGCCCTCGCCCTGGCACTCTGCCCACCGGCAGCACTTTCTGGGTGATACGATCCTGCTTCCGCTGCTTGGCACGGCGGTTCTGGAACCATACCTGTAGCAGGGAGTGAAAAGCAGCCAAGTTCAGCTCAAGAGTCAGCTAGAGTAATCAGAATCGAGGTTTGGCTGGGTAACATGGAAAGTTAGCTGTAGACCTGTAACTACACCATGTTGGTGGCCATTCAAAACATAATTTTCTTTCCAGCAACATTTAAATCACTAACATGTCATTATATTATAATAGATGTTTTACCAGTGGCCAGAACTAAATACATCAATACAGTTCTACAATAATCCAGACATATTTCCTAACCAGGTGTGATGCAAAAAGTTTCCAGCGATAAGAGATTTGTCTGCCCACACTTAAAGTGTGTGTAACATGGCACAATTAACGGGGAATAAAATGTGAATAAAAGCCTAAATTCAATATGTTCATCATATAAAGCGATCGTGTCTCTTTAGAATATTTGGACTAAACCACTCAATTCATATGGATTAGTTTTACAATCTCTTTATGAACTTTTTGAAGCATCAAAGTGTCAGTTGCGTAGCTGTCTATGGAGCTGTCCGATTTCATCAAAAAGATCTTCATTTGTGTTTCAAAGATGAACGAATGTCTTACGGGTTTGGAATGACATGAGGGTGAGTAATTAATGACAGAATTTTCATTTTTGGGTGAACTAACACTTTGAGATTGTTCTAAAGACAAAACTTTAGAATAATTTGACTTCCTGAAAAGAATGTTCTTTAAAAATCATAAATAACATCTTAAAGTTTGGAAAACCTCCAACTTGTCTTAAGTTTAATTAATTTTTTGGGTTGTTCAAATTGTACAATTGATATATAAATAAATGTAAGCAATGATCCATTATTATTAATTTTCTTCTTAAGAAAAGAAATAAGATGTTCTTAAGAAAATATTTTTACAAACTTCTTAAGAATTGTCAATAGTTGGAACTTTCTTATGAACTTTTCTTGGGAAAAGTTGGAACTTTCTTACGATTTAATTCTTATGAATTGATCTTAAGAAATTTCTTCTTTCTTAACGGATAAGTTCACTTTAAAATGAAAATTACCCCATGATTTACTCGCCCTCAAGCCATCCAAGGTGTATATGACTTTCTTCTTTCAGAGTTATATTAAAGGGTTAATTCACCCAAAAATGAAAATAATGTCATTAATTACTCACCCTCATGCCATTCCACACCTGTAAGACCTTCGTTCATCTTCAGAACACAAATTAAGATATTTTTGTTGAAATACGATGTCTCCGTGAGGCCTTCATAGCCAGCAATGACATTTCCTCTCTCAAGATCCATAAATGTACTAAAAATATATTTAAATCAGTTCATGTGAGTACAGTGGTTCAATATTAATATTATAAAGCAACAAGAATATTTTTTGTGTACCTAAAAAACCCCCCAAAATAACGACTTATATAGTGATGGCCAAATATTAATATTGAACCACTGTACTCACATGAACTGATTTAAATATGTTTTTAGTACATTAATGGATCTTGAGAGAGGAAACGTTATAGCTGGCTATGCAGGCCTTATTTTTGCAACAAAAATATCATTTGTGTTCCGAAGATGAACGAAGGTCTTACGGGTGTGGAACGGCATGAGGGTGAGTAATAAATGACATTATTTTTAAATAACACTTTAATAATCACCCTGATGCTCCCAAGCTTTATAATGGCAGTGCCACCTGAAGCTCAAAAAAGTGCATCCATCCATCAAAAATGTACTCCACATGGCTCCGGGGGGTTAATAAAGGCCATCTGAAGCGAAGAGATGCATTTATGTAAGAAAAGTATCCATATTTAACACGTTATAAAGAGGCCGCCTTCTGTATTCAACTTACGAAAAAAGTGTAACTGATGTCGTGTAGAAGGCGTAGGATGTAGCGTAAGCATTTTGAACTGTGAGAGGCATTACACTTTCTTCGTAAGTGATTTACGAACAACCCTGGTTAGTGTAACATAAAACTAGGAACATTTATTTCAGTTACATATCAGTTCAATTATCATAGCAAACAGGTCAGTTACCTGTATGCGAGCCTCGTTGAGTTTGGTGGCTCTCGCGAGCTCCTCTCTATAATAGATATCAGGATAGTGGTTCTGTCTGAAAGCTAACTCCAGCTGTTCCAGCTGCTCATTACTGAAAGTAGTTCGGTGTCTCCTGCGGGATGGTGAAGGGTACGGTCTTGATCGACCTCCGCCACCCCTGGTGCTCTCAGATGTCCCAGAATCTTTTCTTGGGTGATTTTGAACATCTGCATCCAATAAGGTTAAAATCAAAGAGGTGAATTCATTATGAGTAGACTTCTTTGTTACTCCTAAAGATGTCCAAACAGAAAGTGTCTTGACTCGGGTCTCTCTCTAGTTACAAGCAATTTCCTATTGACAGTGAGAGTTTCATCAACCACTGACATCTCTGAGATGCTGGATTTGCAGGTACACTTCTCTCAAATGATGTTCACTGAAGACAGAGGATTTAAGAGTCTTAATGCGTCCAAACAAATGTCCAGGAACTCAAAAGACAGCAGGCTTTGCAACCTAAACTCAATATCGTGAGAGAGAGGCATGCCAGAACCCTGAGGATTACGTTCAGCTTAAGCAAACAATGGCCGAAAAAATGACTAATTTGTCAAATTGTGGGACTCTTAGTTTCCAGGGGCTATTCGCAGCATTAGTGTGGAAGGTAGGAAGCGGTAGAATTTTTGAGTACTGTATACTGTACCTAATGAATTATGAAAATACGGCTCCAAAAAAGTTGCTTGAAACACAGATGAAAATACTTCTATTTTGCCTTTTCCTAATTTAATTTTTTTTTAATACAAATTTTTATAATATTTTTTTATTTTTTTATATATATTATTTTTTAATATTTTCAGCATTATTATTTTATTGAAAAATGCATCTGAATTTCAACTGTTCAAATGATTTCCACTTTTTCTTTAATTACAACATGACAAATAGATTAGGAAGTTCATGTTAGGTTTTTTTAAACTAACAGCCACCATGGGAGCGATAAGTAAAGTAAAGTAAAATAAATAAAATAAAATAAAATAAAATAAAATAAAATAAAATAAAATAAAATAAAATAAAATAAAATAAAATAAAATAAAATAAAATAAAATAAAATAAAATAAAATAAAATAAAATAAAATAAAATAAAAAAACACAATACAGCAATGCTGGCATAATTATTGGCATAAGTTATTATTTTAATTTTGATATCCTTTCTTTATATATTGTATATTATACAATCACAATCAAATTTTAAAAAATCTTCCTTGCTGTTCTAGTTTCTCTTTGACTTTTCTGCACTTTTATATGTGTTCTAGCTCTGTATAGTTTACTCTTGAAAGTTGCCATTGCAGTATGATAAATTGCTTGTGAAGTTCCCTATTTGAAAGTTGCTTTAGATAAAAGCGTCTGCTAAATGTCTAAATTGTAATTATTTTTCATATCTCGAATTGTAATATGCTCATGTATAACACTAGAATATTTCTGTAGGCCTAGTAAATGTAATATTCTTACCTGCGCTTGAGCTAACCGTGACCTCAGAGTAATTTTCAGAGAACTGTTGCTGAGGTTTGTCTGTGTCCATTTCAAACTCTCTCTGGGTTGCAGGCAGGATTGAGGTTTGACCTCCGTCCTAACCGAACTATGCTTTTCACAGAAATCTAATGTGACATCACAGAGCAGTCACACCTCTCAACTAGCCGCTCACATGATGGTGAAGCCCACAGTAACATGGTACTCTCAGTGTGAATGTTAAAATACAACTGTAATTAATGTAGTACTGTGGACATAATAATGACAAGCATATGTGAGTAAAAATATTCCTAAATCTGAGACATAGTGGTGCATGACATTTTGGATAATAGTAATATGACTTGGAATTCTGAGATGAAAATTGTAATTGACTATTTTCAACACCAGGGGGAGAGTAAACAAAAGAAATAAACGCAAGAGGAAAAGATCGCAAAAGAAAAACAAGCAAATTAGTGTTTCTTTTACACAATAAATATTCAATAAGATTTGGGCTCTGGGAGCATATTTAGATTACTTTATGTAAAAATGTAGATTTAGATTACTTTATGTAAAAATGTTTTGAACATGTTAAGTTATGCTATCACCTTGTATAGCCAGAATTTTTTATTATTAAAATAAAAGTTTAGTCCATCTTATTCTGATTAAGTAAGTCCCGCCCATTTATACTGGAAGCATGCGCCAGAATTTGCATACTATCAGAGTATGATGTAAACCATATTGGCATTGCCTATTTTACAACAATAGTCACACCACTGATACGAATACGACAGTTTTTGTCCTTTGGTACGCCAAATTTATATCAAAACACCATGAAAAACGTAGCGAGAAAACGTAAGTAGGCCTATTTTACGCTTTGACATATTGGTGATTAATTTGTATACATTTGTATGATTTGATTTGAACAAAAACATTGTTTTGTGTGAGTGAAAACTAAGCATGAAGGTCCACTCCTAACCCAAAACATTGTTTTTCCTTTTTTAATCAAACATTTAATCTGTCTATTTGTTTGTTAAGCGTGAAGAATTGAATTGGTTTTGCAAGACCAGACTGAAGAGCTCTGACAGATGGGATAAAAGTCAGTCAGGCCTTGGAGTCAGAGACATGGCAAGTATGAACATCATTTTTGCCAAGGTGGGTGACTTAGTGTTCCTGAGGGAGTCTACAGTCAACCAGACCCGGACTGCCAGGATCTGCCTGTTCTTTTTTGCATTTGAAAAAGGATTTATTCAAGAAGAAAAGAAAGTGAGTTGGGTTCACATGCTATTCACTCATCTCAACAAAAAAAATTTTGCTCTGAGGTCACTGAGGTGATGATGGCTGAATGTAAGTACACCTGTCCTACAGAGAACCAGAAGATCTTCTCAAGTAACTCAATCGTCTTTACTGCATCTCTTTCAGCTTCGTCTGCCAAATTCCCTGTGAACTAATGATCTGGATTAAATATTTACCTCCTTGTCTGTGCTTTACAGAACATTACTGTTATTTACAGTCAAAGCTTGGAATGATTTTATCTATCTATCTGTGTAGTCTGTCTGTCTGTCCTATACGTCATGTTTTTTTTTTTTTTACATAAAAATAATATTTAGAAATTGAGATACAGATGTGAATTCTAAACTATGAAACCACATAATGTTAAAGCGTTCTTGAAAGTGAAAGTGACATGTGAAGGCCAAGTATGGTAACCTATACTCAGAATTTGTCCTTTGCATCCAAGTTAGTGCACACACAGGAGTAGTGAGTAATGAACACACACACAGCAGTGGGCAGCCATTTTGCTGTGGCTCCCCAGGGAGTGATAGGAGGTTATGTGCCTTGCTCTAGGGCACCTCAGTCATTTCCTTCCAGTATTGAGAATCCACAACCTTTGGGTTACCAGTCTGATTCTCTAACTATTAGGCCACGACTGCCACTGTATTGTCATACAGATACATTGTAATGTTCATATTCAGTAGAAATGTCTATGACTGCTGTTAAGCTTTTAAGCATTGTGTAAAGCAGTGCTCAAATGAAAAGGAAGCAAATGGGTGTGTATGACTAGGGTCAGCCCAAGGGCCTGTACCCAAAACTGGAGAATCACAAGGACTAGCCAAACTCGTCAGACCCCCACAATGCTGTGACCAGCCTGCTTCCCCCCATGACCTCTGGGAATTTCCAAAATTTAGAGGAATTCTGACTCAGACTAGACCCAGTAGAGAACTGGGAGGAGGTTCTGCCTGTGAGGCCCACAGTTTAACCACAACACATGCATAGACTTATATACTTATATACGCACATATACAAATATACAAGCATACATGCGCATGCAAAATTTTATTGATACGCAGAGAGGAACTTCTCTCCTCCCAATTTCCTGGGACTGAACTAAGAGTGACCTGCCTGGCCATCCCTCAGCCCCGATGGAAGGAATGTAACCCAACACTTTCTGCCCTGTCCTACTTGGTGGCTTGCATGTCTGTGTGCACATGCAAACAACAGGGTGATGAAGACACAGATTCACCTTTTTTTCCATTTAACTAAGGAAACAACTACAATTTAAAGGGGCATCAAGTATTTTTTTTTTTTCCAAAAAAGTGTTGGTGTCTAAAATGTTGTTTTATTTCACCCACAATGGATACCTATAATAAGCCTGAAGAAAACTACCCTTATAAAAACTTACTTCAAGTTAATTTTACTAAGTATATTTGAGTAAACTTAAAGTATATTTTTAAGTTTATGTAGTAAGTATGCTAATATGTACTAGTATACTTGTAAGTGTGCTATTTCAATACTACTTGAGATTAAATTGGCCTTTTAGTGTATAAAAGTATACTTTTAAGTATACTTTAAGTGTAACAATACTAAACTGAGAACACAACTAGTTTACAACTACAATTTTTGTTTATACAACTATACTACAAGTGAACTTATAAGTGTACTGATAGTTTACTAGTTAAATACTTGTAGCACATTTTTTAGTTTATGAAAGTACACTTTGAAGTATACTCTCAGTAAACTACTAGTTTAGTTTAGTAGATTTATTCATAAGTATACTTGTAAGTTTTCTTTAAGTAAACATAACATCATACTTACTGTACATACTTAACATAGGCTACTTTAATGACAATGTAAGTTTATAAGACAGTATGTAAAACTGAAAAAAGTATTTAACTGGATACTCAATCAAAAGAGTAAACAACTACAAGCCAAGTATACTTAGAATACTTAATTATACTTTTAAGTATATCTCGATCAAAAGATTGAGTACAAGTGTAGGCCAAATATACTTAAGTATAATTTTAAGTAGGCCTATATGTCTGAGAAGTACATAAAATTAGACTGAAATTTTAAAAGAAGTATACTAATAGCACAATTAAACTTCTTTTTTGTAAGGGAATGCATGATATATAACATAAATTAAAATACACTTAAAAATAATTTATCACTGCTACAAAAACATCTACAATAATGTAAAGAAATATGAGGAATATACATGTTGCTTGTAAAAATATACTGTCAGAATACACAGCCTTTTTGCCAACAGAAAAAAAGATGGTGTTGTTAGAATCTACCAGCAGAGGCAAACGGACCCATTCTACCAGCCAAACTTTACCCCTTGGTTGCCCCTCATGGTGTCTGCCATGTTGAGACCACATGACCAGTTCACTTTATCTCGGTAACCCCCCATTATCAGACATTTTCAGTTGGGGAATAAATTACTTGCAGGAGACAAATATGCCTGTGAGAATATTGTATTTCTACAATGGTATTTGAAAACCAGTATACTGGCCAGCAAAAAATAAACAAAAAATGACTTGTTAGTTCAGTGGAGACTGAATGTTCTTAACTGATTACAGTTGTTTTTGTGGTTTGTGAAAATGTCATTTTCGTGCAGTCTCACACACATGGTCTTCATGAAAGACGTCAGTGCTCTAACATCAGACAGATATCTTTGAACTGTGCTGGACAGATTTGCGTCTTGCCAGCATGTATCTCTTTGGTGACTTTCCCATTTGTTTGTGTATGAGAACACAAACTCATGTGCAAGGTGAAAGAGAAAGTTTTATCAATGGAGACTCGTGCGATAATAAACAGGTTTATATCTATAAAGGAGAACTTTATTAGCCTATAAAAGCTGCTCCCAGTGCAGCTAGACAGGCAATTATCCAGCTGTCTGGCGTTCCTCCCTCCCACATAGTATACACTGCAGGAGCAAGAGGGAAAGCAGATGTATAGGCTTCAGAGGTTCATTAGTGATGTGCAAACTCTTGTGTCTGGAGCACGAAAGACTGTAAGTGAGTGGGATAGTGGAATTTTCACCCGTGCAGGCTTGACCTCTCAGTATATCCCTGTGGCTGTCTGGAGAGCGAGAAGAGACACAGGTGCTTCCAAGGGATCTCAGATGGGGCTGCAAGAAACAGGAAACCACCGTCGCTCTCAGGCATCCAGACAACACCTCGGCAAATCTACCCAGCCAGACAAACTTGCCAGCAATTCACACGCACACACGCATACACACAAACCATGCCAGCTCTGGCTCATTTTCAGACACTTTCCAAAACAAAAAGAAGGAGAGAAAATTATTATTATTATTATCATTATCAATTTTCTGAAGCTAGTGTGATTGGTGTTTACTTGTGTAAGCCACCACCACAACACTATTCTCCCTTTTCTGGATGGTAGCTAGATGACCTGAATCAATTAGCCCAAAACCTTGTAACTGGGAATCGCAATCTATAGTGCAGGAAATGGGCCGGTATGCAGTACCGTCACTTCTATATTTTAATCTGTAGTGTACCCACACTTTTTCTTGCGTACCCGCACTTCTTGGCATTGTGCCAAATTCTGTGACCCACCAAAATATGTTACCCTAGTAGGCACTGTATTGAACTAATTCAACCTACTCCTAATGCCAATCATAACATGCTTATCATAACCCTACCGTCACTACAGAGCTTACTAGGGTAACAGAATTCAGTGGGTGACAGATTTTCACCGGTACTCTGACCGCCCCGTCCCCGTAACATAATTTAATTGAGATATATCTAACTGCAGAACCGCAGAACCACACCTCACAGCAGTCTGAGGACAGCAGTACCAGGTCAAGCAGCCTCAGACCCAAAGTTAGGGTGGACGATCACGTATCCTGCCCCAATCACTAAACCTACCCTTAATGATGCTATAAGCTCCACCCTAACACCCATCTGAGACTGCTGGCCTGGCGCTGCTGTCCTCACGTTGCTGTGATTTATGGCTCTGCGGTTCTTTATTCCACAAGGTGGCAATGACTGATACACAATGATGAATGGACATTTCACTCATAGTTACTGCAGGCAGAAAACAAAATAGTAAGTATCATCAGCAAAACTTGAAATGCTCAGCAATTTACTGCAGAGCAAGTACTAAACGCAATCAGATACACTGAAAAAATTATAGTTTTGAGAATATGAGATCACGAATATGAGCCAGATGCTGAATGTACTGGGAAATGAGCTCTGACGAGGACAGCGGTTATGGTATAAAACATCTGCTCAAAATGAACAATTCCAAGTTACCAAAAGGTAACAAAATATGCTTTATATTATTTTTCTTTCTGTAATTGTTATTATTCTACTATCAGGAGAGCACCCTCCTGAAAGTTACAAAATAAAACTAAATAAAAATATCTGGTGAAAGGCAACATTTGATCAGCAGGTGAGTATGTTGAACCAATTAATTGTTAAATAAAAATGTTTATAGCCCATTGAATCATTCTGAGGCTTAATGGGAGATTTTCTAGGGAGAGAATTGTCAGAAGACTTAATTCTTTGCACAAGAGAGGACAATGGTATACAAGAGAATTACCAAAGCTTTAAGTGTGAAAATATAGCAAAAGTAACACAGAAACTGAATGGACTTATGACAAAGTCCCTGAAACAAACAGGTCTTCATTTAAAGCTTTTATTTCGTGACGAGTGATTTTTTTCTGCTAAAAAAAGAGCAGGAGAAATGCCAAGCAAGTGTCTCAGAGCTGGCAAAAGCTGTGAGAAGAGTTATTGTTTCATCTAAAACAGTAAGACACAACATGCAGAAGTGAAGTCCATTTTTGTTGTCCACAAGGGAACTACTTAAAGCACAAGCAACTTATTTAATCTTTTTCAAGGTCCATATTAACAAAATGTAGACTTCTGGTAATCCATACTCTGGTCTCAACTGCATTCAAAATGAATGGTATTGCATGGTTGAGGAGTACAGTGAGAAGTGCCTGGTCCCCACTGTGAAGTTCAGTGGTAGTAAAGTTCTTATATAGGGATGTATGAGTGCTGAAAGAATGGGGGAATTCACACACCATTGTGTGATGTAATACAACATCTTGAAACAGAAGGTGCTACTTGTTCCTTATTCCCTGCATTTTGGGCACTTTTTTGAACATGACAATGATTCTACAGTGTATACATTCTTCCAAGGTGAAAATCTTCAGTGGACAAGTATTTCACCCGACCATAACACTACTTGGGTACCTGTGGGGAATTTTGTAGAGATAAGTTGATAAACACCAAGACACTCGAGGTCATTTGATTGGGCACTTACTTCGCAACCATTTCAAAAACTATGCTTTCATCATCATGTGACTTCACTGCCGTTCATAAATCATCACCCATGGCCTCAGGGTATGGTAAAGTGTCCATTGTATGCACACTTAAGAATCTCGGCAGAAGTAATAGGTCATCTGGATCCTTTTTGCCTGCTGTTTTATGAATAATATGAATTCAGACATACATATCACTCTTTTCACGTACTGTTTTTCACCTACTAAATACAGTAGTACAATAGGCATACTGGGACATAGTGAGAGTGTGGGGATTTTAGCCTGAATACATGACACATACACTTTTGCTGGATCTTCATTAGCCTAGTGGTCTTAAGGCCTGTTCACACAAAGAACAATAACTATAAAGATAATTATATTTGCATCCTCACCAACAAATGATAACAGTTTCTTTATTCTAATCTCAAGCGTTGCGTTTTCAAAGTGCGAACATGTTTTTGCTGTTCTTACACGGCTTTAACCAGCATGCCCTCAGCATGTTTCAAGTGAATAGCTAGTGTAATCAATCTAATCTAACAATAAATTTATTTGACAAAGTCAATATAGTGGAAATAAAACAATGCCTCAACTTCAAAGGAAGCAAGACAATGTTGTCAGAACTAGCGCTGGATACCTGAGGTAATTTTATGTTTCACTGTTTGCTAGCCTGGCATAATGATCTCATCGTATACTTCTCACCATTTATTCCGAGGGCATGACCGATTGTTTTCCATTTATTCATTTTCCAGTATCCTTGAAAAGGGGGTTTGAATTGTCAAACAGTGGTGGCTTTTTCTGGACCTCAGTGATTAAATTCTCTGCAATGTCGTCTTCCATTTTAAATGCGTAACCCCTTAAATTAGAATGGATTCTGATTGGCTGTCAGTTTTATCGTATATTTAAAAAAAATATTCTGAAAGTGATCCCAACGATATTGATTCTCTATATTGTTATTGTTAAAGCTGTGGTGTGGACAGTGCTGTTCTTTTATATTTAGAATGATTTTTTGGTGTGAATGTGCCTTTAGAGTTGATACTGCCACCTATAGGTGTGGATAAATGAAGTTTTGTTATTATCTTTATCTTTATCATGTTGTTTCGTCATCTTACTACATATATTGAAACAATGAACCTTCTTGGCTTCAATCTCAGCCTATTTTCACAAATTTAGTGTTTTGTGTTGGTGCTGTTTCTGTCACAGCATGTTGGGTTTGTACCATTTAATCATGGATCACATGATTCCAGTTGCACTTGCTAATTCATCCACAATTTGCTTACATTTTCTTCAAGTGTAGATGTCAGTGTAGTTTTATATCGTAAACTGTAAAGGTAAAGCAATTGTAAAAGCAAACATCACCTAAAATGTCAATCACAGGCTTGCCAACTAGACTGTTTTTCTGGGCAATTAGTCAGCAACGACTAGTAGTACTGTAGCTGTGCAAGTCCTTGTGGCGTGTGTCGTGGAATTTGTCCTTGCTCTGTGGGTCATCACAGGTTTGTTTAATCACTCCAGACTGCTTGTTTGGACATTTTATTTTTCATGCTATGACTCAGATCATAGCCTAAAGCACGCAAAAACACGACCACACACAAAAATACACACATGCATAAACATCCACAATATCAAACACTGTTGGAAACGGCTTGCAAGAAGACAGAACACGAAGACAGGCCAAGAAAATCACACGCTGCATGTTTTACATTTGTTCACACATGGACACTCGGCTCTCTGAATGTGTGTGCAACTGTGTTTATTTCTCAATGAAAACATTCCCAGTACAGAAAGTTCATTTAAAGAACATAAGCCATAATTTCTTCCACCCTCAAAAACCCTCGGTATTAGAAGAGTGAAATCAGCCCAGAGGACCAGGGAATGGCGTGACAGTCAGCCATTTTAAACTGCAGCCACAGCACAGCCCTCTCTGCGGTGACTAAGCGTGTGTGATGTTTGTGTGTATGAGAGTGACCGAGAATGTGTCATTGTGGGTACTCATTGGTTGCAGTATTAATTAGAACAACATCTTCATTTTTGTGCAAATCTCTCATCATGCCAATCACTAAAACCATACCCTCACAGCTAAAGCATGAAGCATTACAATCATACTTACCCATACACGTCAAGTGAACGTAATAAAGACACATTACAAACAAAACCCTACATCTAAAATATGAGTAAACACTGAACAAGTACCAAAAATAAAATTATGTGTACTGAAAATGTCTTCAAGAAGAATGAATTTAGTTAAAGCATTAAAGATAAATGTGTATTGTATTATTATTATCATTATTAATTATTATTAGATATTATTATAGGATCATTTTTAGTATACGTATATTTATACAATAGCATACATTGTATATTTATTATTATAAAAAAAGCAAAACAGTGGAATACATGCTCAAATATATACATGTATTGAAAAGTCTTGATGCAGTTGTAAAGTCAATATTTGAGAAATAAAGTTGCAAATGTGAGATATGAAGTCATAATTTGCTTTATTTCTCTTCTAATTATGAGATATAAAGAAGCAATTGTCACTTTGTGAGATAGGGCTGAATTATACAAACATCTTTATGATATAAAAGATTTGTAAATATTAAATTTTTTTTAGCTGTAAAAATGTAATAATGCTTACGTTTAATTGTTGCCAACACATCCATATTGTACCTTTCAACATCTATCCAAACATACAAAAAAATATGTTTTGTGTCTGTTAAAGGTATGTATTAATACCTACGTATTAACAATGAGACCAGGCTTTTCTCAATTTTAAGAAAAACAAAGTGAACTATAAAGTCTCAATAGCGAGTTATAATCACTTTGGGAGATATAAAGTCACAAATTTTGAGTAAGTTGTGAGATATAAACTCCCAGTTGACCTTCGCAAAGACCCGCCCCCCTTAAGACTCTACAATGATGACACCTGTTGAATCGTAGGCTACGATGCAAGTTTCTATAGAAGAATAAAACGTCATCAGCATGCGCTACTGGTAAACAAAACACTATGTTGAATCACACTTTGGCAGTTGTAGTTTTTATGTGTGCTGAAAATAAAAAGGAAGTGGCGAAAGAAGAAGGGAAAAGAGATTGAGGTAAGCAGTTTTAAGTTTTAGCGCCATGTCACGTTGATTTCATGTCGCATTTTTGTTGACTGGTCAGTAGACGTAGGTTGTAGCAGCAAACACACTGTGCGTTAATCAGGCTGAATTTCTGACACTGTCAGAAAACGATCGTAGGCTATCTTTGGTCGCAAGACCGGGAAAACGGCCGTCTTTAAACCTCTCTCACTGTACGACATAGGACCACCGGTTAAGAGCCACGATCCCAGAAATCGCCACGATTGTTTCACGATGGCAATCTTTCGTCTGGGACAGCCAAAAATCGTGCAGTGTATCCCGGGCTTTAATTACTGTTGCTTTGTCCGACAAGCCATGGCGCTGTCACGCCACACAGAGTGAAAAATACCTCGCGGAGCAAAGAGGACACTGACAACACGTCGACAGACAAGACAGAGCAGGTTACTTATGATATTAAACAAAGTCCCAGCTTTCAAATTGTGTAATTTTTGAAGAAATTCGAACAATAAAAGCCGTTTTGTGGCTCTTTAATGTGTCGTGACCATGGTCGTGACAGATTGCTGTAACACCTCAGTTCAAGCGGCTCGTGAACCGATCATCTCTTCCTACTAGTTAATAGCATCAAATAAACATGAATGAACATGAGAAGGAATGTTGTTTCAAATGTGGAAAGACATCAGTAGTACACACCATTTTCAAGTTCAAGTCTACCGAGGTTAAAGGGTTAGTTCACCCAAAAATGAAAATTATGTCATTAATGACTCACCCTCATGTCATTTCAAACCCGTAAGACCTCCGTTCATCTTCGGAACACAGTTTAAGATATTTTAGTTTTAGTCCGAGAGCTTTCAGTCCCTCCATTGAAAATGTATGTGCAGTATACTGTCCATGTCCATAAAGGTAATAAAAACATCATCAAAGTAGTCCATGTGACATCAGTGGGTTAGTTAGAAGTTTTTGAAGCATCTTATATAGATTTTGGTCCAAAAATAATAAAAAATGCGACTTTATTCAGCATTGTATTCTCTTCCAGAATCCTTTCCATTGAATTGATTCCATTGAATTGATTCCACTGAATTGATTCCACTGAATCCTTTCATCTGTCGGCGTTGGTAATGCACTTTTACGTCGTTGTTTTTGGCGATTAGACATCCGCGACATGCACACTTACGCACCATTTTAAAAAATAGCTTGAATACAGCGTGCGTCTCCCTCAGACTGTAAACGAAACTCTGGCGCACCAGATAACACGTCAGCAGCGTCTTACGTCAGCAGTGCGCTGCGGTTCACTGAACCCGAGTCGTGAACCCGGATGAACAACAGACCCGGAAGAGAATACAATGCTGAATAAAGTCGTAGTTTTTGTTATTTTTGGACCAAAATGTATTTTAGATGCTTCAAAAACTTCTAACTAACCCACTGATGTCACATGGACTACTTTGATGATGTTTTTATTACCTTTATGGACATGGACAGTATACTGCACACACATTTTCAATGGATGGACAGAAAGCTCTCGGACTAAATCTAAAAGATCTTAAACTGTGTTCAGAAGATGAAAGGAGGTCTTACGGGTTTGGAACAACATGAGGGTGAGTCATTAATGACATAATTTTCATTTTTGGGTGAACTAACCCTTTTATCTTCTAACTCCTGACTGCTTTGTCAGACAAAATGGCGGATTCTGCGTTATGATTGGTTAGATTGCTTGTCAATTAAATCCCCGGCGAAGAGTCAGTTGCAAGGTAAAAAATCACAATTGCGTCACATTTAGATATATGAAGTCTAAATACTAAGAAATAAAGTTGCAAATGTGATATATAAAGTTGCATTTAGCTTTATTTTTCTTTTGAGATGTTAAGAAGCATTTGTGGGATATAGTCACAGATGTTGAGAAACAAAGTGTAAAATATTGTCACTTTGTGAAATAAAAAGTCTCACTTCTAAGAATAAAGATGCAATTGTGAGATATAAATTCAAAATTAGCTTTATCTTTCTTCTCCAAGGCAAATGTCTGCAACTGTCATCTGATCAGTCCAGCTACATAATGTAAAAAGAATATATAACTTATTTAATTCATTAAATCCACAGCTGTCATCGTCTACTCCAGGAGTGTACTGAAATAACAAAATAGTTAACAAATGATGTCATTCTATGTTTTCCCTGATGTATTAGATTTTAGTAGCAACAGTTACTAGGTAGCTGTTTGAGGACATGATTGTGGGTGCTTGTGCAGAGAACAACCATGCATGCTATTCTCAATGAACCAGAACTGACTTGGCAGCTTCTCTCTCTCTCTCAAGCTTTCTCACTCCCTCCCTTCATCTCTCCCTCTCCCTCCCTTTCTGCCACATTCTCCCAAATCTCTGCTGAACTTTGCCCTTTGCAGACTCATGCCAAACCACAACGAACCTATGGAGGCCATGACGTCATTCTGAAATGAGAACGTGGAACAGCAGAAGCCAACAAAAAAATAAAAGAGAAAGCAAGACTGTGGAATAATTATATAAAAGAGGGAGTGAATCAGGAAATAGCTCTCGGTTTGGGAAACACATCGAGCGAGAGGGAGCTTTGCCACAATTTAAATTAAAACAGGGTTTGAAAGAGCAGGGAGGAAATAATGCGAAATGGAAAGGCGAAAGAGCAGCGGCGGGGTAACCAGTCGATTTTGTTTTGAATCGTTTTTGCTTTTTGGTTTCTCCTCAGTATGCCCCCCGTCCCGCGCCTCAACTCTCTCTCGCACGCTGCCGTGCCTGGCGCTCTTTCTTTACACGTTTTTAATGGGTGTCTTCCCAATCAGGCTTTTACTGCAGGAAATTTCAGCACACCACATTGCGTGAGGCGACGAAGAGCTCCATTCTTGGCTGGGCTCTGCACCGTGCCAGGCTGCATCACGCTTGCCAGGGAGGAAGGGAGGTGAGGGGGAGGGGGGTTGTGGTGTGGGTCCCATGCCAGCATTACAGCTCTGCAGTTTTTTTTTTCTTCTTCTCTGACAATAGCGAGTACGACCAAGCCACTGAGAAAAAGAAAACGACAGAACAGCAGGAGCGAGCAGACACTTTTCTCTGCTCTCCAATGTAAAGTCGCTTTTATTTGCACCACTGCTCTCCAGGTTTTGAGGTTTTACAGTGTCTTCAGCTGTGTCAATGTGAGCAAGGCCGTTTTTTTCTTCCGTTTGCTCGTTTCCGCCCTCTGCCTTCCACTCCCCTTTCTTATTTCTCATAGTTTGTTTTGTCAGATTTCCAGCAGTCTATGTGAGGCTTTTCTTTTCACCCTTCTCTATCCCATCATGCAGCCCCCTTTCTTTTCTGTTTTGCCGCTTTTTTTCCCCATTCCTCTCCAAAAACAGTGCAGTGTGGTCGAGCAGTGGTTGAATAGGAATAATATTTGCTGTACTTTGCCGCCTTCCTGGTCCTATTCTCCTCTAACAACGAGCCTTATTTTTAGCTGCGTGCAGGGTTTGGTCATTTCCTGCGGCTGGTGTCGTGTGACATTTGCAGTTTGGGACTTAAAGTAGGTGCTCACGGTTATGGTGCTTGTCCAAATGATGTGATCTGTGACCGTTTGTCTTAGAACAGTAGTTGATGGATAAGGTCTGTGTTAAGGGCTATTGTTCGTGTCTGGAGTTTGTGTCTGTAGGCAGATCTGGATGTAATACAGAGTAAAAAGTATTAATCATCATTACCAGGAAAACATCCACCCATAACTCCAGAGGACAACAGAGGAGGAAGAGGGGAGCAACATTTTTTTACCACTAATCAGATCTGTGGAGTAATATCCTTTTTGAGACAGTTTTAAAAGACAATAGACCACATTAAATCTTATGTGATTCATTTAAGTCAGAGCTATGTCTTCAACAGAGATTTAAAGACGGCAAATAGTAAATACCCTTGAGAGGTCCCCACAAAGTGATTGTGAATTCAACCGAGGGGGACAATGATGAAGATTTTGTACCAGAATTGCTTACTGTGGCCCTGCTTCAGAAGATTTAGAAAATGGCGTCGAAGTCTTGACTAGTTTTATCATGTTTTTTGTCCTTATTTGAGCTTGACAGACATTGACACTATCAACTTTTTTGCATAAAAAAGCTGCGCGGAAAGTCTTCAAAATTTCCCCTTCTGTGCTCCACGACAAAAGAAAGTCAAATGTAGGGGTGGGAGCTATGACTTTTCACGATATGAGAAATGTTATTTCATGATAACGATATATACAGTATCACAATATACACTGATCAAGCATAACATTATGACCACCTTCCTAATATTGTGTTGGTCCCACTTTTGCTGTCAAAAAAGCCCTGTGACCCGTCAAGGCATGGACTCCACTAGAGCCCTGAAGGTGTGCTGTGGTATCTGGCACCAAGATTTTAACAGCAGATCCTTTAAGTCCTTTAAGTTGCGAGGTGGAGCCTCCATGGATCGGACTTGCTTGTTCAGCATATCCCACAGATGCTTGATTGGATTGAGATCTGGGGAATTTGGAGGCCAAGTCAACACTTCAAATGCGTTATTGTGCTCCTCAAACCATTCCTGAACCATTTTTGCTTTGTGGCAGGGTGCATTATCCTGCTGAAAGAGGTCACAGCCACCAGGGAATACCATTTCCATGAAAGGGTGTACATGGTCTGCAACAATGCTTAGGTAGGTGGTACGTGTCAAAATAACATCCACATGGATGGCAGGACCCAAGATTTCCCAGCAGAACATTGCCCAAAGCATCACACTGCCTCCGCCGGCTTGCCTTCTTCCCATAGTGCATCCTGGTGCCATGTGTTCCCCAGGTAAGCGACACACATGCATCTGGTCAACCACGTGATGTAAAAGAAAACGTGATTCATCAGACCAGGCTATGCAGCCCCATATGCAACAAACTGTGATTTATTCTGACACCTTTCAATCAGAACCAGCATTAACTTCTTCAGCAATTTGAGCTACAGTAGCTCGTCTGTTGGAGTGGACCACACAGGCCAGCCTTCGCTCCCCACATGCATCAGTGAGTCTTGGCCGCCCATGACCCTGTCGCTAGTTCACAACTGTTACTTCCTTGGACCACTTTTGATAGATACTGACCACTGCAGACCAGGAACACCCCACAAGAGCTGCAGTTTTGGAGATGCTCTGACCCAGTCATCTAGCCATCACAATTTGGCCCAGTTTGACAAATACTAAAATATGAATTAAACAAATGAGGTTTTTCAGGTAAAATATGTTTATTTAACATATTTAGAATTAGTACAGAAATTTATTCTGTATGAATTAAATATAAATGTATTCTTATTAAAGCTAAAAAAAGTTATTCAGTCAAGAGCAGTAAGTTATTTTCTCTTTTTTTGATTCACATTAATGATACAGGGCAGCAGGTAGGGATAATAGGCTGCTGTCACTTTAAGACCAAACGCACAGATCCATTATACTGATACACATCCGGTTGACACCCAGCTGTTTACTTACACTTGAGATATAACCAACTGTGTTTACATGAATACTCCACACGATGGGGATTTTGACATAACTGCATGTGTATTTGACCATTCAAGCACAATAAGAAGTGAAAAGAACTGAATTTGTGATCGTATGCAGAGAGACGCAGCTTTCTGTGCGCATATACTGTGTGTCAGTTAGGGGGTACACTGCACTGAGTTTTTTTTTTACTGCTTATTGTGCTTATTAAATTTTTTTAACATTGAGCACATCCCAAATTCGCTATCACCTTCTTAGAGAGGCAGAGGTTCCTTTTAGGGATATATTGCACTTATAATTGTTTTTAACATCAAGCACTTTCTGCTCTTTATAATTCTCATTCATGCATTTCATTACTCTAAAGTGTCAATAGTGCTATATTCCGCGATATACACAATATAGCAAATTCTCTATAATGATAGACTTTTTATACCGTGGTACCGATATATATCATTATACCGCCCAGCCCTATTCAAATAGGTTTGAAAGAACATGATATTGAGTAAATTATTTATTTACTGGGTGAATTTTCCCTTTAAATTTTTGCTTTCACCATCCACATCTTGATAGACCTTGGGGTTGTCAAAGTTTGATGTTTCTCTTTTGGTTGTTTTGTTATTTGTTGTGCAAAATGTTCTAATATAATGAAAACCATTGTTATATTTCTTTTGGCCCCTTGGAAATGTCACAAGCTGAATACAAACTTGCATAACCCATATAAAAGCTACAGTACAATGTGTTGGAGAAGCTGCTAGACCACAGCTCCAACACTAATGAAAGTAATTACATTTTTTCTTTGTCTTTTTAAACAAGACATGAAGAGGAAAACAAAACATTTCATCGAGCTCATGAATACATTACTGTTATGATCACAGGGCAAAGTCTAATTTAATCTGTAGTGTATAAATCCAGGGCCAGGACTCTCTAAACAGCTGTATCCCCTCCGGGAAAGGGGGGCGGGGGTGCTGAGATGGTGCAGTCTTGGACCCCCTTCAGCGCACTGGGAGATTTAAGAGCAGGATGAAAGGAACCTGGGCCACTCAGCGGTCACCACTCTCTGATTCATCTTTCTGGGAAAGAGCAGAGAGAGAGAAAACCACAGAAGGCTCCCTCCTTCTTTAGAGCTACAATCTCCCTGACAGGCCAATCAAGAGAACACAGAGAGATAGACTGAGGCTGAAAAATACTCAACTTCTAGCTAGTTTTTGTGCATATTTGTGTTCAGAAATGTGTGGGACCACAATTCAAAATTTAACACACGTGTACCATTCTCAGCATTGCCACAAGAGGTGCCATAGTGGGTATTAGTGTAGACGGTTTTCTTCTATGGTAAGTTTTCTCTTTCAGGTCAACAACTCATGCCAACAGTTTGCTGTAAACGCAATGAAAGTGGATTCAAGTTCTCTGGTATTTATGAGTTGAGATGTTGTAATTAGCACATCAGGTTTCAAATCACATTGGTCAGAGTGGATAGCAAAGATGTAATCTTTTAACTCTACTTCTGATGAATAAAGAATGCGCATCAGGTGTGTTTTTGCTTTTTTGTGTTGTAAACTTGTGTTGTAAGAAGGTGCTGTAAACTTAATTTATATGGTATATATTTGTGAAGAACAGGGCGGGCGAGAGCCGTGAGGGAACGGCGTGAGGCCGGTGACGCGAGAGATAATGAGCTCCACCTGCGAGGCACACCGGCCTTGAGTCTCTCACGGAGGAGCTCCGGAAGCATAAAAGGAGGAGCGACGACAGTGAAGGACGAGAGAGGACCAGGCCTGGATATTATTTTATGTTTTATTATGTCTGTGTGGCCAGCAGACGTCCTTGAGGGTCTGCCGGCAGTACTCTCCTTTTGTATTTGTTTATTTTGAATTAAAGTTATGTTTAACGTTCGCCAGTTCCCGCCTTCTTCTTCCTATACTTACGAACTGTGTTACATTGGTGCCGAAACCTGGGAGGAAGGAGGGACATGCTGTTGAAGAGCCCTCGCTGCTGACTGGGATCGCGGTGCTGCGGAGGTCGGGCAAGAGAAGAGAAGCTGCCCGAGGTGGTGGTGCTGCAGCCTAGTGAAAGGTGGGACGGAGAGCTCGATGCCGTGCTCCTGGGACGAAATGGGGTGGCTGCCATCCAGGAGGGAGTGGAGGAGTCGCCGCCGTCCGCCATGGGCCGGAGCCTGCTACCGTCCGCCATGAAGGGGAGGAGCAGGGAACGGCGGACTCACTGCCGGCTGCCCTCAGCTGGAGGAGCCATCGCCGGCCGCCAGGGGGCGGAGGAGGATCGAGCCGTCCACCGAGCGTCCAGTACCATCGCATGGCACCGCCAGGAAGAGCCTCTCGGCTGGCTGAGGACCGAGCGGCAGTGTGTCTGAGAACCGGACCAAGAATTTTTTTTCCCTCTCTTCCCTCTCTCGTTCTGTCGCTCCCTGTGCTTCCGTCTCCTTTCTCTCGTCTTGTCTGTCCTTACCCCCAGGTGCTGCGGCCGGCGAATTTGGGGGCGAGTAAGCGCCATACCGGGAGTACCCCCCGGCCTGCGAGGGGCAATGGGGGTATGTGACGAGCAGGGCAGGCGAGAGCCGTGAGGGAATGGCGCTCCACCTGCGAGTTGCACCAGCCTTGAGTCTCTCACAGAGGAGCTCCGGAAGCATAAAAGGAGGAGCGACGACAGTGAAGGACGAGAGAGGACCAGGCCTGGATATTATTTTTTGTTTTATTATGTTTGTGTGGCTGGCAGACGTCCGCGAGGGTGTGCCAGCATTACTTCCGTTTTGTATTTGTTTATTTTGAATTTGTTGAATTTGTTATGTTTAACGTTCGCCGGTTCCCGCCTTCTTCTTCCCATACTTACGAACTGTGTTACAATATTCGGTAGCACTTTATTTTTCTATTGTAATTGTACAATGTTACCATGAAAATATTATGCAACTTTGCTAATTTTATTGTAAAAGAAAAATGAAAAAGAACAAGTTTCCCACTATGTGGTGTCGTTCAGATAAGTCTCTCAGATAACTCAGATATCTATATTAGTTCCCCAAAATGTAATATTTATGAGTAAAAACATAATGGTTATTTCTGTTTCCATACAAAGCTGTAAATTAAACCTGTGTGATAAATTGGAATATTGCATAAAACATTTGCGAATAAAGCACTGTTCTCACCCCATGAGTGGGGGTTTGACCCCATAAAGAGAGACCAATATTTTCAATGAAGACCAGAAGTCAAATTTGAACTTCAATTAGTTGACAGTTTATAGAGCATATATAAAAAAAGGCCATAGAAAATGATTAAATGGATCCAGCCGTAAACTAACACTAGGACACAGAATAATCAGGACTTATAGGCATATGGAAGAAAAGTTGACGTCATTTCTACAGGCCCTGATAGCTTAACAGTACAGATAATTCTAGCAACGTCTAAACATGGTGTTCAGTTCTTTACACAAATGTGGTTAAAGACAATATCTGTGACACACTCAGTTCTCATTCGTAAGCAACTGGAGGTGAGTCATACATTCTGCGAGGACACTTCTCATCTGGAAGGCTGTCGAATTTTTTAGGAGACTTCCTTTGGCAATGTCATATATCTACCACATTCCTAAACAGCCCCTGCAAAGACAAACATGGGCAATATCCTTTCCCTTCAAGGTTGAGTCAAATCACTAGGACAGAACAATGCATTCACACAGTGCAACTTGAGCTGATATAAGCTTCTACCTATGATTCATTGTCACATTTTAACATACAGGATAGTTACCATTGGTGCTGTAAACCCTAACCCCCGGTTTAACAGACGAGGCTTAAGCTAGACTAAAATGCATGTTTGAGCTTTTTTAACTTAAAGTAACTTGCTCTGACATATCTTAAAATATGTCAGTGTCATTGTTTTGTCTCAAGATGCACACCAGTAATGTTTTTTCAAGGGTACGTTTATAAAAGATACGTAAATGCCCTAAATGAGCTAAGGTCTAATCCTGGCTTAGTCTAAACCCTGTCCGTGAAACCGGGCCTAAGAGTTACAAATAGCATGTGAATGTGTTAGTGGATACAGGTGGGTTATTGACCTTCATGACCCTACAGTAGGTACAGTTTTCTTTACACGTCTCATACAGCTATCATGAGAACATCAAAATAAAATGAATAAGAAAAAAAATCATTCTCTAGAACTCTTGATTCATTTTATGATTCCAAATCATTTTGATGACAGACTTTGGCTTAAGCATTTCAGAATGACTAAAACAATATTTTAGATGGTGTGCAATGAGATTGCTCCACTGGTTAGTCCAGTTATCCAATCACATTATGTTGAGGCAAAGTCATGTTATGCATTGTAGTTCATGGGATGCTACAATTCTCAATTTAATATTGAACCATTCGGTATGACATCCACGGTTCAATATGCGCTTGTGAATTGCTCTTTGCATTTAAATTTCCATGCATTTTATTTCTCTCTGAATGGACTCTATGCATGGTCACTTCTGCATTTTTCCTCAGAGTGCATATTTACATCTGGTGCTGCGCCATTGTTCCTTACCTAGCGCTGTCAAAATGACTGAGGAGAAGATGACTTGTGACTGCATTCAGAAATTTCCCAGGATTACTGTAAATGATGTCCATCACATTGTGAGGCTGTCAACTGTCACACCATCTAGTGAAATGGAGAAGAGCATTAAATGTTTCAAGTTACATCAACAACTTGAAAACAGAAGTTTTGATTATTTCATCTCTCGAGTCGTCAATTCATCCTGTGACAGCCCCGTAGGCTAAGATATGCAGTCTGTACTGGAAACACAAAGGATTAGTTCACCTCTTGAGTCTTCAGGTCTGAGCCATTCGTTCTTTTGTCATGTGGCGTGACAGACGTATTGGATAAAGAAATTAGTTAAAGGGTTAGTTCACCCAAAAATTGTCATTTATTACTCATCCCTCATGCCGTTCTACACCTCTAAGACCTTTTTGGAACACAAACTAAGATATTTTTGATGAAATCCGATGGCTCAGTGAGGCCTCTATTGAGAGCAAAGCCACCGAACCTCTCAAGATCCATAAAGGTACTAAAAACATATTTAAAACAGTTCATTTGAGCTCAGTGGTTCTACCTTAATATTATAAAGCGATAAGAATAGTTTTTGTGCGCCAAAAAAACTAAATAACGACTTTTCAACAATATCTCGTGATGGCCGATTTCAGAACACTGCTTCATGAAGCTTCTGAGCTTTACAAATCTTTTGTTTTGAATTAGTGATTTGGATCTCCTACCAAACGGCTAAACTGCTGAAATCACGTGACTTTGGCGCTCTGAACCACTGATTCAATTCGTAAAGTTCCGAAGCAGTGTTTTGAATCACTAGATATCGTTGAAAAGTTATTTCATTTTTTTGGCACACAAAAAGTATTCTCGTCCCTTTATAATATTAAGGTAGAACCACTGTACTCACATGAACTGTTTTAAATGTTTTTTGTACCTTTATGGATCTTGAGAGGTGCAGTAACATTGCTGGCAATGGAGGCCTCACTGAGCCATTGGATTTCATCAAAAATGTCTTAATTTGTGTTCCGAAGATGAACGAAGGTCTTACGGGTGTAAAACGACATGAGGGTGAGTAATAAATGACATTATTTTCATTTTTGGGTGAACTAACCTTTTAATAATTCCCAATCTTCCTTACAAACAAGCGCGTAGTTAGTATTTTTTTTTTTTTTTTTTTTTACTCTTACAGTTACGTGATGCATTTCTGGTCTCAAATTTCTTACAATTTATACATTTGTGAGCTTCCAGTGTTCATTTTAATATATATTTAATTTACATTATACAATACATTAGGAATGTGTACAAACGGATTTTTTTTTGCTTAAAAAAGTTTGCTTAAATTGCAATAAAAAACAATTTCTTACTGTTCCTGTCGCCTAAGCATAACAAAAAACACTCTGATGTGCCAAGTTTATGCGCATGTTTTCTAACCGAATAAAAAAAAATATTGAGCACTTTTTTTTTTTTTTTACGCATTTGAAGATTTTACGCACATCTTGGCATTTCCATCCAGCATTTCTTTATGTGATACCTCAAAATTTAAAAATGCATGAATGGAAAGGTAACTATTGGCCCTTGCAAAGATGCAAATTATATGTTATCAATAGGGTTTCAACTTTTGCAATTTAGGACAATTGCTTTTATACTAATTGCAAACTGTACCAGAATTTACATGACCCAAACCCTGAACTATGGTCTGTTTCACTGGTGCACACCCAAGTTCGGAAAAAATGCTTTGACACCTATCAAACGAGCCAAGCGCTGGCATCAAACAGACTTACAAAAAGCTCTAATGTGAAAGTGCTTTTACCCTCATTGCTCAAGTGTGCCTTTTAAAAAAATGAGATAGTCCAGAAGTCCTTGAGGTTTAATCTTGCATCCAATCCACTGCGGCTCATGGAGCTGTTCCACATGATTTCAGATATATTATGACATGCAGCCAATGGGGAATGAAATGCTAAACAAACATAAAATTTTCATAAAACCTTGTGATTTACAGTGTGATTTCACATGTTAATGAAAGCAGTAAAATAAGGGTTTTATGAATCACATCATTTCAGCTGTGGCCAGAGCTGTAACATTTGATCAAAATTCGCTTTCTAAACACTATTACTTGGCACAGTGGATTCTCAGTATCTGGGTCTAAAATGTAATGAGGGTGAAAACATCTCCTGCCAAGTCAAGGCCAAGTCATCTCCAAAACACAGTTAACAGTGGTCTAAACTGTGGCCATGAGTGCTTCATCTCAGAAACCACGGGTTTCCATTTTAAGGTTTACAATAATCCATCTCCATACATATTTTTTGCCACAAGAGCAACTAAACTGTATTGCATGAACACATTCAGTAGAGAGCCTACTAATCTTCTCAAAACTTTCCTCAAAATATATTTCACAGCTCTGCTCTGTGGCAATTAGAAATGCATACCAAAGTTTCTCATTAAGTCTATTTATCAAATAAATAAATAAAATTCTTTTACATGCAGCTTAAGCCTAATTACCACACTGACTTATTTATGTAAAATAAAATTCCTGCAATCCTCCAAGTTGCTAAATGAATTTGCATTTTTCTATCCTGTATTTCATATTGAAAAGGGAAGTTGGGGCAGAACAAAGGACTTACGCCTGTTTAGATACCCAATAGGTTTTAGTTTATCACAGTCATTAACAAAGATTTTTTGCTTGTTGTTGATAATCAAAGGTACATTCTCATTCATGCCCATTAATGCAATGCGAGTCATTAATATTTTTAGACCACTTTCCCAGTAGAGATTGTAATTTTTGAATGTTTTGAATGAATCTTCTAAAAGATAATTTTGTCAACTTTTGTTCAACTATTTGTTATCGATGACCACAAAGTGAACACATACGGAGAAAAAAACCCAACACATTTTGATTGCATTGGTGCATGGGGTATATAACTTGTATTTAACTCAGTATATTGCTTCAAGTGAAGTTCCTAAATGTAATTTCCGGGAGGAGTGAAGAACCCCCAGAGCATATACAGTCATGTGAAAAAGTTAGGACACCCTATTGAATTCCATGGTTTACCATATCAGGACGTAATAAAAAATCATCTGGTCCTTGGCAGGTCTTAAAATTTGGAAAATAAAACCTCAGATGAACAACAACACATGACATATCACACGAGTCATTATTTATTTAACAAAAACTAGGCCAAAATGGAAAAGCCATGGGTGACAAACTAAGGACACCCTTACTGTTTCCTTAGGAATTAAGTAGGTAAGTAATGGTCAGGTACTGCTAATCAAATGCATTTGATTAACTGATCATCAGCAAGTGTGAGCAGAAGTTTTGGTAGTTTGCTGATCTAGAGCCTTCAGGTGTGTGTTGACAATGCCAAGGAGGAAAGACATCAGCAATGAGCTTAGAGAAGCAACTGTTGCTGCCATCAATCTGGGAAGGGTTATACAGCCATTTCCAAACAATTTCACAAATGGAAAACATACAGAACAGACACCAATCTTTCCAGGAGTGGACGTCCCAGCAAATTCACGCCAAGATCAGACAGTGTAATGCTCAGAGAAATTGATAAAGTCTATGACAGTACAATTAGAAAAAGATGGGATAGTATGGCATGTTTGGAAGGGTTGCCAGAAGAAAGCCTCTTCTTTTCAAAAAAAAAAAAAAAAAAAAATGGCAGCACGGCTTAGGTTTGAAAAGTTGCATCTGAACAAACCACAAGACTTCTGGAACAAAGTCCTTTGGATAGATGAGACCAAAGTGAAGATGTTTGGCCATAATGCACAGTGCCAAGTTTGGTGAAAACTAAACACAGCATATCAGAACAAACACCTCATACCAAAAGTAAAGCATCCTGGTGAAGGGGTGATGATTTTGGCCTTGGGCATCTACAGTCATTGAGTCGACCATGAACTCCTCTGTAAACCAAAGTATTTTAGAGTCAAATGTGAGGCCATCTGTCCAAAAGCTAAAGTGGGTCATGCAACTGGACAATGATCTCAAGATGATCAGCAAATCTACAACAGAATGGCTGAATAAGAAAACAATAATAAAATAAGGTGTTGCAATGGCCCAGTCAAAGTCCAGACCTCATCCCGACTGAAACGCTGTGGCAAGAGCTGTGCATAGACAAATGCCCACAAACCTCAATAAACTGGAGCAACATTGTAATGAAGAATGGGCCAAAATTCCTCCAGAATGATGTGAGAGACTGATAAAGTCATACAGAAAATGATTACTTCAAGTTATTGCTGCTAAAAGTGGATCTATAAGCAACAGATACATATGGTGTCCTTAGTTTGTCACCCATGGCTTTTCCATCTTGGCTTTATTTTTTTTAAATAAACAATGACATGGTGTGATATGTCATTTGTTGTTGTTCATCTGAGATTTTATTTTTCGAATTGTAAAACCTGTCAAGGACCAGATGATTTTTTATTACGTCCTGATATGGAAAACCATGGAATTCAATAGGGTGTCCTAACTTTTTCACACGACTGTAAGCAGCCACTCACCTTGCTCTAGCATCAGCTGTTTTGGCATCCTTCCACCTCCCCAACTCCACCATCATAATGTACGCATCTTGCTACCGGACTCATCTTCCAAGCATCAGTAGTCCCACTGGAGGTACATCTAAGGTCGAGTTGAAGCTGCTTCTCGAGCCCTCCACTGCAACAGCAAGCTAAATACATTTAACCTTAATAGCTTAAAGATTATATGGGCAAACGAACATCAAAACACACAGTAAAAAAAAGAGTTTAAAAATATAAAGTTTAAAAACAGCTCCATTTCTGTCCTTACAAAGTACTAGAATCTTTCCCCTTTAGACAGGAGAGCTGAAATTAAATCTCTGCAATTGGAGCCCCAGAGGGAGAAAGAGGGGAAGTGAAGTAGAGAGGGAGAGGCTGAAGAGGAAGGATTTTGTCAGGACTTCATAAACACATACACAGAGTGCAATAACTATGCCAGGATTAAGACTGAGGAAAACTTTCCAGAGCTGGTTTGAGCCTTGCAGGCAGGCAGGCAAGAAAGAGAGAGAGAGGTGGGGGGTGGGGGGTGGGGACCAGAGCCCCCAGTCCTTAGGTTTACAGTAAGGCCAGCCAAACAACAATGATGCACTACAGTGAGAAGGTGGATACAACTATAGGGGTGAAAAGAGGATAGAGAGAGACAAATATCAAGAAATAATGCTTAGGGAAAGATATTTTGACGATCCAAAGCAGATGCTGATCTTGATGATAAGATGAAACTGAAACATCAGGTTTTTTTTTTTTTTTTTTTTTTTTACAATTTTACATTCAGCTTGAGGAAACTTTAGAATGACTTCAGCTAAATTAAACACAGACCCTTGGTAGGATATATCCAGTATGAATTATGGCAGAATGAGATAATGGAAAAAAAATGAAAATGGCAGATTATATCATTTACTTGCCAGGTAAGAGTGTAAAATGACAAAAGGTTGAACAATTGGAAAAAGATGAAATACGGGGTTGGAAAAGAAGCAGGTATTGAATAGTACTGAAAAGCAACAGATGCAGAAGTTTCTGCCAAAGGCAATAAATTCAACTAAAGGTCAAAGTCAATGTGAAATGCTGCTTGCAACCCATCTTATCTGATGCTAGACATTCAGTGACTATGTTTACATGTGTACCAATAATGTGATTATTTCCAATACTCAGAGTAAGGGCTAAATTGCAGTAAGATGCTTACATGAGCAAACCTCTTCAGTCCCATTTACATGCAATTTTCATTATTCTGATTATTGCTAAGAATATGTGGAAGTATCTCCAATGTCTCTATTTCAATGTTTTCAACCATCAATATAATGCATTGTATATTCATGTCGCGCAATACTCTCAACGCTGAACTAATTTTCTTCAGCACCCCAAATATGTGATGCCTTCTTTATTGCCATATTTACAAATCACAGCATGAGCATGCCACATCATCCGTTTACATCACAAGCACATGTGCTCTTTGGTCAGAGTGGAATAGATGCAATTAAAGTGTTTACTATGATTAAAATTGGTATACGCCACATATTTTACTACAATTATGGTTGCTACTATTATAAGCTTAATTGCAGCAATTATTAGAAAAGTGTAGTTTCCATGAGGTAAAGTTTAATCACAATATTGCTTTCCTGATAATTTACTCACCCCCATGTCATCCAAGATGTTCATGTCTTTCTTTCTTCAGTCGAAAAGAAATTAAGGTTTTTGATGAAAACATTCCAGGATTTTTCTCCATATAATGGACTTCAATGGAGCCCAAACAATTGAAGGTCAAAATTATAGTTTCAGTGCAGCTTCAAAGGGCTTTAAAAAATACAAGACGAGGAATAAGGGTCTTATCTAGCGAAGCCATCTACCATCTTCTAAAATAAAAAATAAAAAACTGTATATGTTTTAACCATAAATGCTCTTCTTGAACTAGCTCTCTTCTTCTTCTTAGAATTCCAGCAGTGTAGACCACAGTGCCCTCCACAGGTCAAAGTTTGAACTAATTGTTATATACTTGCACTAGCATATTGTATATGACAATTTAGTTCAAACTTTGACCTGTGGAGGGCAGTAATACACTTAGCAGCGTCTACACTGCTGGAATTCAAATAGAGAAGAAGAGGAGAGCTAGTTCAAGATGAGCATTTATGGTTAAAACTTTTTTTTAGAAAATGAGCGATGGTTTCTCTAGATTAGACCCTTATTTCTCGTCTGGGATCGCTGTAAACTGTAATTATGATCTTCAACCGTTTGGGCGCAATTGAAGTCCACTATATGGAGAAAAATCCTGGAATGTTTTCATCAAAAACCTTAATTTCTTTTCGACTGAAGAAAGAAAGACATGAACATCTTGGATGACATGGGGGGTGAGTAAATTATCAGGAAATTTTAATTTGAAAGTGAACTAATCCTGTAAATCTCAATATCATTCTGCATGTTAACATAGCCACTGATAAAAATGTACAGTGGTACACTGTGATGCAAAGAAAGTAGAGACATATGCAAGTGAAACAGGTTATTGGAAAAGAAAAAAATGTAGAAAAAAGAAAAAAAATGTAAATTAACGTTTGTTGATTGGTTGAAGGCAGATCTACTGTATATGCAATCTTACAGACAATTGTAAGGAAGGGGCAGGGTTTAAGCAGACTAAATAATTGGAGAAATCCGGCATGACATGATATTTTGACATTTTGAAAAACAGTTACGAGGTAATTCTTTTTAAAATTAAACCGCTAACAATGCTAATAAGATCATTTAGATGCTTTTAGAAAATAGGGAGAATTTCCATTTCATGCCAACTTTAACAGGCAGCGATTGAGCAGTTTTTGGCTATACAATATCAGAAAAAAAGGTACAAAAGCTTTCACTGGGGTGGTACCCTTTCGAAAGGTACACATTTGTACCTAAAGAGTCCATATTATTACTTCAAAAGTACATATTGGTACCAATATAGCACCTAAATGGTTTTCACAGAGTGGTACAGGACAGTACAGTACAGTTCAGTACGTTTCTGGACGTTAAACTCTAGCTTGCGTTTCCACCACCAACAGTACCCTTACTTGATAGGCGTGGTGTATGCCGGAAAGTAGCGATCAATGTCATTCTAGCGCGAAGAATAAAGCAACACAGTAAACAACAATGGATGACATACAGCAGATCTTGTTCTTGCTTCTTGGCATGTGGCTGTTTGTCACAAGAAGAAAGGGTATTATGTTTTCAACTTTATTAAAAAATGGCGCCTCTTCTGTTGTCATTCCCCTTGAAGCACGCGCAAGTGACGATTCTCTGTCAACCAATCAACATTCTGCAGTGAGTCTAGCTCCACCCTTTAGTACTGGACTATTGAGCTAGCCCAACAGAAGGGTCGAAAAAAAGTAGTACGGTTCGGAATTAGAGTACCATTCACAACTTCTGACAACGGAAAAGGCAAAAATTGCGTACACTCAGTGGAAAAGAGGCATTAGAAAATTTTGAAATAGTACCATCCCAGTGACAGCTTTTGTATCATGTATGGTTACCTCCTTCTGATGCAACTTCTGTTCACGATTGTCTGTTTAGCGCTTTATTATTACTTCTTCCTAATCTAACTTTTTTGGGTTACTGAAACACATTCTTACATGTGAAAAAAATACACTTTTAAGACCTCCGCTTTTTGAGGTTCCTTAATTAGGGTGGACAGAGCCCCCATCCCCATTATTCACACCCTGACTATACTGTTGAGACATGTTGCAGCTGGTGTGATCGCTTTTCCTATTATGTATGACGAGAGCGTGTTAATGAATAATTGTACCCTGTATACTCCATATATGTGGTTCTCTGTCATGTATTTTCCACATTGAGTTGACACAGGCACTGCGCCAGTTGTACATATGACATGTTTATTGAGGACTAAAACCGTGCCAAAAGGACTTAAGCACACCTCCCATTTCAAGAAGTTTAATCTCACCAGTACATGGCAGAGTCGTCATATTTTCACGAGCTTGTGGTTAATCCGCTGTAGGCGAACAGAACAGTGAGGCTCGTTCCTCCAGATGACAGTACGATAGTGATGGCTGTTTTTCTTGGCTCTAATGGCCAGGCTGGCGTGCACGAAGCTGATTTAGGCCCTGCCCTCTCCTCCTGGACTTGACGGCTGCCTTCCACATTGGGTGTAAAATACTGTCTGGGGATGTATTTCTGGTATGAAATATGGAAGGGAGCCTGTGCATGTGCATTTAGGCAGGAAGAGGTGAGAGAGAGGTCACTGTTCACTTTGCTGCCACAGACTTGGAGGCCATCCAGCGCAATAGAGACAGCGGCTTTTTCTCCCTCTCTCATTCTGCTCTGCTTATGGATGATGTGCAGAGATATGAGGCATGAGAAAAGTGCACACACGTATTTTGAGCGAGAGCTCCGGAGGTATGCTGGCTATGGAAAGCATGAGCAGAGATGTCTCTGTGATCTAAATGAGAGACTCGTAACTAGGACAGCTTTTCATTCACCCCATTGACCAGATCACATTCATCAAAGAGGAAAACAAATATGAATAAACCAAATCCACCGGATAGAACTTGATATGTACGCACAGTGTGCTATAAAGAGCAGAAAACTAGAGTGTTGTTTTCAGAGATCAGCTTTCATTGATGGTCCAGCGGTGTTTGCGCATTGAATAATGTAATTTTCAATAAAGTAAACATAAATGGCCTCTTTTCTTCTGCTCAGCCCTCTTGTCCAAAGGATATGTTCAATTATTCACAAGCTTTGGGTGGGTAATGTGTAATTGATAACCTGCGTGCTATTTATATTTCATTTCAAAAGGACAAATAATACCGCTGACCTCCAGGCCTCCAGCTCATGTGAATTTCTATGATGGAATATTATGGAATAAGATTAGATGCTTTTTGTTATTGAAGTCAACATGAAAACGCCACTGCATCATGTTTTACTTCCAAAATGTAAGAGAAACAACATAAAAAATTATTTAAAAAAAAAAAAAAAAAAAACCAGGTGCGATTTTATCCAACGGGATTGGATAGTGAAATGTTGGTTGGAGGGGAGGGTTTGAAAAATAAGAGGGCCTGGTAATATCATTCAATATGGAGAGTCTTTTAGAGGTGGATGCTGATAATAAAGTGTTTCAAAGATTATTTTTTCATTGCACTGATGAATGGTGCACAAAAAATGCCAGGAATGTACATTATATGTATGTTCACCTAAAAATGAATTCTGTCATCATTTACAGTTGTGGGGTACCATTGACTTCCACAGTAGTTTTTTTGGTGCCCCACAACTGTTTGGTTACAAACATTCTTCAAAATATCTTCCTTTGTGTTCAGCAGAACAAATTCATACAGGTTTGGAACAACTTGAGGGTGAGTAAATGATGACAGAATTTTAATTTTTGGGTGAACTATCCCTTTAATAGGGTCAATTTTGATTTCACGCTGACTTCACGTTTAATTTCAATTTTGACATTCACGTCGAAAGGGTTAGTTCACCCAAAAATGAAAGTTCTGTCATTAATTACTCACCCTCATGTCGTTCCACACCCATAAGACCTTTGTTCATCTTCACAACACAATTTAAGATATTTTTTCATAAAATCGATGGCTCAGTAAGGCCTGCATTGCCAGCAAGACAATTAACACTTTCAATGCCCAGAAAGCTACTAAAGATGTATTTAAAACAGTTCATGTGACTACAGTGGTTCAGACTGTCCTCCAAAAAAAACGACCCTATAGGTCGTTCTTCATGCACCTTATCATGACCTATATTTACGTTTTAAAGTCATGTGTCCTCTAGCTGGCATAAAAATAATGACAACGTCGTTACGTCTGTCGTCATGAAATGACGTATGACCGTCGTTACCAATCAAAGTGTGTGTTCATTTAAATGCAATGTGTGGACTTTTTACACCATTTGTCCTATTTCCATTTAGCGAAACTCATTTTTTTTATTAACGACTACACCTACCCCACCCCTAAACTTACCCTTAGTGATTTATAGTGCATATACACTTTATGAGCACATGTGTTCCCTGGGATCGAACCCACGATCGCATGATCACATGATTGCATATTGTTATTGAAATGCTCTGCCAATTGAGCTATACAAAACCCGAAATATGACGCAGATAAAAGGGAACAATGCATTACTATGAAAGTGTCCTGTTGTCCATAGGGGCACAACTTTAGTAAACGCTCCTATGGGTCGTATTTCAGGGAAGTGACAAATGACCTATATAAGCGTATTGGTTGGAGAACATGTTGCCTTAATGTTATGAAGTAACGAGAATACTTTGTGCGCCAAAAAAACCCCAAAATAATGACTTTATTCAACAATATCTAATGATGGCTGATTTCAATACACTGCTTCATAAAGCTTCGAAGCTTTACAAATCTTTTGTTTCGAATCAGTGGTTCGTAGCACCATCAAACTGCCAAAGTCACGCCCCCAGTGGTGAACCACTGAAATTTCGAAGCACTTATGTAACAAAGCCTCATTCACTAAAAATCATGTGACTTTGCCAGTTTGATACACGCTTCGAAACAAAAGATTCTTCATGAAGCAGTGTTTTGAAAGTCGTTATGTTTTTTTGGCGAACAAAAAGTATTCTCGTCACTTCATAACATTAAGGTTGAACCACTGTAGTCACATGAACTGTTTTAAATGCATCTTTAGTAGCTTTCTAGGCATTGAAAGTGTTAACTGTCTTGCTGGCAATGCAGGACTCACTGAGCCATTGGATTTTATGAAAAATATCTTAATTTGTGTTCCGAAGATGAACAAAGGTCTTACGGGTGTGGAACAACATGAGGGTGAGTAATTAATAACAGAATTTTAATTTTTGGATGAACTAACCCTTCAAAGTATACCTGGTACAGAATGTCACATGAAGTGACAAATACAGCTTATGAAAGATGCATGCGTATTAAGTATATATATATTTATAATACAAATAATGACCAAATGAAAGAAACCAATTTGTGATCATATCTATTTACTGCATGGAATACACTCAATATTTTATTAATAATATTAAGACAATGAAGCATTCACAAAGCACCAAGAGTGACATCTACAAGGGCATTGGCTGCAACAATGAACAGGTTATGCAAAGAATAAAACAACAGAGTCCAAGAAAATATTCAGAGGTGGAGAGGAGAAACAAAACATAAAATATAATGCGAACATCTTGTCTTCTAAAAACACCTCTTCCATCCAGATATTTGTTAACAAAATGAGAAAAGAAGATTGAAGGAAACAGAGAACAATATTTGGTGATACTGTATGATTAGAGATTGGTTAGTCTGTGGCAGCTGAGAAGGCTGTTGTGATTGGTCAGAATGTATAAGGCGGTCGAGGAGGCAGAATGACAACCATTAGCCCCCATCATCGTCAAGCCCTGTCACCACAGCACCCACACACATACTGCTACAAGCGTGCACGTATAGCATTAAAGTGACATTAGATTGCAACAATGGTTACATCACACACATTGTGTATTAGAGATACAATTTATGTAAAAATAATTCATTAAGTGCTACTCTGCTTGCATAAAACTATTATTCAACTCCTTTTGCAACAAATTTTGGCACCAAAGTGGCAAAGATCAGAGGGCTCATTTATAAAACCAGATTTAATCCTAAATTCAGATTTAATCCTAAAGTCCATGGATTTGATCCTGCGTAGGAACAAATTGAGATCTATGAAGGCTGAAACTGTCATGGCAATATTCTTGTATGTACAAGTGAAAAGCATGTATAATGACCATACTGCTGACTAAATTTTGCAAAATGAACAATTGAATAAATGAATAAATAAATGACCACACACAAAAAAAATAGCACTGTCCAAATTTTGTTGTATTGAATAATGGCAGAAACCAAAAAAAAAAAATTTTTTACTATTTTTAATCATCAGTAATGATCATGCTTTCATGTTTAGGATGATCTTACACATTTCATAAATGAGGCCCCAGAGCTTTACACGGTGGCACTAAAGGAGAGCTAAAAGAATTATGATCTAAACAGAAGGATTAGTAAGTTCAAGATCAATTGCTGCCCTGCCACACTAATGTTCATTCTATAAATTTACTTGTACACCTCAACATTTAACAATTATGGGTACATTTGAGTATGTGTGAATTTTTTTCTTTCACTGGCTAGTTTGCAAGCAGGTTCCATACTTGACATGGTCATATGGTCAGTATGTGCTACAGTGGCTGACATAGATTTCCCATGGGGAAAAAGGGCAGAAAGAACATTAGACTCCTCTGTATAGAGAAGCGGTTTCAGAATTATTTAGTTGTTAACCATGAAAACAAAGAAAAAGCATCCCCAGGCCATAAGCACAAGACACAGCTCATAGAAGTCTCAAAACAAGACTCCTCACTGTAATCTTTGTTGACTCCTGTAGTCCCTATTTTAAAGGCAATAAACCAGGCCTGAGTTGCAGGAGAACACTGTGTTGGATTAGTTTGGTGTGTTATGCTTCCCTCATAATACTTTCTCTAAACTATTAACTAAATAACGACTGCGGTTTCATACAGCCTCATTCCTCGCAGCACTCAATGTTGCTCAATGGAGCACTGTGCGTTAGCCGCTTGCTAATGCTAACTTTAGCAGAGCATCCAGACTAGACAAACAATGTGCTCTCTGCTTTCAGCGCTACATATCCAAGAAAAAGGGTGATGCTGAGGATGTGGTCAGACTGAGAAGGAAGAGGAAAAATTAGAGCAAAAAGTCCCTCTCTTCTCTATTTTCACAGCACCCATCAAGAAACACAGAGTGGTCCTTTTAGCAGGTGTTAAATTTAGAGGCTAGCATATTAAATTTAGCCTGTGATTAGTGCCTGTAAGGCAGGGCAGGGTGTAACTCTGCCAGGAGAGACTCTCTCACTGTGCAGTGGCATAGAAAGTCCCAAATGACTGCATGAGCCACAGTGTTTAAAAAAAAATCCAAAGGATTTGGTGAGGAACAGGCTGTCACTAAGCATTTAACAGCCCTCAAACCAACACCCTTGAAAATTATGATTTTTGTCATAAATGCAGCTGTTTACATCATCCGAGCTCATTCCCGAAATGGGAAAGAGCATCGTAAATGTCTGCTGAACATCTTCAGCATCGTTGAGCCTTGTTTGAACATATTTAATTTTTGAAAAATTTCCTCGGATTAGCATTATATGCGTTTCTTCACAAAACGTACTGTCGTGGTGCCTGGTTACAGTGATGTCATCAGAAGATAACACCATGGTACTTTTCCATATACCATGTTATTCCTTAGTACTTCAAAGAAGACCAGACGTACCATGGTACATGTCCTAAAAACATGGCACTACGATGGTACATATCCAAATACCATGGCATTACCATGTTACTATATCCTAACAAACATGGTAACACCATGGCACTTTTATTTAAACACTGACTGCAAAAACTGGTCAACACATAATAGTTGTCAAATGTAATGTGTTTTTTTTTTTATTAATAAAAACCTGTTTTAACCAGCCTAAGCTGGTTTGCTGGTTTTAGCTGGTTTAGGCATGTGTCACATCCTGGCAAAGCTGGTCTTCAATTGGTTTATCTGGTCTCCCAGGCTGACCAGCAGAAAAGTGCCTAAAACCCTTCTAAAACCTGGGAGACCAACTAAAACCAACAAAACTGCTTAGGCTGGTTTTAGATGGCTTTTCTTCAGTAGGACTGGCTCGGGGAGCAGCTGCGAAAATGCTAGCTGTGGCCAAGTGCTCATATTCTGTCTGTAAATTCAATGAAAGGTATATTATTCTCAAAGCTAAAGGCTTGAAAGCAGATGACATCATCTGACATGTACAGCTACACAGTTGACATAATATGAGCCTGTATACAGAGAATACAGTGTGCAGGGTGGAAGAAATTTTAAGATGGTTGTTTTGAGTATTCATTCAGGTCATTTAAGTGGAAAAATAGAGTAAAAATGTTAAAATTAACAAAATGACTTCCTTTCAGCGACAACCGAGGCGTGTTCTGAAAGAGTTGAATTGCGGATTTAATTGCAGTTCAAATAAATGGCTTCAAAATTGGTGCTACTCTGCCAGAAACCTGGACACTATAATTAAGCCATTGAGCTCAAATAATCAAGAGGCATGGTGGAAGATTTCTCATTCACAATAACAACCTAGAGATGCACACCTTTGGTCACTGATCATCTAACACCCAAATACTGCAAATTGTTTTACACATTACGCATGGTCTAACATCTGCCTGGAACTTAAGAGTCCACCATTACAATGCTAAAAATCTGATATTAAACATAAGAGCATTATTTTGTTGGCCTTAATTTTTGTGTAAAGCCAAGAACATCAAAAGTATAGAGCTTTATAACTATAGTTTTTTACAGTGTTCAGGGAATCTCAATCACTAGTGCACACAATTATGACAAGGGAAGCATAGCTGCATGCTTCATAATGAATAAAAGTGCAACATTATCAAGTGAAACCAATCACACTTTATAACAGAACTGGACATCAATCCAATAAACACAAAATATATACGCAGTGATGGCATCTGTGTTCCAACAATATCTAAAGTGAAAATAGGTATCAATACAAGTTTTACAGAGGACTTTCTCAGTCCACTTCCGGTTGTTGCATATATAACCATGTTGGCTAAAATGTAGCATCGAGCAAATACCATATGCACAGGCAAGGTAAGAGATACTTGATTTTAACAAAAACTTCGGGTGACTTATGCTGAGAATATGGGGGATAAACCAACATCCTATGAATAAGGTCCATAAAAGACACACAGACAAACAATACAATCTGTTTATATGCATGTACTTGAGTCTATAAGTCATTGTGCGGTACACAAACAACAATTAAAGTGCCCTATGTCATTTTAGACTGTCACTGATAAAAATAGAAAATAGTAAAATAGATTGTGTAAAACAAGAATTATGTCGGGATATGACACTACATGAGGGCCCAGTTTTAAATAATCTGTCCTTTCTTTCATATAGCACATGGTGCACTGTGCCTGTGTGTCCACTCTCAGGCCACTGGGTAAAAGGAAAAAGTAGCTTTTTGCATATATTAGCTCCTTCCTCCTCACGCAATTAATTCATGCCTTTCACTTTAATGCCTTTCATGCCTTTCATTTGCCTCAATTTTAAATATAAAACATGCTTAGTGCTGGGAGGTGTATGTATAACTGTGATCCTGTCCATGTACACAAGGCTTAACAAGTGCCGACTAGGGGAACTTCACACTTGTATGAGGGTGCTGTAAAGTATCTTGAAGGTATTGCTGATAAATTAGCCATGATTTAGCAAATAGTCATATAGTTAACGTGTCTAGATATTTGACATTATGTTTTAGAGAGTAGCAGATATTCAGGTATCAAGAGTTCCAAGATTATTCGATGAATATATTTTAATCACTGGACTAAGCCAATATAGATTTCATCCATTTGCCTCACAAATGAGGCTAATTAATGTAACAACACTCAGTTTTACTGCTCAAAATAGTGTAAAACACTAGGAGATAGAATGCAAGAGGCATGCGGGCAAGCTAGTGAAGATTCACTGGATATAAGGTCATAGGAAAAAGAGCAGAGAGAATAAGACCATCTCATTCCCAGCATGCTCAACACTTCAGCACATAAGCTAGCTTGACAGAATGTACTACATTGAAACATATGAATGGATTCCACATGTAGTATTAGCAGGAAAAAACTGCTGGAAGTTCAAAACATCCTCTTTTGCCTTACATCTAAAGCCAGCTGTATGATTGATAATATGAGACACACACTCCTCTGGCAGCAAAGCTCTTGCCCACACTCCTGCCTCTCTCGGCACAGAGCCAGACCTCATTTGACCTTGAGTGGCGGCTCTCTCTCTAGCCAGCGCACACGGACTTTCTGTTTGTAGTGATACTCCTTGAGGAAGTCCTGCATGGTTGGAGGCAGTGGCAAGGCACCAATGCCATCGTAGGTGGTGCGTCTGCAGATGGCGGCTCGCGCCAGGTGCTGAAGGCTGAAAGGGAAAGTCCGGTGTAAGGGAGCAGTGAGCAGGGGCTCAAAGAACATACAGGCACTGGGGTCTTTATAGTGCTCCAGCAGGCCTGTTACTGTGGAAGAGTGGAAGACACAGGGGTCATGCGCATCAAAGCTAAAGTTGTGATTCCATTGTTCAATGCGTGCATGCAGCGACCGATTGTAGCGTCGAAAACTAACAGAGAACAAGTAGTCCTCCTGTGCAGAGTCACGTAGCAGAAAGGTGCCTTCTGGCCGTCCGTCCAGCAGTGCTTCTGCTTGGTACCGGTCCATCACCCCCCAATAGCAAGGAAGTGCAGTTATAGCCTGTAGGTCAGGCACCAAACAATGGATATAGTCAATCTGTGTGTGGACCTTCCAAGGCCCTGGCTGTCTGGAGCAGTGAGTGTCTCCAGAGGCATGCCTCTGCTTGGGCCTTCGTGTTTGTAAGCAAAGGGTAGTTGAGTCCTCCTCAGAGTCACAGTCAACAGCGTGGGATGGCACTGCCATACTCGCTGCAACCTGTGCAGCAATCCCAGATAACCCCCCAGAAATAGAGGAGACTGTTCCCATGCTCCTGCTCTCCACAAGTCCTTCCCCAACACCAGGAGCCATCTTTGGTCCCAGTTTATAGAGGGAAGAGCTCTGTGAAGTTGCCTCCAGCGTATGGATCTGCGCATTTGGAGGGGGATCCACTCCTTCCTCTATGCTAAGTCTACGTCGTTCACGCAGCCTCTCCTCCTCATCCTCAGGGGAAGAATGTGCTGAATCAAATGCATCCAAAAGAGCAGTTGAGGAATGAGGGCTGACTGGCGCCGTATGTTGTTTAATTAAGTGCCACTTGTTGGCCAGATCCGAACCGGGCGGGAAAGGGCATGTTTCAAGCATCAGTTCCGTCAGGTGGATCTTACGTTTGGAGGACACCTGACCTTTGGCTGGCTGAGAGTGGTGGTGCGTGGTGAGAGGAAGGCACAAGCCTACACTGTCTCGAAGTCGCTGCCGCAGAGAACGGGTGCTAAGGCTGCGCCCACTGCTGCCAGCTCCTACAGAATCATTAATCTCTTGGATGGAGCTAACTCCATAACGACGCTCCCTCCTGGCTGTACTTCCTCTTGAGCGTCCCGTTCGCCTGTCAGCCTCAAGTGAACTTTGCGTTTTAGTTGAGCAAGAATGTTTCTTTTTACCTCCCCAGGGAGCATGACGTGAGTAGGAGTCCCTACGCACAAGGGGGCCCCTCCGTGCATCTTCACTCTCTTTGTCAATGGAGATTTCTACTATCTGGGGAATATCTGCCACACAGTTATGGCCTCTGCGTCCTCCAGCAACCAGTGGGAGTGGTGACAAGGTCCGTGAGGGTGTGGAAGACCTAGTTTCATAGGGTTCTGCATGTGCTCCTCTGCCCATGTCCACCACACAGTGGACACAATCTAAGTCCTGGCTACACAGATTGGACTCTGTGCCATCCTTGTGGAAGAGGGCTTGGCATCTACTCCTGAGGTTACCCCACATCTTGCCCACTTTCTCCATAGATTGGAGACCACGACCTATCAGGGAAAAAAACAAAACAAAAAACAACAACAATGAAAATCTTTTCGCTGTTCATAAATCATAGAAAAGGTGATGCAGTGATGGTGTGTAAACTATATACAAAAAAAAAAAAAAAAAGCTATGGACAAAATAAATGCGTGAAATTTTTGTGTACACTGGATGGGAGATTGTTTTCTGTAAATGTACATTCCTAGGGCACTGAAATGAATGCATTATATGTTAGCATAGTATTTAAAACTAAGTGGAGGTGATCTGTTAAGATTGTAGTTTTAAAATGGAATGTGAAACATACCAAATATATAGATAAAGCAGCACTAAAACATGTATAGTGTGTGAGCACAAATAATGTGAGCATAATGTTATACACAAAGAGCATGTATATAGTGGGTGGGTGCAGGAGTGGTACAGTTAGCACAGAGTTGCCAGGCAGACATGCATCGACACAAGGCCATAGCTATAAATGAACTAAGGGATCTGCTCACAGCTGATCTGCTGGTATGTACTGTATTACTGAGCCAGTCTGGACCTGACCAAGAACTTTCACTGTCATGGCAGCAGACAGACACACACACACACACACACACACACACACACACACACACACACACACACACTATAGAGAAGTAAAGACAGAAGTATAGATGGGGGAACACTGACAGAGAACATGTAGACAGACACAAAAACAGTCTGAGGAGGCGGTTACTGTTCCCTTTTTTCAGAAAGGAAAAGTGCTGATCTTGTTTAAAACACTGTGGTTGTACTGCACAAATTATGCAAAATTGAGGCCACCGGCAGATCACGCTCAGATCTCCCCATTATAAAGAGGAGACCAAAAGTATCATCTTCACAGAGCAAAATATATGGTTGACTAGTCTAATGCCAAGATAATACATATGAATTAAAATGAAAACTTAATATCTGAACAGACCATCTCATGAGCTTACAATAAACCTCAGAGCAACTCCGAAAAGAATCTGAACAGACTAAAGAGTGGTCGACTGATATTGATTTTTTTGATGGCCAATGCCTATAACCAATATTTTTTCAAATAAAGACACTAGTAATTTTACATATGGCACACAATGAAAATAATATGAATATAGTGGACAACTGGACATAGCACAGCATAGATTGAAATCAAGGGTTTAAAGTTTGTCGATCGTGCATGTCCAGTAACAGCTGAGCTCTCCTGTCTGCATTCAAACCACACGGACCAACCATTACAAACATTACACACATTTTTATGCAGTCTACAAAATACACACTTCAGAAGATGTCACGGCTAGATATGACTAAGTCTGCAAGGTTTGTAAAATTAAATGTTTATTATATTCAAAGATTTGTTTAAATGATATAAATGTGTATTTGCTGAATGCTGATTGTAAATGAATAAGTATTATAGTGTTTGCCTTTCTATTATTACTAATAATATAAAAGCAAATGCTATAATATTTTTTCATATAGTTTACTTTCTTTAACAGTTCTATCTAATAACACGTTAGATAGAAGAAACGGGTTTTCTCAGCACTGTCAAAATAAAAGTCCCGGTTCAACAAATGAGCCAAATGGAAAAACTTTATTGGCTCATGTCGATATTTAAAGGATTAGTTCACTTTAAAATGAAAATTACCTCAAGCTTTACTCACCCTCAAGCCATCCTAGGCGTATATGACTTTTTTTATTTGTGATGAACACAATCGGAATTATATTAATAAATACCCTGATGCATCCAATCTTTATAATGGCAGTGAATGGGACCAATGAGTATGAAGCTCAAGAAAGTGCGTCCATCCAAAGCAAAGCGTACTCCACATGGCTCCGGGGGTTTAATAAAGGCCTTCTGAAGCAAATCGATGCATTTGTGTAAGAAAACTATCCATATTTAACAAGTAAAAAAGTAAAATATCTAGCTTCCTCCAGACTGCTTTTTTCATAAATTGAATTCGGAAGGCGTAGGACATAGCGTAACGCCTCTCTCAGGAGTGTGGATGGCATCGGGATATTAAGTGAGCCCTCAGATTCAATGCGTTTCCCGAGTTCTGGATTTTAACATGGCCTATTTTGCAAACAACTGACTCTTGTCGATCTCCTTAGTGGGTTCTTTTATAGTTGAAGCCAAAATGAGTCCACACATTTCAGCTCTGTATGCCGCGGGAGCTGAATAATTGTATCGTCTTGTGAGCTGGGTTTGCTAATGCTAACGCTATTGATGCACCTCGCGGTTCTCCGGCTATGTGTCAGTTTACATTGAGATAACACTGACATCTAGCGGTTGGGTTTTATAAAGTCTGTGGTTTAAACTGACCACAAAACCACGAATCTTGGATGCAAGTAAATAAATAAATAAATAAATATCAATACAGTGTTTTTGAGAATCGATACAGTATCGCCAAACATAATATCGCGATATTCACGTGTATCGATATTTTCTTACACCCCTACATCGCTTAACTTCAGAAGGCCTTTATTAACCCCCCAGAGCCATGTGGAGTACGCTTTGCTTTGAATGGATGCACTTTCTTCAGCTTCATACTCTTTGGTCCCGTTCACTGGTCCCGTTCATATAGAGCTTGGATTTATCAGGATATTTATTAATATAAATCCGATTGTGTTCATCAGAAAGAAGTCATATACACCTAGGATGGCTTGAGGGCAAGTAAAGCTTGGGTAATTTTAATTTTAAAGTGAACTAATCCTTTAAAAACTGCCAAATATCAGTCTTGGCGATATATCTGTCGACCACTGGTAGCCTATATACTGTGCATTTCTTTACTAGGGCACACAATACCACAAGAATGAGCAGGGAAAGCATATAATTTTGCTCTCAAATCATCATGACAGTACGGCTGGCTCTGTCTTAAATGATGCACTTGATGTGCACTTGTAGTCTCGTGGCATTCACTCTCTCATGCACACGTGAATTCCAAGGGACTGCAGGCTATCCCAATTGTCATCTACTGATTCAGAAGGGTGCTCACAAACAGTGGTCAACCGATAAGAGAAAAATTTAAACTGATTAAATTAAGTGACTTACTATAGACAAGATTTACTCAATATTCACTAAAACACTGAAGACAGAAAAATGTATTACCCATAAATCATAAACCCATTGGAGTATTACAAGGAACAACAATCAACAATCATCTCAAATTAGGTCAGCATTTGGGACAGGGCCCATGTCAGTTAACTGGCTAAACTGAATATTCTTTATCATGTCATGGGACAGTGGTCAGTAGAAGTAGTGAATAGTATTTAGCATTGTGTAAACATTCTGTTCGATCACATTTGCAGTGCACACCTACAAATTGGTACGCAAAAATACCCATTTATTTATTTTATGCGCAGCATTTATGACATTGCATTCTTAACTACTGTGCATTGCATAAGCTGAATTGCTTTTAGTTAAATCAACCATATATTGATTTCATTATTTAAAATTGCTGCCAAGCAGCTCCTGAAAGTCTAAATATCACTCTCACTGTGCACTGTACAACTGCAAAAGTTCTTAGTTTTAGGTAAAGCATATTACCAGTGCACAGTTTGGCATCAGGTGTTGTTTTCATATTTAAGAGGTTGTGCTGCTTCCTTTTACTACAGGAAGTAACCTCCTTCCCGGAATCAAGAAGGACCAAACCACCAAGACCAATGCACAAGCAATCACACAGCCTACAAAACAGATTATCAAAATTGTTGTGCATCATCTTCAAACATATTTTATTCTTCACATATAATTATTTAATTAAGACACCAAATCTCTTACATTGTGTGTCAATAGTCTCAAATCATATTATGGGCAAATTACTAGTTGCATCTAAACTATTTGGTACATGTTAAGCCTATATAAAACCTTCAATGACTGTAAAAATACCAGTGAAGAGAGTTATATAAGACTGAAGAAACACTTAGACACTGAGATAGGGCTTTGGACTGAACCCATCCAATGATCCAGCGCAACAAACATCAATATTCTAAGCAATTCCAATTATCCAGCTTCACTCTAGAAACAATTATAAAGGTTTTATTAAGCGTTCATGTGCTGAGAGGTTGATCTTTGGCAAACACACAATAAATCAACAATTTCACATTTACTGTTGCTGATCGCTAGCCAAAAAAATAACATTGCACCTGCAGAGTAACGTTCACATAACACTCCAAAGACAACGTGATGAGACATGGACTCTTCTTTCACACGCTCCTTTTTCTAACTCTGCCCTTTCAGCCTCCAGATGCATCTCTAATGTACTGCAATATCAGATGCATCGGCTTTGTTGTTTTTCCATGGGAGTTGGCATAATTTTTTTCTTGACTATGCAAATCACTTTCACAAAAACAAACAGCTGAATGCACAGATAGGAACAATGTTTGGAAAGAATATCCTGAGCTAAAATACTGTAAGGTGAAATAACTTTTTGAAGAACTTTTCAGAGCATGTCTTTAATCACAGACACTACTTGAAACCCTACTTGATTTGACAATTTACTCACCCTCATGTCATTTTGACTCTGTATTATTTTCTTTTTTTCCCCCATGAAACAGAAGAGATATTAACCAGAATGTCCAAGCTTCTGGGTTCCATACAATGAAAGTGAATGCAAATAAATGCTAGTTATGCACAGAAGTTTCAGCATCCGAACATATGCTACTAAGAAAGCAAAAAAAAAAAAAAAAAAAAAAAAAAAAAAAGGGTCTTGGCCAAAATAATCTTGGAAGACCAAAACCATTGACCGAAACACTGATGTTTAATTAGCGCATTTCCAATGACAAATTTTGACTGTGTCAGCATCTATTTCATACACACAATGTGAATAAGCTGAAAAAGATAAAAATATCAGCAGTGTGGACACACTTTAACTGCAAACAAAAAGGTTGCCAAAGAACTTTACTATGAGAACACACCACCCTGAACAACATACCAAGTTCAATTACCCAATTGTAATTTCAGATTCAGTAATCACTAATAAATACCGTTGGTCCTTGAACAATGTCATTTATTTTGGTATTTATAATAAACATTTGGAGCTATAAATTGCCATTCACTTTCATTGTATTAACAAAAGATCTTTGTGTTTCACAGAAGAAAATAAATTCAAGGCTGGAATGATGTAGGGAGAGTAAATGATGATGATGAAATGGTATCATTTTATGTGAACTATTCAGCTATAATGACATTTTATGCCACTGCTTCAAAGTGGTCATGAACTGCATTTTGTTTTTTTAATTTTTTTTAATGTTCTCTGAGGTCCTCTTATAATGTTATCAAGATTTTTACAACAAAAAACATCCTAATTTATAAGTTATAAGCTGTTTTTCGATCCTGTTTTTGACCCTCTCTTTTGAAAGGCGTGCCGCATTCAAGACTTGGAAGTAAACGCCCACTGCTATGATTGGGTAACAGTTTTGGATATGAAAAATCATTTCAACGTCCCCACCAATACACTTGTTGTTTTGAAAACTTCTGATGTTGAAAAATCAACATATAGTTGAAACATTTGCCAACAATGTGAAACATTTATGCGCATTACATATGCTTTATAAGTCTTTGTTGTGGCAAATAAAGTTTAAGTTACCACAGTTATAGTTGACTGGATAACCTGTGGTGTTTTGTGTAAACGGAGATATGAATAAATATGTACCATCGTTTGTCGCACTGTCTATCTGTCTTATAGGCTATTTATCATTCATACTTTTCAATAAAGTGAAAAACGTATACGTTGTCATTTGCAGTGTTGTGTTTTAAATAAAATGAAACGTTGTAATATTGTCATACATATAGTATAGTATCCAATATAGTCATCATCACTGCATCAGCTTTTATTTTCAGTCTCTCTGAAAAACCGGCACCGAATGCTGTCTTGTTTAAAAACAAATCTGAAGTAAAATGAAGCGAAAAAACCAACAGTGTCCACTAGGGGTGTAACGCACACAGGAGTCACGATTCAGTACATACCTCGGTTTTGAGGGTCACAGTTTGGTACGACTGTGGTACAATAGGTAAAATGGTCACACTTAAATTTAGGGTCAATTCTCACTATTAACTATGACTTTTGCCTCAAACCCCTAATTACTGCTTATTAAATGGTTAGAAAGGCTAAGTTTAGGTATTGGGTAGAATTATGGGATGTAGAATGTGGTCATGCAAAATAATGCATTAATATCTGCTATATAAGTACTAATAAACAGACAATATTCTAGTAATATGCCTGCTAATAAGCAACTAGTTCATAGTGATAATTGGATCCTAAACTAAAGTGTTACCGGACAAAAGAGCAAATCCACAATGCTAGGTTTCTTTTATTTTACTTTGAACAGACAGTGGTGCTTATTGGTAAAAATTATTTTATTAATTATTAGGCGTAAATGAAAATATTCTCACAGTGAGACTTGGTAACCACAGGTAAACCCATACATGGCTACTCACTACCACTGTCAAATGATATTATATTATGATATGTTATAAAGGCCTAAAAAACACCTAAACACAGGTAAAAACTATACACACCTTCACAAAGAATTGTATATTCCCCTACCCACCTAATAAATATATTGCAATATAAATGGCTATAACATAGGTTCCAATATAAATATTCCACATTTCCACAAACCATGGTAATTTACTACAGTTCATTCATGGTAAATGTTTGTAAGGGTGGCGATTTTAGGATTTAAAAGTCTTATCTTCATTCATGGCATGTTTCTGCAGTTTTCCTCCTCAGTCTTGTTGGGAATGTTGAGGCTGTTTCATCCGATTTAAAACTAGTTTAACCATAAAGTGATTTATAGTTTGTAAACAAGAGGTGTGTGTCGAATTGAAACACTTCTCACTAGATGTCGCAAGTTAAGGTGACAGGGAAAAAAAAAACAGCTCCTTTAAGCTTTCGTTCGGTTATCCACTGGGCCGTAGTGCTAAGTAAACTAGTGAAACACATGAAAACAGTGCGATTTGTTCTGTATTTATTGTTACCGACCGATAAATCACCTCAGATGATTCAGTGAAAGAGCGGTCCAAATGAATCCAAATCTTTTCAGATCATTATGCAAGCACGCTTGGCCAATTCACGGAAAAGAATCAAAACAAAAGAATGATTAATTCATGAATGACTGATATCGCTGGTTCCGTCGACAGAAATACGGAACACAATAATAACTGCTGAAATATTTGAATGGAAAACGTTTCGAAGGTCATTTGGAGGAGCGTGCATGGTACGAAAAGTGTGTATATAGCTGTACAGCTGCATGAGCCACCGCGGCCACTATATCTAACCAAATTTAGCCGCACTCCCAGGACAAGAGGAGGGAGATTGAGGTGCCAGATGAATATGATTGGCGGGCCAGATTTGGCCAGCGGGCCGCCAGTTGACGAGCCCTGATGTAGACGCAGGTGTTAATTTTCTTCTACAGTGGAGGTCTATCATCAAACTATTATGTCATAATGTGACAAAATCCAAAACGAGTCATTTGGGCAGCTTGGTTTCAATGAAAACTCTTTTTGGACTAACAAGGAAGGATATTTTCAGGATATTTTTATGCTTATACTTATATGTCAAAAGATCAAGAAAAAATTGATTTCCAAATTCATGACCCCTTTAAGATCACCAGACAGGAACACAACATGTCAGTGAATCATCAGTAAATAAATAAATGTTGTGCACTTATTTCTGCTAATAAAGGAGTACAAAGATGATGTATAATCAGAACAGTTTGATAACCCTCACGGCTGAGACTGTGCATGCCGTTCTGAAGTTCTCTTCAGAAGCCTCTTCTCCAGACTCCTAATTAGACAGTCAAATAGGGACAGTCTGTCTTCTCTCAGAAACTATTCTGATCCAGCTCTCTCTCGAATGAGAGAATGCAGAAAAGCATGAGAGTTCCCCAAAATTAACAAGGCCAGAGCTCAAACACGTGTCATTATCAGACCAGCAGTTAAGGATATGAAACTCCTCTCATGTGGCTCTCCTGCATAAAAGCACTTCAGTTTGGTGGTGTGGGTCATGAGTGAATGGATGAAGTGCCAGTGTGAATGAGTGTTATGAGCTCAGCAGCTCATCTACCCATACCCTGTGCCCTCATTAGCTAGGCTCTCATCTGATCAGATATCAAAGGAGATGCTAAAGCATTCCAAAGAAGTGACCCATAGTAAGAGTGTATTGATTATATATGATAATGCTATTTTGAAAATAAAACAGCTAATACATGGATGACGTGAATGTATTGCAATGTGTGGGAAGAGCGAGGAAGAGTCGAGCAAGACTGACAAAGGGAGGAAAAAGGGTGTTAAACTACAGACACAACACAACACAAAGAAACATTATAATCACAGAAAATTTAGAGCAGAAATCTATAAGGACCTCATGAAGATATAGCTGAGCTACACTACTCTAAAGAGAAAAACTAGACAGATAAAGTTAGACGACGACTGTTATGCAGCCCCATATTAAACCCAGAAAACATCCTCTGCAATTTCTCTCAGTTCGACACGCCTATTCTCATGGGGTCCAGATGAGTGGCCTGGCTTTTGGACAACATTAAGGGGCGGAAGTGAGTTTTCTTTTGAGAGGAGAAAATGAAATAAAAAAAGTAAAGAATAGTTATTTGTAGAACATTACGTACAGAGACAAAGACTTTTATGACTGATTATGGCAACGGCAATTCCTGATTAACCTTCTTACCAATTGAACAAATGACAGTTGATTCCGAGTGCCACACTATAGGGCAAAAGTACAGTTAAGAATAAGTCATTGAAAAACTCACACAGATCAACCACTCTTCTTAATATATGAGGGAACTACATGGAATATTTGTCCTTTTAAATATTAATCTGTCAATGTCCATTTAAAACGAATGCAAAAAGATGTAATTAAAAATGTGAGGAAAAGTTAAAGAAATGGTGACCAGTCACAGGCCCTTAAATACTTTTCCTTATACAGTCCTATAAATTTCCACCTCTTGAAGGTGGACACGTTATAACTACCCATAACTAGGACTCAAGTGATATCAGTTAGCAACAAACTACATGCTGCTGAGAATGATAAGAAACTGAACCATCTGACTGCTCTAAAGTAGATCCGTCACTAGCTCTTAAAAATGTTTATTTTTTGTACGAAAACGTCGGTCGAGATCATAATCGCAAATTTTGTAATGTCATAGTGTATATATCAGTTTGGGGAATTAAAGAGTATTTTAAGTGATGCCCAGGTATCGAGAGTGAGCTGAGCAACGTGGAGAGGGTGCGAGCGAGTGCGAGCGAGCGCGGAAGAGAGAGCGAGAGAGAGAGAGAGAGAGAGAGAGAGAGAGAGAGAGAGAGAGAGAGAGAGACACGGGAGGATGTTGGAATGTTACATTGTAACATTCGTAGAGGGGTAACATACAAAACCAGCGGTGACATCACACGCGTTCCGTTACATTAAACGCGCATCAAAGCGGCTGGAAATAAAGCGCGTTTAAATACACAAATAATGGCGCATTGCAATCCAGAGAATGAATAGCGCAAAGGGGCGAACTTACCTCTTTTATTTGTGAATATTACTTCGCAGCCTTCTTTTGTCTACAAAAGAAGGCTGTTAAAGCTGTTAGACTCGCTACTGCCCCATATACGCTCAGCCCTGGCGAATAAAACACGAGCGAGGGAGCAGAAGTGCTCATTCCCGAGGTTTGCTTTTATGAAGAAGGAGAACAGAATCCCGCATCATTCTGGTCGGTTGGAACGGCAGAATAATCCAAGGCCAGTTTCCGATCCACTGAGCCCATACTTCTGCTTGACAAGCCGAGCAAAGGCGTGAAAAAGAGGCCGACAGTGCAGGCTTGCAGGCGAGTTGAGACTGTAGGGAGACGCAGGACGGGAACGTACTTCCGACGGATGGGGGAGTGACGAGCGTGGTGGCCAACCAATGAGATCGCAGTTTGAGAGAGCGTTGCCTCGGTTGCCACCCTGAAAACGTGGAGACCCGAGATAATGCATGAGTGCCAAGGGATGAATGATTAATGATTATAGTCAATCAGACAAAGTAGCCATCTGTTGCCTTTAACCGCACAGTGTGTGTGTATTGCTTATCAATAGGAGACCGATTCACCGTCATTAAATCTTAAAAGGAAATGCTGAAAAATAATAATTAGGCAACTGTAGCCTAATGAAGTGTGTGTATATATATATATATATATATATATACACACACACACACACACACACACACACACACAGTCAAACCAAAATTTATTCAGACACCTTGAACATTTCATTCATTAATACAGTTTATTCACTATAGTTAAAAAAAAAAAAAAAGTAAATAAAATATGACTTAAGCATAACACTTAAGCAAAACATGTTCAGGTCAAAGTGTCTGAATAATTTTGGTCCCAAATTTTTATAAATTTTTCTGGTAGTCCACTGTATGAAGAATTTAATCATGATTATTCGCATCCAAAATAAAAAATTGTCTATTTTATTACAAAAATGTTTAAAATGTAATTTCCACCACAGCATGCTGTTTGATATAATGCAATTAATTTGAGATATGGTGGAAAGGAAACTGTGGTGGACATGATATTTTAGGAAAATGACAAAATGATAAATGTATATCCACTGTTGGTCGTTGTTTATTACTAGTTTATTACAAAAAAAAAACACAAGAGAGAAAAGTTTTAAGTTTTAAGAGAGAAAAAATGCTTAGCCATAAATGTAGGTCTATGCTTTATTAGACAAGATACATGTGTTTTGATTCACATATGGGGCATGTTATGATTTTTATACATACATACATATATATATATATATATATATATATATATATATATATATATATATATATATATATATATATACACACACGTGAATGTGCCATGTTACATATGATTCTTGTCATGGGGTTTAAGTTTGTTCAGGATGGCCTCTCATGTGTCTATTTATGTCCAAACAAAGAAGCATTGTCCACAGGTCTGATTTCTATTGGCAGTCGCCGACAGTAATTTCTAATGCACTAAGTATATGAACATCGACGCTGGCATTTTGGGGGTGGAATGAAGTAAGCTTTAAGACCCTCAAAGAGCCCTAAATGGCCGCTTCTATTCTTGCAACACAGAGCCTACACACTCATAAACCCTGCACTATCAATGTCTCAAAGGGGCATTCATTTTCTTCCTACTGGTGATGTCATCATTTGGAGTCACACCACATGCTAGACTCGTGTGAGGCCATAGTGTGAGCTAGAACATCTTTGACTAATGTCATTGCAGGATGAGAACCAGCCTCAGGGAAATGTCCTGATGTCGAAACAACATCACCATTCATCCTCCAGCAGACATCAGTCATCTAATTATTGTGTCTGAAACAAAAAGACACAGTTTAAAATTAATTGCATTAAATGGAGTTTTCGAAAGTTTATGCCGGTCTTTTCCATTTAAGTATTTTTAAAAAAAAGACTTTGCGATCATTTGTTATGGAAAATTTGTTTGATCTTAATAGTATTATCCCATGGGAATGTTGCACTTCAAGACTTAGATTTGTGCTTACGTTAATAAAAATAAATTGATAAAAACATTTCTTGTTCAACTAGTGTTAAGATATGTAAGATATATAGCTTTTCTCCAAACCTGAGGACAGTGGCCTAGCCTTTTCAGTCACTTGTAAATCTGAAGTGGTGTGAACTGAGAAAACATACTTTGGTTATGTGCGCAAAGTGAAAGTTGATGAATAAAAGTATTTGCAATAATGGTGTTTTTATTTCAAGTGGTCATTTTATAGACTTTATCGTCTTGTCACTAAAGTCTACATAAAGATATATTTTCTTCATCTTTTTTACGTTTTTACATTATTTATATTGAAGATTTGAGATGAGATATGTATGTATGCCCATATATGATTCACTTAATCAAGCACTCTACTCAAACGATGCTTACAGTTTGAAAGGCAAAGCAATGCAGAACACTTGTATAAGGACACTGCCACCTACTGGATTTAAAGACTCACTTAATATGATTTAAAGGGATAGTTCACCAAAAAAAAAGAAAAAAAAAAAAAAGAAAATTCTGTCATCATTTACTCACCCTCAAGTTGTTACAAACCTGTGTGAATTTCTGTGTGAAGATATTTTGAAGAATATGGGTATGGCCCCATTGGAAATAGGGTGGAAAAAAATACTATGGAAGTAAAACTGTTTGGATACCCATATTCTTCAAAATATATTCTTTTGTGTTCAGCAAAAGAAGTAATTTCATACAGGTTTGGAACAACTTGAGGGTGAGTAAATGATGACAGAAGTTTCTTTTTTGTTTGAACTATCCCTTTAATCTTAATCGTATGATAAAGTTGTTTAAATGACAAACAGACAGAGCGCATCAGACACCTCTTTATAGTAACCCGGAGCAAAAACTTTTTCCTAAATAAAATGTTCTGCACTTTGGAGCAGCTCAAGACAACAGAAAGAGCAACAGGGAAGCATTTGTAGGATATGTGCTTTCATATGCGCCATTGAAGGCACATTTAAATGAACGATGCAACACTGATCAGCACACATTACTTATAATTCCTTCATTATACTTATTCTATATATATATATTTTAGAATATTATATATATATATATATATATATATATATATATATATATATATTTTTTTTTTTTTTTTTTTTTTTTATCATAACGCACCATCTAAGCCTGTTGCTGTAATGGAAATTCCATCCACGAGATGGCGCTTTGCTTGACTATTGATGATAAGGTGGACCTCAATATATCACATTTTCAACTTCAAAGTTGTCCTCAGTTGACAAAAGTCTGTCTTCAGACCAAGTGTTACAAATTTTATTACACATTTTTAATGTTATGTAGCGACATAATATACAAAAACATCACCATCTAGTTGAAGTAACCTAGTTTTTGTCTTGCAATTACTGTAAAAACGTTTTTTCATCATTATGTCATAACATTTTTGTTTGCTTTTAAATTGCTGTAATAACTCCTGTCATTTTTACTCGACTTTGCATTTTCAACTCGATTTTGTTCATTAGTAAAAGTGGTTGGAAAAACGGCTTGATTACCAGTGGAGTTGCCACAGTACGCAATGTAAACATCCATGTGCAGGATGAGGATAACACCCATAAACACCAATACGAAATTATTATAGAAATGGCTATAGCATTGTGAGGGTAGACCAATCCGTTCAAATAATCATTAATGATATATTAAAATAAAAGTATTCAGTTATAACTAAGAATATGTCACAGAGGGTCTTCATACGGTCTGTGGTCATCTGCATTGCATAACTTGAGCAGGGTGCATTATTCACATTTGGTATTCACATCCACGCTTCATCTTTACAGCCCCGTGGATGATGCTTGACCAGAAGCAGCAGCAGCAGCAGCAGCAGCGGGTCCAGCAGGGCCGCTACAGTGCCGCACTCACTCAGCCCTCTCCGCGCACTAACTGACGTGTTTTGCGCATTTCCTGGACCAGCCTTCACACACACAGTCAGGAGAAAAAGAGGCAGGTCTGCAGGAAACTGAGTACCGACGGTCAAACAAGGACCCTGGGAGAAGCAAGTGAGTACAGAGCCCTTGAAAACACCCGTTCACGTTCTCCAGTCTGGGGGGAATCGAAAGACGCTTTGCGGGGAGAACTTTCCTCCCAATGCGCGGAGGAGACACATCCAGTAGCGCTCCAGCCAGACGAGGGAACAGGCTCACCCTGAGGAGATCCAGCATATATATCTGGCATATTTTGAGGTGTGGAATGCTGGTCGTATCGGTGCTGATACACTGTAACTCTCCTTTTTCGCTCCAACTTGCTTTGCTGACTGCCTACAGGGGTGTTTGGACAGCTTCAAAATCACATACAGGTTGTCCGTAGGTCATAGCAATACATTCTCTTTCTGTCTGGACCTTCTACACTTTGCATGCAGATCCACGAGGACGACGAAGGACATTTACCGTTGTTTTATAAGGAGCAACAATCCCGTAAACAAACCGGTGGACCGTAACATACACTGGTTGAATAATTAACCAGGCGCTGAAGTGGAATATTGTTACTAAATCTTTCGAAAGTGGCCATGGTGGTTTTTAACGGTCTGCTGAAGATTAAGATCTGCGAGGCTTTGGACCTGAAGCCCACAGCCTGGTCTTTGAGACACGCCGTCGGCCCAAAGACGCAAACCTTCCTGCTGGACACGTACATCGCCCTCAACGTAGATGATTTTCGCGTGGGTCAGACCTCGACCAAGCAGAAGACCAACAGTCCCGTCTGGCACGATGAGTTTGTGACGGAGGTGCACGACGGCCGGAAAATCGAGCTGTCGGTGTTTCATGATGCGCCGATTGGCTACGACGACTTTGTAGCCAACTGCACCATTCAGTTCGAGGAATTGCTGCATAACGACAGCAAACACTTCGAGGACTGGGTAATGTCTTTTTTTTTTTTTTTTTTTTTTAGGGTGCGAATTATGGAAGATACCCCCAAACCATGTTGGAACCAATGGTCGCTGTGATTTGGAACACGGTTAAAAGAATTGGCGTCCATGTTCCAAAACACAGTCAAGATGTTTTTGTTTTCAGTTGAAAGTAAAAGGTTGTAGGGTGAAGTCTTAAGAGTTCATATTGTTTTTCATACAGGTATATATGCATTTCAGTGTTTGTAAACATTTCAGTAACTACAAAAGTTAGGTTACAAGTTGACCAGAGGGGCGTATCACCTGTCTTCAAATAGATGCTAGCAAACAGAATTTGCTTTAAACTGAGGAGGTAACCACAGCAACCGTACGCTGCTCCAGCTTTCAGTTGCGACCAGTATGTCGACACTAGACAAAACATGAGAAGTTCTGTCAGTTTTTTAAATGAATGATTTAGTTACATCTTAGGAACATCACCAAAAACATCAGTGTTTTGACTGTTCTAGTGGGGCCAAATGACAGTTGCGCGAGACAGATTACGCCTCAAAATACCTGTAAAATTCCTTTTTTAGACGTCAATTTATTGTTGTCATAGTGAGATGTTTTATTGCCTTGGGTAGACAACCTCAGAGTTCAAAATAAACCTCCCCACCAAAATGAGAACACGTTTATCTTCTCTTGAATGTTCTCTTCACATCATTCGTGTCATGCGCCAGCAGCAGGTGTGTGTGTGTTGCTTTCCTCTTTCTCTGATGCCACCTGCATAATTTCTGCAGCAAAGGCCTCAGATGAATGCTCAGATAACCCCGGTTGCATAGAGACGGTGAAAGAGATTGGCTGCCTGTCATAAATATTTCTGCAGCTGCAAAGAGCCATGCAGTCATCATTAATGCAGACATATGATAATATGATGCCAAACGGTCAGAGAACTTGCTTCTTTGAATCTGTTTAGGTTAGGACAGTATTTGTAAATCTGATATTTTGTAACATTTTGTACCCACACATAGGCCTAAACTGTAAAATGTTTTGTCGGGTAACTTTAACATTTCTTAATTACGTGATTAAAATGTAATTAAATAAAATAAAATTATTAAAAATAATTAAATAATTTCATATAATTTAACTGAGCTGACTATATAAGATTATATTAGATTTACATTTAAGCTATGGAAGTCAAAAATGTATGAATCAGAGCAAACCTTTTGTGATACTTTCATAGAAACACTAACCATTAACTATCATAAAACAGCCACTAGTTGCTGTATAGATTCAGACCATGAGAGTATCACTATATTCAGTATGACTGAAATATATAGTAGCCAACATTTTACACCATTTTTCAATTCAATCTGTATTTGATTGTCATTGGCAAACACGATGAGCATCACCATATCCTGGCTGCCCTGTCTAAATGTTTAGAGTTGAGTCGAAACAATGAATTGTACCAGAGTAATAGAATATCAATGAACAATATACTAGGTAATATAGGGTGACAGTGTCTTTTGTTACTCTTTACATGTACTTACTGTAGTAACAACAGTAATTATGCATATTTACATGCAACTAACCCCAAACCAAAGCATAATCCTAACCCTTTCCCTTTAGTAAGTAGTAAGTACGTGTTAATTAATACTACTCAGTACATAATGTATAATTACACTAACAAGGACACCTTAAAATAAAGTGTAACCTAATCTAGTTGTATATCATTAAATACTGTAGTACAAACTAGTTCTGTTGAATAAAAGTTTATATGTACAGCATCAGTCTTGGTCCATTTAAAGGGATAGTTCACCCAAAAATGAAAACTCATGCCGTTCCAAACCCATAAGATTTTAGTTCTTATGGCATCTTATAGCATCTTGTAACACAAATGAAGATCTTTTTGATGAAATCTGAGAAATCTGTCCCTCCATAGACAGCTATGCAACTACCACTTTGAGGCTCAATTGCTTTTTATGATGAACAGATTTAATTTAGGCTTTTATTCACATATAAACATTGATCAGCGAACATGAACAGAAGCTCAACCGAACCTGCTTAACGCATGAGAACAAACCTCTTGAGGAAGCTCAAACGTGCTGCGTAAAACACACGAGAATGAACCTCATTGGTTCTCGCACGCGCCAATCAAACATGCTTGAGCTTCCGTTTACCACAACTGATGTGTGAGTCAATGAATGTTAATATGCGAATATAAGCCTTAATTCAAACTGTTCATCATATAAAGCGATCATGTCTCTTCAGAAAATTTGGACTAAACCGCTCAATACATATGGATTAGTTTTACTGTTTCTTTATGAACATATTAAAGTGTTAAAGTGTCAGTTGCGTAGCTGTCAATGGAGGAACAGAAAGCTCTCAGATTTCATCAAAAATATCTTCATTTGTTTTCCGAAGATGAACGAAAGTCTTACAGGGTTGGGAATGACATGAGGTTGAGTAATTAAATGACATAATTTTCATTTATGGGACAAATGTCCCTTTAAGGGGGCCCCTGGTATGGCAGATGTGCAGTAGATGACTTGGCCACCGACTCAGAGCGACCCTAGAAACTGCTCTGCTCTTTGTAGTCTAACACAGACGGAGATGTGAATTATTGATGTGCCATCATAAGCTCCGTTGTGGTGGTAAGAAGTGCAGTGCCAATACAATCGCCTGCTTTTATGTTGCCATCTCAGATTGGATTGCAGAATGATTGGCCACTATTATTGAAGACAGAGAGCCTTATAAGTCTGTGTGCAGAATCTCCTGATCTGATCTATTTACACAAGCACATGGGTTCACATATACAGTATACAGAGATGTTGCCTGAAATAAGAATTGAAATATAAACATGAATATAGATGCTTGTTTACACAGATTACTACAGATGGATAGACAGATATAAACAGATTAAAAACAATGAGATGAAAATCTTCATATGTTTCATTTCAATGCTGACAGCTCTCTAATAATGCTCTATTGAGCTGTGTTGCTGTACTGGCTACACATGCAGCATCCAATGCTTCAGCAAAATCTGTTCTCACACAAGTACTTTTTGATACTTTTCGAGGAACTCATTGATTTTCTTCTCTGTATTTATATGAAGTTTGTTGACAAATGAAAAGTTGAGGACTTCTTAGGTAGAGCTCACAAAGTAGCTGGTATGACAGTGCAAACAAGAAACCAGTGGTTGGTTGCACCAGTTCTAGGTTACAACTTACCCTAGTTGGGGATAACACAAGGACTAATTTACAGCTTACACATCAGGGCTTTGTACCATTGAAAGCATTTGACATTTGTCCACATGTATATAGTATGCATGCAGGAATAACAGCTGGAAGAAAATGTCTGATCTACTGAATTACATAATTGAGATCAAGTTTTGTGTGACTTCAATCCCTTAGACATATATGAGGATGTTGATGTGAAAAAAAAAAAAAAACCCAACAACGATCTAAACTATGTATTTTCTTGTGTTTGAATTCCAAAAATAATTATTATTTACTTAAATGTATTTATTTAAAAAATGTTAATAAATAAATGTCAAATTTATTTCTTTTCCATACAACATTTAAATATATTCTTTATTGTATTTCATGATTATTTAGGCCATTACTATAACAACATTAGTTAACTGCTTTAGTTAGCACGAATTAAGAATGAACAATATACAGCATTTATTAATCTTAGTTAATGTTAATTCTAACATTTACTAATACATCATTAAATTCAAAAGTTGTATTTGGTAACATTATTTAATTCAGTGTGAACAAACATGAACAAACTGTGAACAAATGAACTGGATTTTTTTAAACTGACATTAACAAAGATTAATAAATACTGTAACAAATGTATTGTTCATTGTTAGTGATGTTAAAGTCATTTAACTAATGTTAAAGTCCCCCTGAAATCAAATTTTTTTTTTTTATATAGCTTTTAGTATTAATATGTTAGCCTTAAAGGGATAGTTCACCCAAAAATGGAAATTTGATGTTTATCTGCTTACTATCACTAATCGAGTGCTGAACGCAGTTGGACATAGTGGTGTTTTAGAGGTAAAAATGATATAAACACTGTTCGGTTTCTCACACAAACTGATCGTTTCCTGTCTTAGGACATTAATGTGTCGTCACGAGCCGCAGGGTTTAATTTGGATTTGTCTAAGCAAGTTTTATTTACTCTTATAAAAGAAGTTCCCATTGACCCACATTATAAGACTGACAGATGGCAACGGTTGGAGTTAAAAATCATCATTTGTGTTCTTCTGAAGAAACAAAGTCACCTACATCTTGGATGCGCTGGGGGTAAGCAGATAAACATCAAATTTTCATTTTTGGGTGAACTATCCCTTTAAGGTTATGAATAAGCAGGTGTATTCCAAAACAATGACAAAATTCGCATTTAGGAGATTTAAGAATTCAAAACTTACAGTCTCTCACTTCCACTAAAATAAATCACAGATTTTCATGACATCACCGCACATTTCAGCTTCTCATCAAATCTTTTGTCCAATCAAAAGCTCTCTACAATCTGAAGTCCCGCCCCCTCCTACACTATAAACAGACGCTGAAGCTGCGGCTGAAATCGATAATTTTTTTCACACATTTACTAGTTTCTATATGGTGAATAGCACATATAGAGGACAGGGAATGATTCAGACAGTGTGAATATGCTTTCCATCGAAGTGAATGAAGTCCGTTTTCGCATTAGTGTCACGTGAACCGCCGCAGAGTGAGCAGTCTGCTCCGGTCCAGAGACACGAGAGCACAGAGTGGATCATATGCGCGAGTCGGCACAGACCACAAAACATATTGAACCGTTTAAATTCTGCACAGAATGCTGCATTTTAAAGCAATATAGAGGAGATTAGGAGGAGAAACGGTTAGAGATTAGAAGGAAACCAAAGCTTTATTGAACTCAGTGGTTCTGGACAAGATATGATATACATGAAACGCAATTGGCTGTTTTAATACGAGGGCGGGGCTGTTCGATATATCCCACCCTGTCTTCCTGTTTCAGTTGAAATTACGTCAACACATTGAATAATGCTGCGCGTTCAAAGACACTTCAGTGGGCCAAATGAGACCTGTAAAGTGTTACCACAAATTGCTTGTGATGTTTGTAAGTCACTTAATTTATTAATATAAAACTGAAATGTTCAGCCTTTTTAAGGCTGCTTCGATTAATAAAGGTAAATGTCATATTAAATGATTACACATTACTTTGAAAGCAAATGATGCAGCCAAATTAACTAGAGATTTATTTACAAACAAACTAGTAGTGACTACATCTTAAATAAGACCATTTTAGGTGCAACCCTACCCAAGCCTTTCGTCCTCAGGCAAGCAGGATTCCTGGCAGAGCATGTCTGTGTGTGTCGTAGTGAGTATCTGTCAAGACAGGCAAGTGCCTGATAGTATAAGAGAAAAAGAGCATCAGTCTGTGAGACAGATGTGTGCAGAAGTAGGCTTTGGTCTGGCTCGTGGGAAGCACTTGCGTAATTTGGAAGTAATTTGTGAGAAAGTGTGAGAAAGGTTGTAGAGGTTTGGTCAGACTATGAGAATTACTCAGTCACCTATTTTCCCATGAACCCTATACATGCACACACTCTCACCTATTTCAAAGACAACTCCTCCCCGGTCATGCCCGCACTTGCATGCTGTTGGCTTATTCTGTTCTAAAGGGCATGTCAGTGTTATGTTGTTCATCCTAGGCAGCTCATTGCAGGAGCTTTTCATCTCCATTTGCTTTAACCGAGAGCCGCATGGTGGGGCCAGTTGGAGGTGTGAAGGCCGAGGTCTGCCGGCTGTGTAAACTTCAGAATAAGTTAGAGGTTGGGCTGATCCCACACGCCCACCATGTCTGTCTGCATGTCTTTTATCTGCCTTCAGTAGGGTTGTGAGCTAAGTTTGGGTATCGCTTGAATTTTAGTGATTCCGATTCTGCTTATCGATCATTTAGATCAAACATTTAGATATCAAACATATTTAGTCTTTTTGCAAAACATTCTGTTGCAGCTGAATACCATGAACAAAAATCATCAGAACACACAAGGGACTTAAGTCTATGGCTTTAACAAAAATACCACAGCAAAATCAACTAGACTAATATAAATTGCAAAAATAATTATAGAAAAGTAAACAGTCAGTAATAAAATAAGACCTAATAAACAAATTAGCAATAGCACAAATAAATACAACTGAACTAGGGCTGCACGATAGTAGAAAAAAACTGACATTGCGATATTTTGTTTTTCTGCGATATGACAACAATTATACCAGATGACTTGAATAGCTCTATTTGTAAAGAACTAATCATTCTAGAATGATTGGTGATTTTGTAGGGGAGTGCATAGAAAATAATAAACAAATTGCAAGCATAGATAAATACAATAAAACAAATATACAAATGAAATAAATAGTGATTTATGTTTTTCAGTCAAGTCTAACAACATTCAGGTACAGAAATTGAATCATCAAATGTAAAATAACACTGCATTCACTATATAAGTAAATAAATATTAAATATATAATAAATATGGTTAATCTTTGTTAATCAATTTATCTACAAAAGCGATTTTCTCTTTGTATTTTGTTGTTTGATTAACATTATTGACACAGACAGCAGCAGGTTTATTAGGCTGCTTTCACTTTAAGACTGAATGCACAGATCCAGTATACTGATACACATCTGTTTTAGTTATTTACGTTCACTTAAGACATAAGCGACTGTGTTTACGAGGATACTCACTGAGACTCACATTTTGACATAATTTTGTGTATATGTGTCCGTTCAAGAACAAATAGACATGAAAGAGACCGGAATTCGGTGTGCTGTATGTGCTGCTCTGTGTGCACGTGCAATGTCCAAATTGAGTTCTCTTTCATGTCTTCTTGTGCTTGAATGGTTTAAAATCGCTTGGATTTTTAAACTGACAGGACCAAAAACACATGCAAATGATAAACTTTCAGTCTATGATGGTTAAACTTTGCAATTAATCTGCAAATCAGATGCTTTTCGAACCGTGGGGCCTGGTCTGTATTGATCAAGGGTCAACTGTGGTCCTGCAATGTGACTATTGCGGATTGTGACATTGATGCTAAAACAGTGCCTACAGCCCTAAACTGAACAATGTTCAGGTACAGAAATTGAAATCAAATGTTGTCAAATTTAACACTGCATAGTTTTCTTTTTATAACCAAAACCAACTGTTTACAAGGATATTTTGGAATACACACAGGAATTGATAAGTGAAATCGAAATGCGAATGGATCTTGGAAATGTCTTTTCGAATAGTTCTTGAAAATTTGGAACCTGTTCTAAAATGGAGCTGGTTCTCTATACCCAATTAACTGAAAACTGATTCTTATTCAGAACTGGTTAAGGCTGCATGATAATGGTTAAACTGATAATTACAATTATTTTGCTTAAAAAATTATAACCACATTTTTTTGTCATTTGAGACATTTCTTTTTACATTTCATCAGAATTATTGCACTTTCATGTAAGCACAAATCAAGAGAGCATCAACTCATACACAGAGTTTATTTTTCCTCATTTAGCTTCCTGATTTATTATGTTTATCTTATACAGTTACCCTGCTGAGAAATTAAGTAAGAACCAGCATGAATTCCATGTTGGTCCAGGCTTGTTTATGCTGGTTAGAGCTGGTATAGTGCAGGGCTAGCAGAAATCATAACCATGAGCTCTAGATCTGGTTACATTTCTAACACTGCTAGTCGGCATTCAGTTGTGTAGTACATGCACCAACATGACAAAAAACAAGAGACTAGGAGTCTTTATGTGTGTGCTAGGCTTTAGAAGAGCAACTTGATTTTAAACCATATCTTGGCCTGACACTTTAGTGGATGGGCTGACTGGTAGACACTCACTATTTTTTCTTTCTCTCAAAGCTCCAAATAAATTAAAGCACGGGGAAGTACACTGTTAAACTTAGAAAGAAATTACTTTTTTTCTTGAGATAGATTAAATGGCTATAGGTATGCCTTAACTAGCCTTAACCAGAAATGCCTACGCGTGTGTCCTCATCTACAAGCCGCTGCATGTGTGATGTATAATTATGAACATTCTTGTTGCATAAAGGTGCATAAATGTCTTTTTATTCCGGCTACATTCCTGTGGGCGAAGAGGAAAGGCTGTGTGTTTTGGCGCTGATTAAGTTTTGTAGATAATAAGCCTTTGAAGGACTACCAGTTTTATTTTTATGATTCTCTCTCATCCATCTCTCTTTTACTGCTTTGTCATATTTTATTGTATCTCTTGGACTGTAATGTGTGCTGTGGCAAAAGCAGAGGACTATAATGTCTTTGAAACATTTAAATTGAAATTATTGTTTCATGTAAGGAACACAGCTGACACTTCTAAAATTGCAAACACTTTCTTTTGTGGAAGATTGAATATTAAATAGATGAGCATTTGGTTGGGTGAATTCAATACTTTAAATGAATTGAACCAGTTGCTTAGTAAAATGATTGACTTGCTGAATTCAGAACTGCATACTACTCATACTACTTTTACTATATCTTTAAGAGCAGTATGCTATGTGATTCCGAATTCAGAAACTGTTTCGAAGCTCTCGAAACACCTGAAGACCCCTGCTGGTCAGAATGTTGCAAATGCAATGAAAAGTCAACCCAAACAAAAAAACATACACTAATCAATTGGAAATGTTTTATCGAAAGTGTAATATATTTAAATCATCGAATAGCATTAAATATGTAGTATATAATATGTGTTATTTTTAGGCTGCCCGACTAAAGATTTTTCTAGTCAACTAGTAGTCATTCTTTTTTAAGCCATTAGTCAACTAGTCACACGTTTATGATATTAATTTAATTACTTAAATATATATTGGAGGGTGGCATCGGAAAATGGTTTGAGTTTCAGGGCTGAAAAAGAATATTATATGTAACATTGTTAACATTGTTCTACATTACAGAGAAATACTAAACCACAATAATTAGCTTTTAAAATATAAATCAAGCACCTATAGATAAATTAAGGTGCCTATAGAGAGAAATGTTGTTAAGTTAAACATCATGCAGTAAGCGTGGTACTAATTTGCTTCCACGTTCCACACGAACACTTGGACATCCACCTAATAATATCGCACATTTATCTAGGTTAACAATAACGTTGGTTAACCATGGTTAGCCATAGGGCTGGACGATATGGCCAAAATTTATATCACGATATAATTCTTAATTTCGGTCGATACAATATAATTCCTATATCGATATGAACTATATAGCCTCAGAAAAACTGCCAAGAATGGCCACAACGGATGTCTGTACCTACAAACATCTGAAAAATGAATTTGCCAAATCTATGAAATCTCTTCCTATAAAACTATATAATATGTTAGAAATAAAAACAGTACAAATAAATTTATGTTCAGCTTTTATTTGTATTTAGCCTTCATACAAACATAAAAATAAACATAAGACTCACTCACTTTAGTAATATTAATATCTTTAACATTAAACTATAATGTAGGCTGATTTTATTATTCTTAAAGGGTCATGAAACCCCAAAACACTTTTTTTTTTTTTTAGATGTAAACAGATATGTATAGGCTGCACATCATTGAAAACACTAAAGGTACTCATTAATGTTATTCATAAGTGAAAAATTGTTATTTTTGCATTTTCAGAGCGATTTCTGTATTGTTTGAAACGTAATCGTGTACTTTAGGCCCAAGTATGGGCATGGTCGAACATGCTGACGTAGACCATTTCGAGCGAATCTCGACATACATTCATGACATAAAGCTCATTTAATCCAATCACTGCGCTGTAGTATGAATAAGATTATAATTGCGGTATTATGCATGAGGAAGTATCACTTCTCTCGCCTCAGTCTGTTGTCATTCAGAGACATATCGTTGGTGTTCGTTTGCTCAGTGCTACAACACAATGTGTTTTCCTGCGACGCGACCAGAGCAGAGGTTTGTGTGCATGTGGATTGTTTTGCTGTGATCTACCAGCACAAATGGAAAATGTTTGCGTGATATCGCATTACAGCAGAGAATTCAAATGTCACTAAAGTGCGGCTCATTCACCTCTGCCTGCTCTAGCTGCGTTCAAACGCGCGAGCCATATAGGCTATGTTTCCTTCAGCACAGCACGTGTTGTTTGTATTTTGCTCGCGATGCGGTCAGAACTGGAGTTTGAATACGAACACATGAAAAATACGATTGTTTTTATGATATACAGGCGGAGCGCGCATATGCTCGGTTTCAGCGCGGCGCTCCACGACGAGTTTAATAACACTAGCCACGTGACACATAGTGTTTAAAGTTTTTATTTCACAGATTCTCCTGCACCAAACATTAACCAGCACGGTGTAGTTATGCACACATATTTTCATCAAGTTGTGGAAGCTTGTTCCGTCGCATTTGCATCAGATGTACTCATTTTGTAAAACTTGCCGCGTTCGCGTTTGATCTTACCGTACAACTGTTGAGCACTGGCTGGTGGCTGCATGTCTCTGTGGTGTACGTCATCACGCAAATAGCCAATCGCGTTCTGCTCTTTCTAACGGCTGCGCCTGAGATATGCTGTAATGTATATATCGAAATACCGGAAATGTGTTTAAAAATCATATCACCGTTATCGAAAAAAATTATATCGCGATATATATTGATATTGAATTATTGTCCAGCCCTAGTTAGCCATGGTTAACGTTAGGCTTCTACTGACAAGTTTCAAATGATAAGTCATGTTTGAAGTCAATGAATTATAGGAGAACATTTCAATTTCCTGCCCAACATAATTACCACATAGACCAGCCATGTTAAAGATCTGTCCGTCACGGACTTCGCAACTTTTTGTGGAGTTTTTTTTTCAACCAAAATTTGGTTTACAAACCTCTTTTCATCGACTAACATTTAGTCGACTATTAAGGTTATGATACATGGGGCAACTTTTTGAGCAACGTTGTTGGGCAATGTAGATGAGCGATGTTGATTGGGCACTTTCCCATTGAGAATGGGCAACAAATTTCGATCTAAAGTATCCAGATAGAATTTCTTCCCCATTCTCAATGGGAAAGTGCTCAAGCAACATCGCTTGGCAACACTGCCCAACAACATTGTGAGAACTCTACCCGATAAAATATTTTGGAGCTTGACATAACTAGAGACATATATTCGTTATAAAAAATAATCAAATTATAAGAAATATCTTGATTTTTAGTTGTTTTACCTTATTTTCATTCCTGTTTTGTCTTATTTTAAATCATTTTAAGTCATCTTGAGGCCCCCTAGTGGGCCCCGGCCTGATCTAAATAACCTTTAAACCACTATAAAGCACCTTCTGTGCAATGGAAAAGTTCAAGGTCATTCATGGAACCATATATGCCATTAAAGAACTTATTTCTAAAGGCCCCGATATACTCAAGTTCTTTTTTGTTCTTCGTTTAGGGGTAAAACAAAGTTCGAAATACGTGAGCAGCGATATACTGTTATTGAACATCTGATGCTGCCCACTCTCTGCAAACTCTGCAATTCGGCACGTTTATTTATATAGCACACTTTATACAATAGATAGATTTTAAATCAAGCAGCTTTACTGTATTAAACATGAAAAACAGTGTCAGTGTCTCATTTCATTATAAGTACAACTTCATTTTCTTCTATAAAACAGCTCTCCAATGTGTTCATGTTTTCACTCGTGGACTTCTGACCTCCACGGATTGAACAGGAGAAATTAAGCAAAATATTTTCACGTGAAAGAAGGCGGAGTCTCCTCGCACCTATCTATTATGTAATTGCCATGGATCAATGGTAGTACAAAGGTGTTTACTAGCTGTTCTAAACTTCCAAATCGAACTCCAAATGAAGTTCATTTTGGCCTCATTTTGTTCAAAATGAGGTCACATCAGTTTGTTCTTCAATTTCAGAGGAAGTATATACAAACCCGATTCCAAAAAAGTTGGGACACTGTACAAATTGTGAATAAAAAAGGAATGCAATAATTTACAAATCTCATAAACTTATATTTTATTCACAATAGAATATAGATAACATATCAGATGTTGAAAGTGAGACATTTTGAAATGTCATGCCAAATATTGGCTCGTTTTGGATTTCATGAGAGCTACACATTCCAAAAAAGTTGGGACAGGTAGCAATAAGAGGCCGGAAAAGTTAAATGTACATATAAGGAACAGCTGGAGGACCAATTTGCAACTTATTAGGTCAATTGGCAACATGATTGGGTTAAAAAGAGCCTCTCAGAGTGGCAGTGTCTCTCAGAAGTCAAGATGGGCAGAGGATCACCAATTCCCCCAATGCTGCTGCGAAAAATAGTGGAGCAATATCAGAAAGAAGTTTCTCAGAGAAAAATTGCAAAGAGTTTGAAGTTATCATCATCTGCAGTGCATAATATCATCCAAAGATTCAGAGAATCTGGAACAATTTCTGTGCGTAAGGGTCAAGGCCGGAAAACCATACTGGTTGCCTGTGATCTTCGGGCCCTTAGACGGCACTGCATCACATACAGGAATGCTACCGTAATGGAAATCACAACATGGGCTCAGGAATACTTCCAGAACTCTAAAACTCTATAGGTCAAAAAAGAAGCCATATCTAAACATGATCCAGAAGGGCAGGCGTTTTCTCTGGGCCAAGGCTCATTTAAAATGGACTGTGGCAAAGTGGAAAACTGTTCTGTGGTCAGACCAATCAAAATTTGAAGTTCTTTTTGGAAAACTGGGACGCCATGTCATCCGGACTAAAGAGGACAAGGACAACCCAAGTTGTTATCAGCGCTCAGTTCAGAAGCCTGCATCTCTGATGGTATGGGGTTGCATGAGTGCGTGTGGCATGGGCAGCTTACACATCTGGAAAGGCACCATCAATGCTGAAAGGTATATCCAAGTTCTAGAACAACATAAGCTCCCATCCAGACATTGTCCCTTTCAGGGAAGACCTTGCATTTTCCAACATGACAATGCCAGACCACATACTGCATCAATTACAACATCATGGCTGCGTAGAAGAAGGATCTGGGTACTGAAATGGCCAGACTGCTGTCCATATCTTTCACCCATAGAAAACATTTGGCGCATCATAAAGAGGAAGATGCGACAAAGAAGACCTAAGACAGTTGAGCAACTAGAAGCCTGTATTAGACAAGAATGGGACAACTTTTTTGAGATGTGTTGATGCCATGAAATTTAAAATCAACTTATTTTTCTCTTAAAATGATACATTTTCTCAATTTAAACATTTGATATGTCATCTATGTTGTATTCTGAATAAAATATTGAAATTTGAAACTTCCACATCATTGCATTCTGTTTTTATTCACAATTTGTACAGTGTCCCAACTTTTTTGGAATCGGGTTTGTAGTGCAGTGGCAAACCATTGTCATTTCAAAATGTTTTGAAACGTATGTCGTAACGAATCCTTATTTACTGAAATCACATGACTTTGGCAGTTGGATACATACTCTGAATCAGTGGTTGAAACAAATGATTTGCAAAGATGCTTCACAAAGCAGCATTTCGAAAGCGCCCATCACTAATTATGAAATTTCAGAATTTTTTGAGAGCGAATTGCCATTGTCACTCCATTAAAAAACCTGTGTAAAGAGCAGATTTAAGTACTCAAAAGTGGAATACAACCGCATTTAGCTGCATCATGTTTGTGGTCAGAAATTAAAGTACCAACACTTAACCCTATGCCTGTACAGAGATTCATTCAGCTCAGTGTCATTTCCAGTGTGAAGTGTGGAGGTAAGATCTTTCTAAAGTGTGTCATTTCTATACTCACTTGTAATCTGTTTTGATAGTGCCATAATGTTAGCAGTTTTTGTTGAATTAACCTATGATTGGAATACTTCACCTTTAATGGTCAACATCCCATGTTTTATCTAGTCGTTAACAAATGATGGTTAATTGTTGATTAGCCAAATTACTACCTTCAAATAGAGAAGCATTTTTCTGTTTTTGCTCAACTGCACATGTACCTGTTGTAATGTTAGTAATTAAGAGGCAATGGCTCAAAATAAGTTGGAGTGCAATCCAGCTATCCAAAAGATGGCCTTATTTGACCTTCTCTCCCATTGTCTAACCATGGTCTGTCATTATCATGGACTCCAGTTTTCCCTCTTAACCATTAACTCCCCTCTTAACTGTCATTATTTCTCTTTATTTATTAATTTTTTTCAGCTTTCAACTGCGTCAATGCAGTTATTCTCTCATGTTCCCCTGACATTTGATTGGTTGCACTGCTAAATCAGTACATCAATCAGCAACTCATTAGTGTCTACAAATATCAGCAAGTATTGTTTTACTTAGCTGCTTTTTTTTCTTCGCTCAAATTTGCTTGTTCATTTATTTGTTCATTCATTAGTTTGTTCGATTTTTTTGGTTGTTCAATCGTGCTTGTTTTGTTCATTAATTTGTTTGCTTGTTTGTTCATTAAATATGATACAGCTTAATCTACATTGTGTATAATGTGTGAACTGTAAGTAAACTCTTGGAGCGACACAGGAGCAGGTGTTAAGCAATATCACCACAGACAGTGTCACTCTTGAACCTGAAGGATTGGCTTTCCTGAAAGGTTAACCACACAGGATTGTCTCTCTCAGCTCCCGGTTCCTCTACCTTAAGTTGATATGGAACTCTTAACATAACAAGATAGCCTCAAATTTTGGTTTGGTGAACGGTTTTATTGAATCATGTGTTATGAAATTGCGCTTTAGTGTTAGCTTTGTCATGAATCAGCTGGGAATCTGTATTTTAAACAGACACACTGGTTTGTTTGTTGTGTGGTTAAGAGACATTACATTACTGATGACGTATGTGGGCATTGTCTGCTGAGTGTTGTGGGCAGCAGCAATGGGAGACATCTATATTCCACTTACCTTCAAGCTTCTGACGTAGATCTGCAGAAAACAATAGTGTCATGGCTGCTTCTCAAAGCTCTTCTCGCTGCCAGACACAACACACCCTCTGCGATGACATCCATGCCCTCTGTCTTTGCCTTTAGTGTCTGTTTTAGGATGCTCTTGCTGCAGGAAAGAGCAGCTAACAATGTGAGAACGCTTTTTATAACATGTAAAAATAACTCTTGATGACCAAACTAAATATAAGAAGGAATGACCTGAACACACATACTTTTAAACTGTTCTTGTGTTGTAGCTAACTGCTGAAATTAATTGCTACAGTTTCAGTGCCATTAGCTACGTTTACATTGACACCTATTGTTTCAATCGGAATGAAATCTTGTGCGCATGTCACAAGCTAGAAATCAGAGTAGATCTTTTGACATGCACACAATGCATGAATATTCAAAGTTTCCTGCTGTTGCCACTTGCTAAGCTTTCCCCATACCATTGCTTTTTTTCTTTATTTTGCAGACTTAATATTTATTTATTTAAGGGAGGCGATGAGCACATGAATCTTTGTGACATGCTGCTATTTATCGAGCAGTAAAAATGCTCCTTCCCGCACCCAAATCCAGGTATCTGTGGATGAGAGTCCGAAGCAAGGACTAGTGGGACAATGTTATTCTGCAGCACTTCACAGAAGATCAGTGGAAGGAGAAATTTTAGAATGTCATTTATGACACTATATTCAACAACAACAGCTTGTTCCGTACGTCATACATCATTTCATCATTTCTACATTTTATATAATGATCTAGTTGTCTTTTGCTAAAAATTCGCAAGTTTGTTAATGCGACAGTAATGTTCCATATAATAAATAACCATGTGGTAATGCCTAATTTTAAATAATATAGTGAATTGGCCTTACAAATGAAAGGCACTGTTGATTATTTGGTCTTTTTATTTTGAACTTGATGGACACAAACAAAAAGATATGATTATACATAACAAATGAAAGTGATATTTTCCATTCTAAAATCTGATTGTATGAAACACATTTGAAGCTGTTCTAAAATAGCTGATATATAGATCAGTTTTGATGAAGTCTGGTAGTGGTATTGTATCTGGGCCATTGTATTATGTTGGTGTCATGTGTTGATCACACAGCAGTGGTCTGGTATTTATATCCTTAAAATGCCACTGCATTAAGGTCACGATTGACAGACAGGACCAATATAAAAGCTGTCTGGATTGACAGGACCCTTTCTTAGCTTGGCCTTGTTTCCCCGTGGGGCCCGACAGAGGAGCGGACAGTAGTATCCTCCTGGTGGCCCTGGAGGAAACAGGGGTCGGGGTACTGCCGGGACGGAGCTAAAAATACCAGCGGTGCGTTTGAGTCACACGGTAGCCTGGGCTTCCTGTTTTCACTCTCCCATATTTACTTCCCAGAGAGATAGAGGGGGACAGAGAGGAGGTGGTGGGGTGAGGCTGGGGGACCTGATGCCTTCAGAGATATCAAGACAAGCATGTTCACTTACTGATTTTGATTCCCACAGAAAGAAAAATGGAGAATAAATGGCTAAAGGTACATTATGATGGGATTATAGGTGAGAAACATTGCTGTAGAATATGATTTTTATTCATTAAAGCTGCTATAAATGATTTCAGCTGTTTTGATAACTTAAGCAGCATAGGCAAACCCGGCATTGCATTGTTCATCATGGCGCCGAATAATATGCAGTACGTCCTTAAAATGTATTTTGAATTTGATGTGAGTAGATTAAAACAATGGTAGGTAGCATGCACACTGTATGCCTATCTAACTGTGGTATAACCATACTTGTTTAACTGTAAACTGTAAACATGTAAACTGGAGTGAAGATTTCTGCTCGTGTCATGTAAACATCTTTCTGCGATTAAGACCTTACTCTGATTATTAGAGATAATCGCATTATTGGTGCACATGTAAATGTAGTCAATGACCACGAGAAACAGAGTAACTTACAGTAAATACACAAGGAGACGAACTTAATTACAAACAGGTGTCCTCATTACATGAATATCCATGACGACTGACTGATAGTGGTGGGAAACTAGAACAAAGAAAACAAACTAAAAGTCATTGAAAATTAAATCAATACTAAATAAACATGACAGAACTTCCCCCCCATTGGAAGGCGGCTCCTGATGCAATAAAAGAAAAGGTACATAGTCCTTTTAGTAGGGAGAGTCATAACAGGTAGTAGACGACAGCACCAGGGTGAATCAGATTGAGCGAGGAGCCAGGGAGGAGATTAATGCAAGCAGAGGCAGACAAAAGTCCCAATTACAGGTGGCAGAAGAGAGTACCAGGGTGTATCAGATGGTGGAAAGAAGAACCATGGAGAAGGCGATGGTAGGATGATGCAGGTGGAAGCAAAGAGCATAGGTGATAAAAAGGCCCATGGTGGAATCGATAGTGGGATGAGCCAGGGTGGAGCTGAGAGATCTGGAGACCTGGGCGAAGCTGGGGCAATGACAGGACCAAACGATATTGTAGATTCAGAGGCCTAGGAAGATCTGCAGTGATGAGCACTTGAGGTGGAGTAAGGATACCGGTGGACTGAGGTGACTCTGGTGCGACCGAGGACCAAGGGAGAACCAGAGGGAAGGCGAAGCCCGATGGAGCCAAAGGGGTGGAGGGATGAAACACAGTGAGAGTGAGCCCAGTTGAGCCGTGAGGAGAATGGTCCCAGGTGGAGCCGAGGGGGCGAGAATCCAAGGTGGAACCGACTGGTTGGTGGTTTACAACTTGAGCGGAGCAAGGCTGTCATCATCCTCAAGCTCCACTAAACATCCCACAGGTTCACGTGTAGAAGTAGGCTCACACACCTGGTCAGACTAGGTGGAGACTTTCGGTTCCGGGACGGACGTAGCTCCATACTCTGGCTCCATTGCAGGCATTGCCATAGGCTCAGGGTTTGTGGCAGATGTCAGCATCGTCTCCAGCTCTGCGGTGGGCTCAGGCTCCTTTCCTGCCATGGGCGAGTGCTCAGTGGCCGTTAACGTTGGCATCAGCTGAGGGTATGTACACTGCAGACAACTGAGGATTGCCTATCTCGATATTCATTTCTTTGATTTGTTGTAATTGTCAAATATCATTTTGACAGCTGATAAACATAATGGGGGCTCAGCAACAACAACATCAGAAACGCATTTGAAAAAAGATAGATAAATCCAATACTGATTAAGTAATTCCTGAGTCATTCAAACTTGATTTGTTTTTTGTGTTTTTTTATTGTGATATTTTAGTGGCTTGAGTTTGACGTGATGTGATTATTCCCTGCCTTGTGACAGAAACCTCTTATCTACAATTAGATTCTTGATTCTTGATTGTCGATTCTGAGATGGACAGACCAGCTGCAACCCCGCGATGTGATAAGAGGGAGGAACACGTTCTCTCTAGTTCACATTCCTTAAATAAAAAAATAACTTAGAAAAGTCCCTACAGACTAAAAAGAAGAAAAAAGGGAATGCTCAAGAGAAGTCCTTTTGTGAGTGTGAGTGTGTTTACACACATATTGGTTCTAAGGGTAGCGTCTAATTGAAACAGATGGACTAGAGGTGGTAGGTCATGTAGTGGTCTCAAAAGCATGACTCGAGTTTACACTCATGTGATGTCTGTCTTCGTTTGCTCTTTAAGTAAATTAATGTTAATGTAATAGTGTCTTGAAGGGATGCAGTGTAAGAATGGGCATTGATGCTTGATGCACTTTCAGCATTCAAATTGTGCTATTTGAACAGTGTTGAAGAGTCACAAGGGAGATTGAGAGACAGAATGCATTCCAGGAATGCTTTTAAGTGTAGGTCTCTGATTTGAAATAGGGCTGTCACCACTTGAAATATCAGCTAATGCACATACCAAAGCTTGTAAACATATTAACACACGCACACACTGCACATAAACCTTGTGTAACAATAAACATTCTTGTGTGGAAAATAATGTTGTGAATGGGTAAATTATGTTCTTGTGTGAAGCTCACAAAAACATCCAAGCCACATTTAACCTCCCAAAAGTAATTAGCATAATTTGAGCATTTATTCTTAATATTGTAATACTAGTTTAATTTAATTCACAGTAAATGTGTACTTTTGTGGACTTTTTACACTTGTCAACATTTTAATGTAAATGTTTTTATACAAAAAAAAGAATTGTGTTTTATTGACTAACTTAAACATACTAACATTATTTCTGTCACCACAACTCGCGGAGTGTTTGGCATGGTAATGGGTATGACAGTGTTGATATGTTTGGTCTTGGCAGAATAGATCTGCTACACTGCTGCTGCTTTTATTGCTGCTGCTGAAGAGGAAGTACGGACTTGCTACTGCCAATACATATACAGACACGCTGCTGTGAGCAAGCAAGACACGCTGCTGCTGTACAATATAGTGTACATGAATTACCCATAGCAGATCTATACAGGTGGAGCTGGGGAAGGTGGAGGGTTTCTGAAAGCATGCTGCACTGCTAAGGCAAATGCTACCCAAGTATTTGAAGGTTGAGCAGCGAGCTCATTGGCTACTGATATGGCAGGAACCAATCAGCTGTGCCCTATAGGTAATGATGTGGTTACGAGCAGGTTGAGTTAAAGGACCTATTAGCCTGCGCCATCTAGAGTTTCATGACAGAACTTTGTATGTATTACAATTTCAAAATTATGTTTAATAATATGTTTATATTTTTTTTGTTATGATATTGATGGATTAAAAATACTTAATTGTCTTGATAATATTGTCATGATACAAATGATCTCATCTAGTCTTAAAACAGGTTTATTTTTTAAGCAATACGTAGACATTTTTGACCCTTCTTACAGCAATCTACTTAAAGATAACATTTTAATTTGGTGTTAAAATACTTTCCCTTAGCTTATCCCAGTGTAATGTAGAGAGGCAACTGTATGTAAGCCATATAAGTAGTTGTTCCTTGAAGAAAAGAGGAGTGGAGACAATGTGGAACCTGTCAATCATCAATTTGTTTGTCCAACTTCTGGGTCACCCTGTTGTGAGCTTTGGGCGGGACTACATGTTTGTACTGTTTCCAGTATACCTGGAGAAATCAATTAGCATTCTACCTCGGGAGCAGCTGCATGGCTGGAGCAAGAGCTTACAGATATTTTTGATTTGAAATCAGCTATCTTTGCTCATGGAACCACAAACAAATTTTGATCCAAATGCCATGTGACTAACTGGCTGATGATGGCACAAGAACTTCGCTTTTAAGTGCCCATAAAAAGAATCAGGCACTGATAAAACGCCTGTAGCTGTAAAAGCGGACTAGTATATGTGTTTACCTATTCGGCGTGATGTTTAATGTCTCCGACAACCTCTGTAGTCCCATTTACCAACTGTTACCAAAACCCTTTTTTCAAGACAAGTAAAAGCTTAAAAATATCTCAAGTGGGGTATTATTAATGTATTTTATGTTGTAGAATAAAACAAATATCAAAAGCTCAAGAAAATATCTTGAGCTTTTGTTCACCACAGACTTTATTGCAGGCATTTAACCAAAAACCCATTCAAAGAACATTTTGACTTCAGGACGATGGAACCAGAAGTGCTAATTCTTTTCCGGGTTTTGAAAAAAAATATGTCATCCCAGCAGCACTGTATTGTAGTATAATCATTACATACATTATTACATATTATTTAATTTAATTTTATTTTATTTTATTTTCCACTGTTTGTAGATGCAGGCATACAGTCAGATGGCACATAATGAGGTTTATCTCTGTGGGCAGTACTAGTACAACTGCAAATGAACAATCTTTTTGGGCACCTGCACAAATTTCAGTGTCCATCTGTTAGCTGTAGTGCACAGATTTGAGTATGACCCAGTGGAAATAGACCATTCTAAATGCTCATTAACAAATATGGGGATTCTTGAAAGTGGTACATGAAGCAACTCTAATAACACAGCACTTATGCTGACTTCACATCCTCTTGGGATGATCTTACTTTTGTGATGTGCTTTCAAGCAATTTTGGTTGGAACAAAATGAATCTGTTGGGCAGTGACATATTCACTCTAATGGAACAAAATGAAGAGAAAACGATGTGCATTAGGTGTGTAATCAATGCTTTATCTTATCATTTCAGAGCTGCCACACAGTTATCGGAAATGTTATATAGTACATGTTTTCATTTATTCCCTGTGCAGACCAACTTGGACAGTCAGGAGTCTCAGGACTCAAAGAAAATCCAGAGTTTTTTTCATTGGTAAACACGACATTGTGGTGGTGTTCATCTCTTAACTACGATCAATCATGCCTTGGCACTGGCAGCATTTAACCTGTTTATTACACAATTGAAAGCCAAATATTTCAGCCATCTTTATGACTGCTGCTAAAGGCCCTGAAACAAACACTGCGGACATTTAGTTGCTGCATAAATAAGTTTTGTATTTAGAGACTTGAAAATGAAAATATTTAGTTATCGCAGGGATATTGTTTCTCTCTGTCCAGGTTTATGTGTATGTTTGTGTTTCAGTGGAGTCTCAATTAGCTTGAGGGATCTGGTGTGCATCAACGCTCACATGAACACACACTCCGCAAAGCGGCTAAACACACTGTCATCCGAGAGATAAAACACAACATGCCCCTGTGTTCTGCCTAGACAGCTGTCCTCTTTCACCTGCGCTTGCTTTCTCTCTTTTCATCTTTCATTATTCTCCATGTTCTTTCCTCACGTCACATCTATACAACAGTAAGAGTGTGCCATATTGACAAAAATTATATCTCTACATTTTCTTGGATTTTGTCGATAATGATAATTAAGACGATATTTTGCCGAGTGTGTTATTGGTACCTTCAGGTTTAGGACTGCTGTAGACAGCTGACTGCCAAAGCTTTTGATATTCTTCATATTTTGTGTGGTTAATTCACAGAGATGAACTTTTCCAATACGTTTAAATAGATTTTAACCTTTTATGAGCATTTTTACCTTTATAAGGCCAATTTTTTTAACCTAATTAAATGTAAGCGTCATCTTTTATGTAAGATTCTTACATTCTTACATTTAACCATTTTTAGAATAAAAAGACTCTATAGAGCTGTTACCAATCAAATGAAATTAGTATGGAAAAAAATCTGTCTTTGCAATGCAGAGGTTGCATCTGAAGTGGCATTTAGATGTATTTACACAATTCAGCTTTAACCTGCAGTTACAGTTGCATTTGAGATTAATGTTTTGAACATTAAATATTGAAGTATGAAATGATTTTTAAAAAATTAAAAGATGGTGGCGGCAAGTTAATGAGTGAGTCATTGGCTGTAATCGAAATCAAACTCTCTTGAGTAGGTACTATATAGTATGAATGTGTGTAGTATGAATGTAATCTGGATGTACTACATTCGCCATGTTATAATAACGTGACCTACCAGCGTCAGTTGAGTCCCTTCATTGCCATTCACAAATCCTCTCTCGCGGCCTCATGGTATAGTAAAGTGTCTATCGTATGCACACTTCAGAATCTCGCCGGAAGTAGTAGGTTATCTGGGTACTATTGCCTACACTTTTATGAGTACTGTGAATTCGGACATGCTCCTTTTGTTGCATATTGTTTTTCACCTACTATATAGTAGGGAAGTATGGGAAGGAATGCAGCCATTGAGTCATCTGATTTGTTCAAACGGCTGATTCATTCATTCATGAATGAAGTGATTGACTGTTTTAATGAACAAATCATTGAATCATTCATTCAACTGATTTGTTCAAAACAACTGATTCATTCAGTAACAAAGCACAGCTGTCTGTTGCTCGGAGATGCAAAACAGTTCTGCTGTGGCTTTGATTGGAACTATTTTCGTAGCGAAATAGAGCAAAAACAAGAAAAATTGTGTCTAAAATATAAGTCACTTAATATTAACCTATTTATTGAAATGTTTTTACACATTTGCAATTGTGCTGATATTCGGGAAAAAACAGCACTCTTCATGTGAAATTGCTGAACTATATCATATTATATAAATATATATATATATATGTATATATTCATACAGGGACATTTTTTGCCCCCATATCTTGAATTTTGGGGGCATTCTAACTATATTTTAATAGACTAACCTACTAGATATTACGCAGTGCATGCTTGGACTCTCTAGGCCTGTTTTTGTTTGTTTTAACAACAATAACAATTACAATATTATTGTAGATGATATACAATTGCAAGCAAAAATGTGAATAATTTTAACAAAATAAGAGAGATCATACAAAATGCATGTTATTTTTTTATTTAGTACTGTCCTGAGTAAGATATTTTACATAAAAGATGTTTATATATAGTCGACAAGAAAAAAACAAGCTGAATTTATTAAAATGACCCCGTTCAAAAGTATGTGAACCATTGATTCTTCATACTGTGTGTGGTTACCTGGATGATCTATGACTGTTCTTTTTGTTTTGTGATGGTTGTTCATGAGTCCCTTGTTTGTTCTGAGCAGTTAAACTGAGCTCTGTTCTTCAGAAAAATCCTCCAGCTCCTGCAGATTCTTCAGTTTTCAAGCATCTTTTGCATATTTGAACCCTTTCCAGCAGTGACTGTATGATTTTGAGATCCATTTTTTCACACTGTGGACAACTGAGGGACTCAAACACAGCTATTAAAATTTTTTAAAACATTCACTGATGCTCCAGAAGGAAACACAATGCATTAAGAGCCGGGGGGTGAAAATTTTTGAATTTGAAGATCAAGGTAAATTATACTTAATTTTTCTTCCGGGAAACATGCAAGTATCTTCTGTTGCTTCTGAAGGGCAGTACTAAATAAATAAAAAAAAAAAAAGATATTTCAACAAAATAAGAAAAACAGACATCTTCATCCTGTTCAAAAATTTTCACCCCCAGACTCTTAATGCATCGTGTTTCCTTCTGGAGCATCAGTGAATGTTAGAACCTTTTTTAATAGTTGTGTTTGAGTCCCTCAATTATCCGCAGTATGAAAAAATGGATCTCAAAATCATACAGTCACTGCTGGAAAGGGTTCAAATATGCAATATGCAAATTTCAAGTGCTTGAAAACTGAATAATCTGCAGGATCTGGAGGATTTTTCTGAAGAACAGAGCTCAGTTTAACTTCTCAGAACAAACAAGAGACTCATGAACAACCATCACCAAACAAAAAAAACAGTCATAGATCATCCAGGTAACCACACACAGTATTAAGAACCAATGGTTCACATACTTTTGAACAGGGTCATTTGAATAAATTCAGCTTTTTTTTTTTTTCTTGTCGACTATATATAAACATCTTTTATGTAAAATATCTTATTTAGGACATTACTAAATAAAAAATAACATGCATTTTGCTTGATCTCTCTTATTTTGTTAAAATTATTCACATTTTCACAGATTGTGCAAATGGTTCACTTACTTTTTCTTGCAACTGTATATTGCACACCCCTACACAACAGTGATACATTCAGAGTTTGTTGGTTTGCAAAAATGTATTTCCCTGCCTGTATGCCATTGCTCAGCATTATATAAGTATAACATATACTTCACATTTAAGTGTGATATTTATTTTTAAATAAGAAGGCTCTGAGAGCTGGAGGGAGTAGATCGAGATGACACATGGTCAGAGGTTGCGTGTCTAGGGCCAAGGCCAAAGTGACTGTTCCTCCAGCTGTCTTTTTATTAAAGGTGCCCTAGAGTCAAAAATTGAAGTTAATTGCAGGTAAAAAAATGTATAAAAAAAAATCTATGGGGTATTTTGAGCTGAAACTTCACATTCAGGGGACACCTTAGACTTATATTACATCTTGTAAAAACTGGTTCTAGGGCACCTTTAATGATTGACAGAGATGAAATAAACATCCTTTTTTCTTCTGTTGTCCACTATCAGTCCACACACACACACACACACACACACACACACACACACACACACACACACACACACACACACACACACACACACACACACAAACAGAGAGAAAGAGAGAGAGACTGTAATCCCTTTTGAAAAAGAAGTCAGCTTAATTGTATTTAATGTACACTTGTAATGTACTTCAAATCTTAACCCTCTACCGCATACTCTTTGTGTTCATTTCCTTGCCACCGTCTCTTTAAGAGAACATTCTAGTTTTGTTTTTTTTGGTAAGAGAAGACCTTAGTTTAGCCAATGATGTGCTTTGGTTAAGTCACATCACATGCAATTTTTTTCTGTGACGCGATTTCTGACAGACTGCTGTCTCTTGTCGGTAGTTGCTGAAAGCAAACTAAAACGTCAGTAACAAACAAGGACCCGCCCATGTCACATTCACAAAAAAAATGTTAACATCATCTCAGGTAAGGTATGATGACATATTCACCACTCAAAAAAGTTTTTATGAAATTAGTTTTTGGTAAATCGAGAAAATGTCTGTGTTGCCATGTGGCAACACTGCACAATAATGGAATGCCATTATTATAATAGGTTAGCTAGCTAGCAAAAGTTAGCTGCAGTCTGTTAAGCTATAATAATAAAAACATTAATGCTAGTGATATAATGTTGATTAGTCGTATGTTAAGGACTGCCATGACATTTATATTATGGATTAAATCAACATCAGAGACCTGCCATCACAGCCAGTACTACTGGCCCAGACCAACCACTGGCCTACCATGGTGTCTCAAAAAGGCAGGTGAAAGTGGCTGTAAGTGTATTGTTAGGGTGAAGTGCACCAAATGTGATGTATACATGTGTCTCACCTCTGAAAAAAATGCTTTTTGAAGTTTCGTACAGAAAAAAGGTGACGTTTCAAGGATTATGGGGGGTTCATGTTCATAACCTTCCTCTCATAAGATTGCGTAATGTTGAATTTTGAACTGCAATGTTTTTGGTTTTATGTCAATGTTTTATGATACATGATGAACAGTATTAGATTTGTTTTTAACTGTCTACATTTGCAATTTAAATGATATTCATGAAAAATGTAATGAAATTTAAAGAATATAAAGCATTATTCAGCAAAAGAGAAAGGAAAAGCACAAGATGTTGGAAAATAAGTATAAGGTGTTGTTTATAATTACTGCTAAAGCTTATAATAGCACCAATTGATTCAATACAAACAACATTTCTGAGGAAAAATATCAACTATATACACTTACACTTATTCTAAGTTATTTCCACTATTGTATGTTGTTGCCATATGGCAACATATCATAAAGTACCTTAAAATAAGTACTTTTTCCAATTTTTTTTTTTTTACAGCACTTTAAGTTAAGCCATTCTAAGAAAAGAAAAAGAGTCAAATATTTTTTTTATAGATTTATCATAATGCGTGCTGTAGAGGGTTAAAATTATATTTAAAAAAACTTTACTTAAAGTACATTTTAAATCCTTGTGTTTTAATAATCTTTTGTTGTGCTTTTTAAAGTACACTTATTTTTATGTGTTGACTAAAATACTAAATCACATGTAAAGTACTTCATTATAATTTTAACTGTAGTGTGCTATTCAATATTACATTTAGAGTTAATATATTTTATATTAACTAAATTGCAACCTAATATAACAACAAATAGATTTAAATGCATTACATACAAGTTTCAATAGAACTTTATACACTTTAACCATATTTCAAAAACAATTGTAAGTAATTATGAAATTATATAAAGATGTACTTAAGTCCTACCTAAGTGGGTCAGAAAAGGTATAAACCTATTACAATGAAAAGTTCATTTTGAGATCTCTGACTTTTGATTGATACTTTGGTTTCTTGGTAAATTTGAATGCAATTTGAGACGCTTCTGCAGCTCTAGAGCAAGCATATGACATTTCTGGGGTCATTTCAGAGAAACAGGAAATTTAAAAAGTCAAAATTTTCTCTCTGTTCAGTCACTTTGCTGTCTAGGAGAAATGATTGAAACAACAGATTTTCTAGGAGTTTATGTACCTAAACATACTGTATGTGGCTGTGTGGAGGAAGATGAGATGAAAGTGCCTGAATTGAATCTAGCTGAGTAATTTCATTTTGGCGTGTGTGTGTGTGTGCTCATCACTGTGTGTCAAAAATAAGCTGATAGAATTGTTTACATTTGTATACTACTTAAAAAATATTACCTGTATACTGTATATGTAATAAGGGAACATCTGGATGGTGTCAAACAGACACGTCATGTCTCCACCTCACAGTTCTTCTCTACTGTCATTACTGCAGTAGGACAGACTGGAGTTGGCACGGTTTCTCTGTTGAATATATTTGATGGAACCAACATTAAGATCACCCAAATAGATGCAAATGAAACCTTAAATTGTTGGGTAAAAACAGCCACAATCAATGTCACAAATTATTTCCTAAATTCATAAAGTTATTTAAGGAGTAGTTTGGCTAAAAATGAGCTTTCTCTCATCATTTATTCACTGTCATTCCGAACCTGTACAACTTCCTTTCTTCTGTTGAACACAAAAGCTGCTCAGTGGACAATAAGATTATAAGTGAATAACACTGTAAAAAAATAGAAAAAGAGTAAAAAAAAGGCAGCTGTGGTTGCCAGAATCTATAAAAAATAAATTAAAAATGTAAAAATATTTACAGAACAACATGTAAATTTTACAGTATAAAACATTAATTATTAAAATTATTTAAACAAAATATCTTCAAATGTGAAGTGTCATGAATGGAATTCTGGGGATGTCAGTTTACAGTTTTTCACTGTAATTATAAGTTGATTTTTTCTTTTTTTACTTCTAAAAACTGTACATTTAACAGTATTTTACTGTAAAATTAATGTCGGGTTAGATCTTTTATGGTTTTTCCTTGCTGTATCAACAGTTTTTTCATAGCATTTTTACAATTTTTTACAGTGTATGAACAAAAATGGAAGTTTTTTTTTTTGTGCTCATCACAAGAAAGAAGTTTGAAACTATATTGGTATAAACTGATTACCAATTAAATAAATCAAGACATTTTCAACCAAAGCAGTGAAATAATTGAAAATAATTTGTATAGGTATCTATCTTAATTTTGAATGAAAGAAATAACTAATAAGTTTTTCATCTTTAAAACGTGTATAATATCTGTTTATCTGATCACTTATAGCTCTCATGCATCTAAAAATTCAACACTTGCTTCTTATTTATGAACAAGCCTATATTTCTTGACCTGCATGTATATGATGTGCAGATGTCCCATTTACTCAGCAGCACACTACAGACCGATCTAAATGCAAATATTTACTTCCACGCCCTAGTGTACTTGCGTGAACATAGACACATATGTGCAAAAACATGCACACAATATTTCCAGACTTAAACATTCACTCACACTCCTTTCCTGCTACAGCTAGCTGCTATATTTGGTGTGTCGTCACACCTGCAAGACAGAGAACATTCAGAGATCAGCTTCAGAATGACATCACAGGAAGTGGGAGGAAGAGAGAAGTTCACAAGGTCATTTGGGATAACATACATGTCACTATAGGAAGAATTCCACAGACCAGTAAATCACTGCATGAATGTTCTGGAGAGCCTCAAGTATGGATTTTGTAAAATCCTGATTCATTCATCCTTCATTATGCAAGGAGTGAAGAAACCCCACAGCAGCCTCAGGGCTTTCAAAGACACATTATGCTTTGAAAAATTAAAGTTTGATTTCAATATTCATCAATTCTGCAAAGCTTTTGGGTAGTTGATATGAAATACTTTTGGGAAGCAGAAATGTCCTGCGGCGTGACATTATATCTCCATTTAAAATGACTTAAAACATTTTGATGATTTGAGTTTTATGCATGTGTTTTTATGGTCTCATATTAAGGGTCCGTTTACAAGAATGAAAAATGAAAAAAAATTTATGCATTTTGGCCATTCATTTACACGACAACAGTGTTTTGGGGGCCTGGAAACGATACCGTTATTGTCTCGATGTAAACTACAAAAAATGCACATTTGTGAAAATGGTGACGTCATGCGCATGCATATTACTGTCACGGAATGAAGGGAGGATGCAGATGCAAGTTAAATCTCTTTAATAGAGCTTCACACCGAAGGTAGTCAGATTCAACATACACAAAAACATATAATAGTCAGCAGGAGAGTGGTAACACAGGGACGTCGATGGGCGGTGAAGATCCGTGATGAGTGGTGACCGAAGAGCAGTGTCCGTGAAGTAATCCGTGAGTGAAGTCCAGAGAGTAATCCAATGAGAACACGAAAACCAGGAAGCAATGACTCAAAGTCCAGTCCAGGGAAACACACAACAAGCAACACAGGAAACAACACGCGGACACCGCACAACGATCTGACAAACAAGAGACGAAAGACAAGGCGTTATATAGGCAGATGGTAATTGCTCACAGCTGCCGCTGATCAACAATCAGCGGCAACGCCCACACAAAACAATCAGGTGACACACCCACACCATCACACAGACACCAGAATGAGACAGCGGATTCATGAACCGTGACAGTACCCCCTCTCCTAGGAACGCCTCACGGCGTTCCCAGAACTCCTTACCTGTCGATTGTAATCATCGATAAGGGAGTGATCCAGGATGTCTCTAGCAGGAACCCAACTTCTCTCCTCCGGACCGTAACCTTCCCAGTCCACCAAGTACTGGAATCCACGTCCCCTCCGCCTCGAGTCCAGAATGCGATTAACCGAATAGGTTGGTTCCCCGTCTACGAGCCGCGGCGGTGGGGGAACCGGAGTAGGCGGATTAAGATGTGAGTGAAAAACAGGCTTAATTTTGGAAACATGGAAGGCGGGATGAATCCTCCTGTACGCCGGAGGCAATTTGAGTCGGACTGCCACTGGGCTAATAATTTTAGTGACAGGAAACGGGCCAATGAATTTGGGAGCTAACTTATTGGCAACGGAACGGAGCAGAATGTTCTTGGTAGAAAGCCACACTTTTTGACCCACGACGTATACGGGAGGCTTTGACCGGTGGTGATCAGTCTTAGCCTTGGTGCGCGCCCTCACTTGCAACAGAGTCTCGCGGGCTCTGTTCCAAGTGCGGTGGCACCTCTGGACAAAGGCGTGAGCAGAGGGGACCGCGACTTCGGATTCCAGACTGGGAAACACAGGTGGCTGGTAACCTAAACTGCATTCGAACGGAGAGAGGCCCGTAGAAGACACTGGTAACGAATTGTGTGCGTACTCAATCATAGAGAGTTGTTGGCTCCAGGAGGAAGGATTTTTGGACGCCAAACATCGCAACATACGCTCTAAATCTTGGTTGGCTCTCTCGGTCTGTCCATTGGTCTGGGGATGGAACCCAGAGGAAAGACTAGCCGTCGCGCCCAGCAGTCTACAAAACTCCTGCCAAAATTTGGACACAAACTGGGGACCCCTGTCGGACACCACATCTACCGGGAGGCCATGTAACCGAAAGATGTGGTCTACGACAGTAACCGCTGTCTCCTTGGCAGAGGGCAATTTGGTCAAGGGAATGAAATGGGTCGCCTTCGAGAACCGGTCCACTACGGTCAAAACGACCGTGTACCCCTGGGAGGGTGGGAGGGCGGTGACAAAATCTAGAGCGATGTGGGACCAGGGTCTCGAAGGGACAGACAGCGGTTGGAGTAACCCATCTGGAGGGCGGTTGGGCGTCTTACCAGTGGCACAAACTGAGCAAGCCAAAACAAAACTGCGAATGTCCCGAGCCATAGCAGGCCACCAGAATCGTTGCTTAACCAAAAATCTGGTTCGATTAACCCCTGGATGATAAGCCACGTTGGAACAATGACCCCACTTGATGACGCAGGACTTTAACTCCTCCGGCACAAACAAACGGTTCGGTGGGCACCCGGGCGGAGGCATTACCCCTTCTAAGGCCGCCAGGACCTTCGATTCGACCTCCCATGTAAGAGTGGAGACTACTAATGTCTCAGGAAGAATACACTCGGGAGTAGACGGGCGCTCGGATGGATCAAAAATACGAGATAAAGAATCGGGCTTGATGTTCTTGGAGCCCGGGCGGTACGATAGAGCAAAATCAAAACGTCCGAAAAAAAGTGCCCACCGAGCCTGCCTGGAGTTGAGTCTTTTAGCCGATCGAATATATTCTAGGTTCTTGTGATCAGTCCAAACGACGAAGGGTACCCCCGACCCCTCCAACCAATGACGCCATTCTTCCAACGCTAATTTGACTGCCAACAACTCTCTGTTACCAATGTCATAATTGCGTTCAGCGGGAGACAAACGATGAGAAAAGTACGCGCAGGGATGCATCTTATCGTCTGAGGGCGCCTGCTGGGATAGAACTGCGCCTACCCCCACCTCTGACGCATCGACCTCCACCACGAACTGACGCAAAGGATCAGGGGCAATGAGAATGGGGGCCGAAACGAAGCGGCCCTTCAGTTTGGCAAATGCAGCCTCAGCTGCATCTGACCACCTGAAGGTCGTTCTGGGGGAGGTCAAGGCGGTCAGAGGTGCGGCTAGTTGGCTGAAATTGCGAATAAAACGTCGGTAAAAATTGGCGAACCCCAGAAACCGCTGTAGGGCCTTACGGGAATCTGGACTTGGCCAATCCACCACAGCCTTAACCTTGTCAGGATCCATGCGAATTCCCTCAGACGAAACGATGTACCCTAGGAAACAGACTGTGCATGAAATTCGCATTTCTCCGCCTTGACAAAAAGCCCATTCTCTAACAGACGCTGGAGCACTCGTCTGACGTGTTGAACATGTTCCTGGAGAGACGACGAAAATATCAATATGTCATCCAGGTAGACATATATGAACTGATCAACCATGTCTCTCAACACGTCATTAACGAGTGCCTGGAAGACCGCAGGCGAGTTGGACAGCCCGAAAGGCATGACCAAGTATTCAAAGTGCCCTCTGGGGGTCTTAAAAGCGGTCTTCCATTCATCCCCCTTCCTAATGCGGACCAAATGATAAGCGTTCCTCAAGTCCAATTTAGTGAAAACGGACGCTCCCTGCAACCTCTCAAAGGCTGAAGACATCAACGGCCAAGGATAAGTATTCTTTACCGTGATGTTGTTCAGCCCTCGGTAATCAATACAAGGTCGCAGAGATCCGTCCTTCTTCCCCACAAAAAAGAACCCCGCCCCCGCTGGAGAAGAGGAAGGGCGGATGAACTTCGCTGCTAGAGAATCAGAAATGTATTTCTCCATGGCCTCCCTCTCGGGAACAGATAGAGAGTATAATTTGCCCTTAGGCGGAGACTAGGGCTGCACGATTAATCGCATGCTATTCTCACGCGCATTTCGTCAGTAAAGCCGGTTCCCTGATTACCGCTAAATCGCCATCACCTGTTTTTAAACGGAGCGCCTTTTAATAGACGGAGCCGTAGTTCACGGACAAGCCACGCAATATCGCGTTCATTATCGCAGGCGATTCATCTGCGATATGAACGCGATATTGCGTGGCTTTTCAGTGACCTACGGCTCTGTCTATTAAATGCCGCTTCATTTGAAAGCAGGTGATGGCGATTTAGCGGTAATCAGGGAACCGGCTTTACTGACGAAATGCGCGTGAGAATAGCATGCGATTAATCGTGCAGCCCTAGCGGAGACTTACCCGGAACTAAGTCTATGGCACAGTCATAGGGACGGTGAGGAGGGAGAGAAGCAGCGCGAGACTTACTGAACACTTCCTTCAGATCCAGATACTCCTCGGGCACGTTAGACAAATCCGCTGCCTTCTCCTGTAACACAGAAACAGACACCGTGGGACAAGCAGACAAAAGACAAGACCTGTGACACAAAGTGCTCCATTCAGTGATGGTGTTGAGCTGCCAGTCGATCCAGGGATTGTGCTTAGTGAGCCAGGGATGTCCAAGAACTACAGGTGCGTGTGGTGAGTCCATGAGCATGAACTGAATCCTTTCGTTGTGGTTACCGGAGGTGATGAGGGTGACGTAATCCGTAGTCTGAGAGATGTTAGGGAGACCATTGAGTGCGTTGACTGTAATCAGGTGAGTGAGAGAAGAGATGGGTAGTTCGTGCTGTCGTGCAAAGATGGTATCCATAAAGTTCCCCTCAGCCCCGGAATCAATGAGTGCATCGCAGGTGACGTTGTGAGTCGCCCATCTCAGTCTTACCGGGAGAAGGGTGGATGGTGAGGACTTCTCAGCGGAGATCCTGCCCGATAGTAGCCTCAAGTTTACTATCGGGCTTGGTCTTTTACTGGGCAAGACCTGAGGAAGTGTCCCGATGCACCGCAGTAAAGGCATAAGGCCAGGGATCTCTCTCCTCCCGGGAAAGCCGAGCTCTCCCTACCTGCATGGGCTCAGGATCTGACGTGGGACCGACCGTATCAGCAACACTGGCCGTACGGCCCTCCGCTCCCAGCGCTCTAGTGCTGGGAGCTTCCAAGGACTTCAGTCTCTGGAGACGGGAATCCACCCGTAAAGCGAGGTCGACTAGCCCGTTGAAGGTTTGAGGAAGATCTAGGGCGTAAATCTCGCGATGGATACGGTCGGCCAGCCCATGCAGGAACACATCCCACTGCGCCTCCTCGTTCCATCGGCACTCTGCCGCGAGGGTGCGGAACTGGATGGCGTAGTCTGCGACCGTGCGGCTGCCCTGCTTGAGTTCGGTGAGCTGACGAGCGGCCTCCTTGCCCGCAACCGCACGGTCGAACACCCTCTTCATCTCCGTGGAGAGTGCCAGGAACGAGGTGCAGCACGGGTCTTGATTCTCCCACACCGCCGTTCCCCATAAGGCCGCCTTCCCAGTCAGGAGGGTAAGGACGAACGCCACCTTGGATTCCTCATGTTCGAAGGTGCGAGGCTGCAGTGAAAAATGCAAGGAACATTTATTCAAAAAGGCTCTGCAAAACTCAGGCTCACCGGCGTAACTCTGGGGCACAGGAAGGCCGGGCTCCGGCAGATCGCGTCGCTCCAGCGACGCGGGGGGAACAGGCGGTGTGGGTGGTGCAGTGGGAGCGCGAAGTTGTTGAAGTTCCCGGGAGAGCTCGGACACCTGTGTTACCAGCGCTTGGACAGCGCGTCCGGTGGAAGTGATGCTCTCCTGCTGCTGGTCCATGCGGGAGATGCTGTGGTTGATGAACTCCGTTAAAGCTGCTGAACTCGCTGCATCCATGTTGGTCCGATCGTTCTGTCACGGAATGAAGGGAGGATGCAGATGCAAGTTAAATCTCTTTAATAGAGCTTCACACCGAAGGTAGTCAGATTCAACATACACAAAAACATATAACAGTCAGCAGGAGAGTGGTAACACAGGGACATCGATGGGCGGTGAAGATCCGTGATGAGTGGTGACCGAAGAGCAGTGTCCGTGAAGTAATCTGTGAGTGAAGTCCAGAGAGTAATCCAATGAGAACACGAAAACCAGGAAGCAATGACTCAAAGTCCAGTCCAGGGAAACACACAACAAGCAACACAGGAAACAACACGCGGACACCGCACAACGATCTGACAAACAAGAGACGAAAGACAAGGCGTTATATAGGCAGATGGTAATTGCTCACAGCTGCCGCTGATCAGCAATCAGTGGCGACGCCCACACAAAACAATCAGGTGACACACCCACACCATCACACAGACACCAGAATGAGACAGCGGATTCATGAACCGTGACAATTACGTTTTCAATCTATAGGCGCCTAGTTTTTCTTTACAAAGTGACATCGCCAACTACTGGCCTGGCAGCATAATACAGCGTTTTAACCGTTTTCGCGGATCCGTGTGAACAGGGATCGTTTTGACAATGTTGCCGTCTGTTCGAGAAAAACGCTAATTAAAAGCTTTTCCGCTTTTAGTACATTGTTGTTGTGTAAATGTACCCTGAGTAGAAAACAGAGCTCAGGCAAAATGGGACCTTGGAAAAATGGAAAACGGAAAATCCTGACAATCCCAGGAATGAATTGCATTTTAAATTATATTAAAATAGAAAACAGTTATTTTGAATTGTTAGAATATTTCACAATATTACTGTTTTGCTGTATTTTCATCAAATAAATGCCTTGATATGCATGAGACTTCTTTCAAAAACATGAAAATAATATTACTGACCCCAAACTTTTTGAACTGTAATGTACTGTACATGCATTCTGACTGCTAACTAACAGTTTTGTCTCATGAAATCTGTTTTGCCATGATAATGTAGCTATGTGATTTATAGTGAATATGTAAGAATCTCAGCTATTGCAATCAACTGAACCTTAATACTGGAACTTTTGGTTTGGAAGTGTGAATTTTGCGTGTGCGGGCGCTTGCAGCAGGGTTTTTTTCTTTGCACTGGTGCATCCTGTGTAAAACCTGTGTTGACTGCACTAACATGATACGGCTCGCCTCTAACCCAACTCCCACACACATCCTCACTGTCTCTCTGTCTCTCTCTTTACTCTCATAGCATGTACAAATCTCTCCACTCATCCCCACATCCTCCTTCCATTTCCTGCTTTAATCTGGTTTTGATGGAACAGCCGTTATGCTGTCATTAGCTGCTGAGAGGAGAACTGGGCCTAATATCAGTCATTTCAGCCTCAGCACAACCCTCACAGGGCTCATGTTCACATCGAGACGGTGCTGTTTCCTCTGCTGGTGCCACATACTCAGCATTTATTCAGCTAATCTTGACCATGTGTGCTTGTTTATTTCCATTAGTATCATTACTGATAAGTAAGGCTTTTGCAGGTGGTGTGCAAACCTAATGAAGCGTGAAGTCACAGTCACTAATTTATTGTATGTATAGTAGGCGCATTGACATATTTTTAATACAACAGAATTACATCTGAACTTAACAGCGTGTGATCATCATGCATTTGTTGTATAGAAAAAAGCAGCTTTGACATTTTGATAATATCTTTTTTTTGTGTTCCACTGGAAAAATTCAAATGGGTTTAAAGCTTCTTGAGAGTAAATGATGACTGAACCTTTAATTTTGGCTATTTGGCTTTCAAAATTGACTTCAAATGGGCATGGAACACACACATTTACAACATGGTGGATTAGTCCAATTTTTTGAAACACCAGCATTTTAGACAAAACGAATGTATTTTGTTAAGAAAATTATTTTAGTAATAAACTGATAAAAATATTTATATACAATATGGCATATACAACTTTCGCAATAAAGATTGTATAATAACAATTAAAAAACAACAACATTCTGGTACTGCTAATATAGTTAGATTCTTCGTAACGCTTTACAATAAGGTTTCTGCATGAACTAGAATTAACAATTTATTAATCTTAGTTAATTTAATCATTTAATCAAATGTTGTTTTTGTTAATTAGTTAATGCACTGTGAACTAACATGAACAAACAATGAACAGCTGGATTTTTATTAACTAACATTAAGAAAGATTAGTAAAAAATATATTGCGCATTGTTAGTTCATGTTAGTTAATACATTAAATAATGTTAACAAATGAGACCTTATTGTAAAGTGTTACCAGATTCTTTGTGATAAATTGTTTGTTTTTCCTATTTGTGAGTGTCTGCCCAAAATGATTGGGAGAAATTATAACACTCATTATTGTTAAAATACAGTCTGCTTTTTGATAAAATGTGTTTATTTTAGATCACATGCATTAAGTTGGCACTTACAAATACTGCACTGAGTACAAAGGCCAGTGAAGATTATTAAAGATGTTCCTCTACTCTTCTGCTAAAACATTTTTTCTTTCTTTTTTGTTTTTTTGGATGGTCCTTACAGATAGACTTGGAGCCAGAGGGAAAGGTCTATGTCATTATCGACTTGTCTGGATCTTCCAGTGAAGGTAAGACATCTTTGTAAACTTTCTGTGATCGCATTACATGCCATTTAAAAACTGCTTGAATCATGTCCCTGTGTAGCCATTACACCTAATACAAGATTTCTTGTAAATACAGACATTCTGTACTGTCTGAGCTCACTGGATGTTTGATATAAAAAGTAATAGAGTGATGACAGACATACTGAATGTGGCATCAGGCCTTTGAGATGCATTTATTTTAAATGGAATGAACACAATAAACACTCCAAGCTGAAAATGGTTTCGTTCTATTAACATATGCCATTGCTTAAAACGCAGTGGCGCAGACAGCGCTTTGGAAGCTTTTTCTAGAAGTCATATGAAGAGCTGCAACTTTCTGATCTTGATGTTGCCTCCAGTGTAGCTGTATATAGAGAAGAAAAAAAAAAAATAGAAAAAAATAAAAACCCCACTGTGGCGCGTGATCATTGGACCCAAATCCAGTGTGGCTTGATTCCACCCAGATAACCTCCCAGATGTGCCTCTGTCGTGAACACTCCCTACGGCCCAACTCCTATCAGACCCCTGCCTTTCCTGGATACACATCAGAGATGGCCCAGTTTAAGAGCTCCTTCATCCACTCGGCTCGACTCCTGCTCCTGCAGGCAGAACATATGACCACTTTCCTCTCACACTGATCTAGATGCTGCATATCAAACATCTCCTTGTGTCTACACAGACCATGTGTCTGCACCATCAGTGATGGAATGGCAAAGTTTGCAAAACTGTTAGCTTGGAATTTCTGCAGGAAAAGAGGCAAGAAATGGTTATGTTTTGAGATGACATATGTTGCGTTTTGGATGGTGATCCCTGAGATAAGATGCCAACAAGCATCTTGGGCCCTGTTTGCACCTGGTATTAAGATGTGTTTTGGTCGATCTGATCACAATTTTTCTCCATTTTTGTCACCTGATGGAGTTTGAGTTCCTTGCTGCTGTCGCCTCTGGCTTGGTTAGTTGGGGTCACTTTATATTCAACAATGTTTTTGATCTGCCTGCATTGACACCATTGTATGCGAATTAAACTGAGCTGGACAATGACATCACTGTTTTCTCCAGAGCTGCTGTATAGATAAATGAATTAAATGAATAACTAATGATTTATACAATGGAATTAATCAATACTGAAGCAAGACAGTGACACCATTTTCTTCTAGAGCTAAAATTATTTTCCTGTTATCACTGTAAAGCTGCTTTGACACAATCTGCATTGTAAAATGCGCTATATAAATAAAGGTGACTTGACTTGACAAGTGGACGATGCTAAATACAGGCATAAATGCGGTCTAAAACTTTTTGAGCTTGTCCATTTCTGTATGTGTGTACTATGCAGATGAAGAAATCTATGTCACGCACACTGCACACATAAAAAACGAAGTATACTTTGGGCCTTAGCTGCAGCTTTTCAGGAACAGGTTTCTGTGTCACTCTGATTCTGTTTCAGACTGTTTTAATTGGGCACTTATTCATTTTACTGGGAAACAGTCTTTGTGACTCATATTTCATTGCGTTTAATCGCTGTTTGCATCAGGAAGTGAATACTTAAACATTTCCTTTGCATAAAAGTTGGATGACTCATCAAAGAGTGGCAGAGAAGATGAGTTTATCAGCAGTTTCAGAACTGTTGTTCATTTTTCTCAGAGTCTATTCTGAAGATATTGATGATAATAAAGCACAAAAGATATTTAAGAAGAGACACAAAACATGAATGTCATGGTTAATTTGTTTTTTGATGTGTGCTGTGCAAAATAAGTTTTGCAGATGCCATTCTGTTTTGCAAACTGCCATTCTGCAGTTTGCAAGTGTAAATCTGATCTGTGCATGCGTCAGCTCCATACTAGCATTGGTTCTTCTGATCAGATAGACAGGAGGCTTTGACTGATTTTGGGCTTTGTCCCTGATGGTTTGGGTTGTTGAAAATTGATCTGAAGTCATACTATACTGAAGTGAACAAAAGGTCACACAATGGGTCCAGTCAGTGCCAGGGTATTTTTACTGTGCGACAGTAGAGGGACCTGGGAGTCTGGTTCTCACCTCAAAATCCCACAGGCGGCTTTATTTTCATGTACTTTGGGTGTGAGCACAAAATCTGCATAAATGAGTAAAACTATGCCCAATATGAGCAATTGCATGCCAAATTCATGCCCTAAAACCAACAATATTTATCTGGATCAAATGAAACGAGTGAGGGGAGATGTCATCTCGCTGTTGATGAGAGAGAGAGAAAGCGCAGCTGGTTTTGTGTATCTATTCTGCGCAAAACTAGTATTAGAAGCGTTTCAGTTATTTCAGTATCGATATATATATATATATATATATATATATCGAAAATCAATATTTTTGACAACATTGCACTTAGTTTATTGTTTCAGATGCCTTTTTAAAAAAGACTACAATTGAAAAATGTATATTTAGGCTATATATAAAATGTAGTGACTATGTTACATGCCACTGCTGAAATCCACCTGCATTTGGTGGGTTGGTGGGTGTTAATGTCAAACCCTGCCTTTAGTCAAACCTGTATGACTTTCTTTCTTCTGTGGAACTTCTGCCTTCCTATAGCTTGAACGGTAGAGCATGGCACTCGTACTGAACTGAATTGAGCTGGGCGATGACATCACTGTTTTCTGCAGAGCTGTTTGTGGGTAAGCAGGGCGGTGCCGAGAGCTGTGGGAATGGAGTGAGGCCGGTGGCGCAAGTGCTAATGAGTGTCAACTGCATGCCACACTGGTCTCAAATCTCACAGAGGAGCTCCAGAAGGATAAAAGGAGGTGGGAACTGCCGAACGTTAAACATAACTTTAGTCATGAAATAAAAAAACAAAACGAAAATAAAGCGGCAACCCCTCACAAATGACTACAGCATATAAACATAATAAACAGAACATAAATAGTCCAGGCCTGGTCCTCTCTTGTCTTGCACTGTTGTCACTCCTCCTTTTATCCTTCCGGAGCTCCTCTGAGAGACTCGAGACCGATGTGACACTCATTAGCACTCACGCCACCAGCCTCGCTGCTTCCCTAAATAAACTCTGTTTGCATCATTGAAACATTTTCATGCTATCACTGTATTGTATAAAGTGCAATAAAAATAAAGGTGACTTGACTTGACTAGTAACGCGAAGGTCATGGGTTCGATTCCCAGGGAAAGCAAGAACTTATACAATGTGTACCTTAAATTCAGTGGAAGTCATTGGATAACAGCATCTGCCAAATGCGTAAATGTAAATTTAAGATATTTTGTGAAATGTCTCAACATTCTTTATTGTCATCTAGCTAAAATCCATCTTAGTCATGCACAAGATAAAATAAAACATTTGTTTGACCAACAGGTGGACGTTCCTACTTTCCAGCTAGGAGACTAGCTAATGGTACTTTTGCCAATCATGGCCTCACCATTTCAGGCTAGGCTTGTGGATCCATATACTGTCATTCATCATATGTCTGACTTAAATTATTTTATTGAGACACCAGGTCAGAAAAAGAAAACCAAAGTTTGTCATGTGAATCTGCTGTTAAAACCCTGTTATGTGAAGACTGAAGTTGATCATTGATTTCTGTTGAAACCAAACCTTTCAGCAAGTTTCTGCAAGTGTGTAACAAAACAGAACTATGAGTATTTTTGATCCCAAATTCAGCATTGTCATCTACTTTAGACACTTTAGACTTTTTCTACTTTAGACTTTTGAAAACCCGAGCAATCTGTGCTTTTTTTTTTCTTCTCCAAAAACACAGGCTGTCTTTTCCTTGGAACTGTAATTGGGAGAAATGGCTCTTTGGGTATGATTGGAGTTCTTTGTGTGAGTCTCTAAGGGTCTTTATACCTGATAATACATGATTTGATGAAGCCTTTATTAAGCCAGATGCCAGCAGGAGAAGTTGCTTTATTACTCTGCATTTTTAGAAAACTTAAAATGCTTTATGACAAATGGAATGTGTCTTCAACAACTGTGTGGAGTGTTTTTGTCAAACAAAGCAAGTGTGAACACGTAAAACCCCTATCTTACTGCATTTGCTGTTTTGGAAGTGGCTTGCCAGTTTTTAACACAAATATACATGCGTATTGACATGTTTATGTGGTTTTCAGTTTGTGGGTCGTCACCCAAAAATGGGTTACATGTTAATTCTAATAGGGTCACAAAAACAAAGCTAAATGCAGATATTAAAATGCAACTAACCTTATAATCATGCAGAGTTAGGACAGCAAGATAAGGAGACACAGAATACTGTTAAATGGTTAGGAGCCTTTAGTTATTAATTTTGTTTAGCATGAACACATTAAATTGATTAGAAGAGTTGATTGACAGTTATAATGTTACAACATATTTATATTTTAAATAAATCCTATTCGTATAAATAAATCCTAAATATCTATTCATCAAAGAATCCTGAACAAAAAAAAAAAAAAGTATCTTGGTTTTCACAAAAATATTAAGGAACTAAAAATCATCAACCGTGCAAGGGAAAAACACAGAAAAAAAAAAAAGAAAAAGAAAAAACAAGTAAAATTACCACAAATAGATTAGCTGTAGAGAGCATGAAATTCAAGAGATATTTTGAAACCAAAATTTTCAATTCCCCATGTACTCTGTCATATTAATATTTTTGTATGTTGATACAGTTAACATAAGCAGGTAATATTAGCATTTTAAGGGCACTTTTGTTTTCTTTTGTATGATAAAATATGTTGGTGCTATATTGCATGGCCACTTGATGTACAGCAACTCTAGTTAGTGTTAGTGCTCAACTAACAGTTGTTCTATGAGCCGCTGGCTGCAGTCACCCGAGCACAACCACTGAGACTCGGCAGCTGATAAATCAAAAACGACAGGAGGCAAAACAGTGAACAAAACCTAGTGTTCATGCTAATCCCTAATGTTGTAGAAGCTTTTGAAGATCACAGAGCTCTGGACTAGACACACACATACATACATACACATACGGTGTGGTGCTGTTCTGTTTGGCTAAGGGACACAAATAGAAGAGTATCATGGAGGGCGTTCATGTAGAAGATACAGACTGGCTCAAATATTTGCCACGTATGGTGCAAATAGTGACTTTAGCTTCAAGCTTTAGATTTAAAATATTTAGGCCTAATTTCAAATTTATATTTTTGAACTGCATATAACATTTCCATTCATTTAGATTACACCGTTTTAACATAAACAAACCAATAAATGTAATGTGATGCATATTTGTCAGGCATAAGAAAATAATAGTTTATTATTAACTATTTGTATGTATTTAATTTTATTTAAATAATCTAATTTTCAAAATGCATTTATTCAAATTGATGAGAATCAGCATTATTCTGTTCATTGTGAAAAAAATTAAACATATAAGAAGATGGATAAAATATGGCTAGCTGCAGAACAAGGAATATTCAATTAGTACTACATAAACCATACCTGTTTCATTTACTGTATGTATGACTGACAAATTTTTTTTTAGTTTATTAAAAATGTGTAATCCAAATGGATGGAAATTTTGTATACAAATCAAATTCATACATTTTAAAGGGGTCATGAAATGCAGATTCAGATTTTTATATTATGTTTCTCAAGGTTAGTTTATAAAGTTTGCCAAGATTTTTGCACCAAAAAAGATCCAATATTTGTAAAAATGATCATTTTATCTGTGAAAAACACCCAACACCCTAACTTCATTGCAGCGTATCCACACCCTCCTTTATAGCATGTAGTGTGTTTTGATGCTCGAGATGGCAAGCGTTGTGAGAGAGCCACATATTTTTGAGCCCGAGACAAACCACAGAAGAAAGTGAAACAATGCAATCACAAAAATTGTTACAGTCTGGTTCAGTGTGGTAATTACTTTTGCTTGCTTAACTGCTTCATTTTCGGTATATAGTTTTAAAATTACTATTATTACTTGTCTTATTACAAAAGACGCTGCAGCTTAAGTAGGTTTAAGAAATTACATTGTTTCTTATTCATTTGCCAACAGTTAAACATTTATTTTGTTTGCAACTTTCATGCTTAGTGTGAACACTTTGTCATATTCATATGACATATTCAACATAACCAAATATCTATTATGGTTAAAGGATTAGTTCACTTTCAAATTAAAATTTCCTTATAATTTACTCACCCCCATGTCATCCAAGATGTCCATGTCCTTCTCTCTTCAGTTGAAAAGAAATTAAGGTTTTTAATGAAAACATTCCAGGATTTTTCTCCATATAGTGGACTTCAATGGCCTCCAAACAGTTGAAGGTCAAAATTACAGTTTCATTGCAGCTTCAAAGCGTTCTACACGATCCCAGACGAGGAATAAGGGTCTTATCTAGAGAAACCATTGCTCATTTTCTAAAAAAAAAAAAAAAAATTATATATGTTTTAAACATAAATGCTCATCTTGAACCAGCTCTCCTCTTCTTCTTCTCTATTAGAATTCCAGCAGTGTAGACACTGCTAAGTGTATTACTGCCCTCCACAGGTCAAAGTTTGAACCCATTGTTATATACTTGCACTAGCATATTGTATATGACAATTTAGTTCAAACTTTGACCTGAGGAGGGCAGTAATACACTTAGCAGTGTCTACACTGCCGGAATTCTAATAGAGAAGAAGAAGAAGAAGAGAGCTAGTACAAAAACTGTCAGAGGTTATCCAGAAAGTTATAGAATACAGTGGGATTGCTGTTACCACAGATATGTGGACAGACACATTTAACAAGAGGGCATATACAGTCCTTACATGTCACTGCATCAACGAGAAGTGGCATCTGAAAAGAGGCGCATTCTGGCAACAGTGGAATTTGACAGTTTGACAAAAAACAAACAAACAAACAAAACAATGACAATATCCATGACAAAATCAGCAGACAAATTGTTTTTGTCAGTAACCAGGGTCCGAACATAAAGGCTGCACTTCGGACCTACCACTGGGTCCTGTGCTCCGCACACCAGAGATGTTCACGAGTCTTTTATCTGGAGTCCGAGTCAAGTCTGAAGTCTTTAAGCTGGAGTCCGAGTCAAGTCTGAAGTCTTTATCACTGGAGTCTGAGTCAAGTCTGGAGTCTTTTGTCACGAGTCCGAGTCGAGTCTCGAGTCATTAAAAAAAAAAAAAAAAATTGCTCATAATCAAATCATATATTTTTATCCTAGTTGTATTATATAGACAAAATTATATGATCTTTCTATAATCTGTTTTATTTGAAATTAAGGTCCTATGATGTAAGGGATAATGTACATCCAGTTTGTTACTTTATAATCCATTACAATGTACAAAACAGTCATCCTGGCAACACGAGTAGACATTTCCAATACAGTCGCTAAGTGGACACAAGATAGCGCCAGTGAGTCACGGTTTGTTATACAGCAGTTTGTTACACAGCTTAGTTGTTAGTGATGACATTATCAGAAAGTATCAAACTTCGGAATCTTTAAGAATGTCAGTTGAAAACTCTACACATGCTGATTGTGATATGTTAAAATATGAGCTTTAAGTAATAAATGGATTAACATCTCTTTCTATCTCTCTCTCTTATGGACACACATTAAGAAATAGAAAAGCTGCAAATAATACGAAAAGATTGATAAAACGTAGTGCTAGGTTTAAAGTCTAAATTTTTTTTGTTTATATTTTAACAGGCTGGCAATTCAAATGAGCCATGCAGCTACACCACAGTATAATAGCTAGTTGTGTGAGTTTATGTGACTAAACTTTGTGGATGCGATGTCTCATAAAATTTGATGATGTTGTTCCGGTGTCTTTAATTGTTTTCCCACATTCTGTGCGTCTAGCTGATCTGATCTGATGTGATAATAAACCCAAACGAAAGAAGAGCCACGGTGGCTCCCATGTTTCATGGGACTCTTATTATGACGTTTCGGACATACGTAATCAAATTCTATGACAAGAGTCCAATCTACCACGACACATAAGGAAATATATGTGACTCAGATATTATAAAACCACTTAAACACAACACAAATTCTTTATTTATTATATCAGTAGTTAAGGGTAAAAGACTTGAGTCGTTTTTAAAATATTCCGTTGTGCCGAGTCGTCTGAAGTCATTTCAGGTCGAGTCCGAGTCCGAGTCTGAAGTCTGTTAAAATGCGACTCGAGTGCGACTCGAGCCCGAGCCTCTAACTCGAGAGCCCATCTCTGCCGTACACACACTGAACACAGTGTTGAGACACATATTCAGTGAGACGAATGCACCAGAAGGCATCAAAGAATTGGCAGAAATGTTAGATAAGTGCAAAATCCTGGTGACATTTCTGAAGAGAACAGGGGCTATTGCAAGTTTAGCGCAAACTGTTATTCAAGAATGTGAAGTTCGATGAAACAGTAAAGTCGACATGCTGGAATCTATACTAAAACAGTATAGTGACATCAGACAGCTACTGGAAGACAAAGACCAGCTCATGCACCTGGTTGAATTCCTCACTCTCTTCAAATTAGCCATTAACAAGCTGGAAGGAGAAAGATACCCAACAATTCACATGGTGTTGCTCTGGTTTTTCAAACTTAAGAGACACTGTGAGCCCAATTTGGAGATCTACATAGTCCTTCTCCGTGCTTGCACATCTAGCCTGCTTGATGAGAAGATGCTTCTCTCAAGGTTGCCACTTTTCTCTTTCCCAGATTTACTGTAAATCACTAAAAATGTTGATTTATCTTGCATTATACCTAAGCGTTAACAAGTCTAATATCCCTGTTGTAGCTGATCATGACAGTGGACAAGCGAAAAAGCAGTGGACTTCACAGAATGGGAAGATGAGACATCCAGAATGAGCGATTAAGTGGAAAAGTACTGTTCTTCAAACTTTCAGTTCAATGAGTCATCAGAGGAAAATTTTCTTCCTTTATGGACGAAAAAAGATTGCTTATTCCCACGGCTGCAGTCTCCTGAATCCACTGTTAAAAATATATCATCCATTTACCATATCATCACGCTTAATAATGAGAATTAGAATAATTGTAATGTGACAATTGGACATCTTCCCAAGACTGGTTGCCCAGTGAAGCTAAACAGGGCTGAGCCTGGTTAGTACCTAGATGGGAGACCTCCTGGGAAAACTAGGTTGCTGCTGGAAGAGGTGTTAGTGAGGCCAGCAGGGGTGCTCACCCTGTGGTCTACGTGGGTCATAACACCCTAGTATAGTGATGGGGATACTATACTGTCAAAAAGCACCGTCCTTCGGATGAGACGTTACACCAAGGTCCTGACTCTCTGTGGTTGTTAAAAATCCCAGGATGTCCTTCGAAAAGAGTAGGGGTGTAACCCCGACATCCAGGCCAAATTTGCCCATTGGCCTCTGTCCATTATGGCCTCCTTTAACATTCAGTTCTCATTTGCTTTATGTGTGGTTCAAATTTTCCTGTCTCCAGTGATCTCCTGAGTGTTTAGTTTAAGAAAAAGAAACTTGTTTCTTCTGTTTAGAAACTCTTCTCTGTATGCAGTGCACACCATACGCTGACAGAAGAATCTTCAAAAAAGAGAAAAAGAAGAAAAAAATGGACTTACCAGCAGTTCACCTCCTCCTTATTGCTTAAGAGATCGTTTAGTCATGGACCACTTGAGGTATTTTTTTAGACGTGCCTCACACTCTATCCCAACCGCCCCCTCTGTTTGTTCTACCATAGCAGCCTTAACAAGCATCCAAGGCACACATGCGGGGAGCAGGTCCTCAACGGACCTTCCCTGAATACGTGAAGTGGGTACTCTAGTGCTGTGGTTCTCACTTCACCGTCTTTGAGGTCAAGAAGGAAGAGCCTGTCAGCCTCACTTCTGCCACTGAACCAGAGAGTAAGACACCGCGCTAGAGCCAACTCACCCTGTGGAGCCAGAGCCAACCACCATGTTCTTCCCAGAGCCAAAACTGGCCACCATGTCCATCTTAAGGTCAGAGCCTACTGTCAGGTCCATCCCAGTCCATTCCCGAGCCTGTATCATTGGCTCGTCAATTAGTGGTCCACGGATCCAGGTCCCACACTTGTCCCCACCCTCAAACTTTGTCCTCCTCTACCTGTCTCTTCGGCTACCTGGATGATCCAGTTCCGTCCGGAGACCTTCCTACTCCGTTGGTTCTGTTTTCTCTGCTGGCTCCATCCAGTCCCCTGAGTCTGCCGTCCCCACTGGTGCCTTACAGCTCCTCAGCTCTGCCCTCTCTGCTGGCTATGTTCAGCTCCACCTTGGGCTTCCTGATCCCCAGCTCCGCCCTGTGATGTGCACCTGGGCCTCCGAGCCTGTGACTCCACCTAGGCCTGTCAGCCCGTTGGATCCGCCTTAGCTTCGTACTCCCTTGGTTTCACCATGGTCTGTCATCACTTGGGCCCCCATGGGCTTCCTTGTTCCTCTGGCTCCGCCTTGGTCCATCTTCACACTGGTTTCACCATGGACTTTCCGTCAGTCAGTCCCCAGGTTCCGTCCAGACCATCCACCAAGGTCTCACCCTGGCTCCTCCCTTAGTTGGCTCTGCCGTGGGCTTATCCTCCACCGGCTTCCCCGGGGTTCCGTCCTCCGCCAGCTCAACCACGTCAACCACCAAGACTCCCATCCTCCCTCTATTGTTGGGCTGTTTATGGCATGTGGACATGCCTTCTGGGAGGGGAATGTAGTGTCACCGCTATGTTCTGTTATCTTTAGATCAATTCTCTTGACATGTCTCTCTCTTTCTCTCATGTTGAAGGCATGTGAGAGAGAGAAAGTGACAGAGGGCGCTATCAAGCCAAACAATGGTGTGTAAAGGTATAATTTCAGCAGGCAATTAAATTATATCTGCGCTGAACTTATTTACCTCTAACTCAATCACAGGCGAGTGAAATTGTACAATTTACTAATCATTAGCTAATTAAAGACATTTTTTAGGCACCTAGCATGAAATTTGTTTGCATATGCAAGTGATTTACTCGCATTGTAGAGGGTTGTGTTTTGTTCCTTTCTTTTGTTTAGTACAGTCCCTTGTCGGTTCTTGTTTGCCTTATATATGGATCAGGTTACTTATTCCTATCTGCAGTAATCTCCTGAGTGTTTAGTTTGTGAATAAAGAATGTTTGTGTTTAGAAAGTCCTTTGTCTCTGTGCATGCCGCAAATCACATGCTGACATTATCTTTATGCGGATACTGTTAATACATTTCTAAAAAAACAACAACAGTAAAACACTAGCTACACATTGTTTGAAGAGTTAATAAGAGCAATGGTAACAAACTATAATATAATATATTCAACTCATATAATAAACAAATTAAAACAAATTAAAGCAAATTTTTCTGATCTGGGTATGTAATGATTTTTTAGCTACACTCAAACAATGATATGCTTGGTGTCTTAATAGAGTTAAACATTGGTGTGATGTTTATTACAAACACACTAAGATATATAAAATAAATGTACTTAACTGTGATGCCTCTGAAGACAAAATGCTTGGCATTGCCATATCTTTCAATAATAAAAAAGAAAACCCACAGCAGGTTGAGAATATTTCAAACAGTTTGTTGTGAAATGTGCAGAACAAATGAAAACTTTTCAGTCATTCAGGCACGTCATTAAAAATAAACTTCAGCCATGCATTTGTAATGCTCGGATCTTTTGGAATACTATGCAAACTTTTTGGAGGTGCAGTTTTTTTTTTAAATCCATTGGCAGAACAAAGTCTGATTCTGATGGTCTTACTCGACATCTTTATCCAACAGCAGTATCACTTTTGTAACTGATGGACAGACACAAGTTTAAATTACGATTCACCTGATTTCAATCTGGGTTTCTCAGAAGGGTAGAAAAGAATAATTCATATTTTAAACTGTGGAGTTAGTTATGAGTTTTGAAACTTGCAGTATGTTTTTATCGTAGATTAACCTCTTATATGTGTAAATATCAAGAACATTTTGATTCTCCACTTCGTGACCGTTTAAATTTGGGCCTAAATATGTTGTATATGAGTGTATTATTTAAATTATAATAATACAAAAAAATTAGTAGGTCTCCAAACTCTTGACTGGAAATATTTGAAAGAGCAACCTCCAAGCAACAGTTTTTCTCTGGGGAAAAAAAATATGAAACATCAAATGGAAAAATGAGAGATTGTTTCAGGAAAAAGAAACTAAAGCAAAAATATCCAAATGTCAATATGAAGGCAGGAGTTGCAGAGTTCCACAGAAGAAGCTGTGTGTGTGTGTGTGTGTGTGTGTGTGTGTGTGTGTGTGTGTGTGTGTGTGTGTGTGTGTGTGTGTGTGTGTTAAAGGAGACTGGCTGACTGCCTCGCGTCAGTCCTGCTTAACATCAGTGGTCCTCACAAACTCACACACACACATTCTGAGTACTAAGACACCCGACTGGAGACGTGGTGGAGACAGAAGAGCAAGTGAGTCACACAGGAGTCAGACAAAGACAGCAGTTCACAGTCCATCATGATGATCTTTCAATCAGGTCATACTACAATAAAAAAATAAAGCCATCACAGCTCAGAATCTGCCTGCGCTTATTATTGCCTGCCAGCGCTGTGTGCAACTGCGTAATAATGAATACTGCAGACAGTCATTTGCATTCAGTGCACACACAGTCCAAAATTAACACCCACCAGGTGCTAGTAAAAATGGGCTGTTGATGTAACTCACCAGTTGGCTGTTAACTTTATTCGGAATGGCAATATCACATTTAAAAATGATACAAACAATAAAACAGTAGTCCTTTAAGAATTTTTTTATTCATTGGAAAATAACAGTCAGATGTTTATGTAGGACACCTAAAGGTTTTTTCTCCATGTGATGACAAGTATGTGTAATATTCCTCACATTAAATCACTAAAACTAAATTCGCATTTTTTTCATATGGATTTTGATCGGATTGATATCTATGATATTTAATAACAGTACTTTTAAACAAAGTTACTTTTCTGTTCATGTGTGCATAAGATATCATGATATACAATGAGCAATATTTTAAAACATAGCCTATTAATCACATTTACTGTTAAATAATATCGACACAATATTTTATTGTTAGTTCAATGATATACAACTAGACAAATATAAAGGTCTGTTCATGGAACTCTAGATGGCATAGGCTGATGGGTCCTTAACTCAATCTGCTTGCAATCACATCATTCTCTAATCTCTAGTGACTGGTTCCTGCTGTATCAGTAGCCAATGAGCTCGCTGCTCAACCTTCAAATACTTGGTCAGCATTTGCTGTAGCAGTTTGCTGGGCACTTTTAGAAACACTCCACATTCCCCAGCTCCACCTGTATAGATCTGCTACGGGTAATTCATGTATGCTATTTCGTACAGCAGCAGCATGTCTTACTTGCTCACAGCAGCATGTTGTGTATGTATTGACAGTAGCAAGTCTCGTACTTGCTCTGCAGCAGGAGCAGAAATAACAGCATCAGAAGCAATGACCAACAGCAGCAGTAGCGCAGAAGATCTATTTCGCCAAGACCTAACATATCAACATTGCCATTTCATTACCATGCCAAACACAGTTGTCATGACAGAACTTTTTTTTTAATTTTAAATATATTTTAATAAATGTGTAACATGCACTGTAAAAAATGACCGTGATTTTAACAGTAAAAGACTGTAAAAATGCTGCGGTGAAAAACTGTCAATTGGTTTACAGAAAGTTTCCGTACTGTATACGGTGAATAACTGTAATAGATCTAACGGTACATTTAATGTAATTTTACGGTAAAATATCATTAAATTCACAGTTTTTGGAAGTGAAAAATAACAATTCATTGTAAAATTTACAGTGAAAAACCGTAAATTAACATTCCCATAATTCCCTGCGTGACACTTCACATTTTATATATTTTCGTTGAAATAACTCTGTTTCTTCTTAGTTTTTCTAATTTTTTTTCTAATCAGTTATGCACATTAGGGTTTTATGTTACATCTAATGTTGTTAAATTAATGTTTATTGCATTTTTAAAATTTCATGCATGTTACCATGATGGTGTTTAGTGTGTGTGTGAATGACACTGTGTGCACCTTCTATATGTTAGTGTTGTCCTCCTCAGCTTGTGGAAAAGCTGCTTGTGATGAACTTTGATTCATCATGTGACTCTTATCACCACTGTGTTTGGTGACTGTCAGTGTATTATAAAGGTACAAAACAGATATTAGTTTTTCATTAGGTTGGTAAATTAACATTATATCAGTTAATGAAATACGTTATTTTACCGTAAATTTAACAGATTTTTTTTACGTTGCTACTGTATTTTTTACGGTAAAGTTCTGGCAACCACAGCTGCCGTTTTTTTACCGTAAATTTTACTGGGATTTTTTCCCATTTGACTGTATATGTGATCATATTATTTCCTTCAAGTTCATGTTGCAAATAATACTTAATGACACAGAGTATGTGACGTATTTAATGTCAAATCATTCATATGAAATTCAAAATAAACATTTAATACAAATCCTTGAACAATTTAATTTTTTTATATTTTAGTATTTTAATATGTTAGCCTTAAGGTTATATATAAGCTGGTGTGTTCCAAAACAACGACAAAATTCTCATTTAGCAGAAATAAGCATTCAAAACTTACAGTCTCTCACTTCCGCTAAAACGGATCACGGATTTTCATGACATCACTGCGCACTTCAGCTTCTCATCAAATCTTCTGTCCAATCAAATGCTCTCTAGAATCTGAAGTCCGCCCCCTCCTACACTATATACTGAAATTGATAATTTGAATGCTGGATTTTAAAGTGATATAGAGGAGATTAGGAGGAGAAACGGTTAGAGATTAGAAGGAAACCAAAGCTTTACCGAGCTCAGTGGCTCTGGCCGAGCTGTGATATAAATGAAATGCTATTGGCTGTTTTAAAATGGGGGTGGGGCTGTTTGATATATCCTGCCCTGTCTTCCTGTTTCATTTGAAATTACATCAACACATTGAATAATGCTACGAGTTCCAAGACACTTCAGTGGGCCTTTAAGACTAGATGCTCTGACAACCAACTGACAACCAATCGTGTGCCTCATATTTGCCCTTTGACTTTTGGACAGTTACAGAAACACAGTGCATTGTATGAACAGTAGTTTCAGCGTTTGAGGGGGAAAATATCAAATGGTGACCTAAAACGTGACAATTTGAGTGAAGAAGAGAGTCTGAAAGGATAAACTTGATAGTAAAGTTTGCAATATATAATATGAGGATGTGCAATGCTAGAGCCTTTATTTAAACATATGACATGCGGCATTCATCTAATCAGTGACTCTGACACTGCAAATATGCAAATAAGGATGTTAACCAAGGTTTTAGGAATGTACGGTATGAAACGCCAGCTTATAAATACCCAGGATTAACTGTTAACCCCATGTAAATTATGAGCATTTTGAAACATGAAGCAAGGATTTCAGGATTTCATTTTCCCGAGGTTTAGAATGACCCAGGGTTAACTATTTCAAGTGTGAAAAGCCCTTTTGTGTGAGTATTCTGTAAGTGCCACCGACTGTCAGAAAGTGAATTTACATTTTCATTGAGCCTGTCTGCCATTTTTTATGCATCGTTCTGAACAGAAAAAAAAAACTGTGTGTGAAAATTGGATCTAACAGTTCTGTTGGTGTGAATAAACTTTGACACAACTGGCCTCATTCACCAATAATAAGGTGCACATTTTTGTGCTTAGATTGCAGTATTTCTTCCAGATTTATAACAGGTGCACATACACTTTTGCAGAGTTGCTTATTTATTACATTACAATTATAATAAATTGCATAAAATTGCATAACAAATTGCTTTTTTAAGGCTATTGTCACATTTGGCTGTAATAAAGAGCACAACAAAAGGAATAGAGAACAAAAACAGTCTTTAATAACTCTAAAAGCAGAACACTCAGGAGATCGCAGGAAAAGAACGTAACTTAACCATATCAACACTGATGATACTGGACACTGAACAGAAAAAAAAAAAAAAAAAAAATTCAGGGTTTACATACACGGGGTACATAATCAAGGAGAACAGAAACAGGTGTGTGGAAATGAATTAACAGCCAGGGGAACTAACTAGGAAGTCAGGCAAACAGGAACAGAGCAAACAGTGAAAACGAATCCAAAACAAAACATAACAGAATATACACGTTATAGCCATCTGGAGAATGTGTTTTTTGTGTTCATGTAGTTTTAGTTGGTTAAATTTTTTTTTGTAAATTTACAATAAATTTGAGCAAGATCTTATTCATGAATCATGAACTCTGCATAAAAACATTTGTATGCATTTTGCACGCAAATATGAATGAGACGCAATGACTTGCGGTGTTAAAGCTAATTTTCTTTCTTTCTTTCTTTTTTTTTTTTAAATAAAATAATGCAGAATACAGTTTCATGGTCAGTTAACATTATATGGCTGGTAAATTTTCTCATTTCACGTAATCACAAATGTTGGATCTTCAGGAAACTTTTTTCTGCCTCTTTTACTCTGTGTGTTTCTGTGTTGAATGTAAGAAAAACAGACATGTCCTTTTCTCTCTGCCGGCTCATGTTTAGTATTGAAAGTGCTGAGTCATTATGCATTCCAGATGTACACTGCAGTGTGTGTGTGTGTGTGTGTTTTATCTAATCTCTTTATGTGAAATCTGCTTCACTGCCTGAAAACTCAGAGAGGGGGAATTAGCATTCAATGGTCTTGATTTTGAAAAGAGATCTTTTGTACACAAAACTCAGATGTCTCCTTTGAAAGAAGTGGCAAGTGACTGAAGTCATTCACAATGGGGAATTGAAAGATGACAAAAAGAATCATAATATGTTTCTCTCTTAGTAATCCAGCTGCTGTCTGTTTTGGATTTCATATTGAGAGAGACTTGGTAACATTTGTAGCGTTCAACAAGGGATGGATCACAAAAGGTGTGACTAATTGACCAACAACCAACTTTGATTATTTCAGACTAGTTTTGGCTTGGATATTACAAATAAATAATGTACATATATGTAGATACATTACAGTTTAAAAGTTTGGGGTGGGTTAGTTAGTTGTTGTTGTTTTTTATGTTTTTGAAAGAAGTCACTTATGGTCACCAAGACTGCATTTATTTGATTAAAAATACAGTACAAATATTGTGAATTATGATTACAATTTAAAATAACTGTCTTCTGTTTGAATATATTTTAAAATGTAATTTATACCTGTGATGGTGAAGCTACATTTTTATTATCATTACTCCAGTCTTCAGTGTCACATGATCCTTCAGAAATCATTCTAATATGCTGATTTGATGCATAAGTAACAGTTCTTATTATGTTGAAAACAGAAATGCTGCTTAATATTTTTGTGAAAACTTATGTTTTTTTAGGATTCTTTGATGATCAAAGTTTGATGAACAGCATTTATTTGAAATTAGAAATCGTTTTTTGTAACATAAATAGCCTAAATGTCTTTACTGTCACTTTAATGCACCCAAACAAAAGTATTAATTTCTCTTTTAAATAAATCTTACTGACCCTAAACTTTTGAGCATCAGTGTATGTAACTAAATGTTGTAAATGTGGATGATACGTCCCTCTCATGCATTTGCTGTTCAAGTGTTGTGAATTCTTCTTGTTCTGTTCTGTTGGACTGGCAGTGTTCCCGGATAGAGACTAAACAGCTGAGTAACTGACATGGTTTGCAGTTTCATGCTGTTCAGCTTACATGCCTGTATCAGTGTGTGATGCATTGTTCTCCAACCTGATATGTTTCATTTCTGGATGCATATTTGTCTATATTTATTCATTCATTTTTGTTTTGCTGTGAAACCATACACAGATCATTTAAAAAGCAGGTTTAGGGTACGAGGGTTTGCTGAGTGTGCACACTTACTCCACATGTGTTTATCTAAACCGGCATGTCCCTGACAGCGCATTGAAATACACCCTCAGTCATGTGCCTCCCTGCTGTGTTTGCTGGCTTTGTTTTTGCTCTCGTTCTTATGTCACCTCTGTAGTGTCCCCTGGTTTGATGTCTTTATCTCACTGGGTCTTTCAGATGACTTTGAAGTTTACCTGCAGTCTATTAATCATATACAGATGTTCTGTCTCTCTTTTACCCTCTCTCACATGCATCCAGTGAATTATTAAAATAATAGCTCGCCAAAAAAATTAAAATGTTGTCATTATTTGCTCAACCTCATGTTGTTCCAAACCAGGATTATTTTCTTTCTTCAGTGAAACACAAAATGAGATGTTATGCAGAATGTCTGAGCTGCTCTTTTCATATGAAAGTTTCAAGTCTTCTGAAGTCATAATGTTATTTTAAAGTTTATTGCAATATATTCATTATATAGATTATTACATTTAAAGGATTAGTTCACTTTCAAATGAAAATTACCCCAAGCTTTACTCACCCTCAAGCCATCCTAGGTGTATATGACTTTCTTCTTTCTGACAAACACAATCGTAGAAATATTTATAAATATCCTGAGGCATCCAAGCTTTATAATGGCAATATGCATTACCAAACGAGTATGAACTGAAGAAAGTTCTCAATCCAAATCCATCCATCATAAACATATTCCACATGGCTCTGGAGGGTTAATAAAGGCCTTCTAAAGAGAAGTGATGTGTTTATGTAAAAAAAAAAAAAAAAAATCCATATTTAACAATGAAGTAGAATATCTAGCTTCCACCAGACATAAAACTGTCCTTTATAAAACTAGCCACTGTTCTCTTCAGAACCACAGGCCTAGGAAAAGTTTACTGGTGCACTCTGCACTGGTGTGCCAAGGGGTTGCGGACAAGCGACAAAGCTAGAACAAAATCATCAGTGCCAGTCTGGATGAAATATTTTATTGCCGGAAAACCTCTCTCACTCCCCACCACGGTTGTCAGCTCATTTTTATTATTATATTTTTATATTATTATTATTATACTTTTGATTTCCTATCTTCCAAGGGCATAGAATTTAGTTAGGATGCTAGAGGACACTACAGTGCGCAGAAGTTGCCAACTTTCTGCAGTCAATAGCTACAGACCTCCAAACTTCATGTGGCCTTCAGATGAGCTCAAGAATAGAATGGGTTTCCATGGCTGAGCAGCTGCATCCAAAACTTACATAACCAAGTGCAATGCAAAGCATCGGATGCAGTGGCTTAAAGCACGCCGCCACTGGAGTCCATCAACCCCCCCAAAGCTTGCACAGTCTTATACCTCTTCCTGGGTCGACATTTCATTTGATAATTTTGATTTATATGCTGTTTAATGTTTGATGATCATGCTATTTTACATGTGCAAAAGCAATGCTTCTATCTCTTGTTTCTGCTTCTTCGCCTGTGTTTTGATCTGGAGATTCTGTACTCTTTCAGGAGATGCGTATAACAGTGAAAACATGGATTGCCTGAAAATTACGTCAGTGGCAGGGAAAGAATAAAGCAGATTTGAAGTAAATTCCTATGTACACTACCAGTGGACTACACAAAAATTCAAATACTCAGAATTAGGAACATTTTCCTGTTAGTCCGTGTTATGACTATGTAAGGCTCTAGGAGAAAACATATATTACATTTCAACCAATATCAAAACCTGTTACCTGAAGTTGTTGAATGCTGATTTTATAGTTGTTTGACACTTGTGGTTCTTTAATGACTGATCAATGAGCATGTTTTTACTTGAGTAAATAATGGTAATTAAAACACACTGGTTTAGGTCAAAGACTCCAATGAGCTGCTCTGATATATGGGCCTGCTGTCCTGTGTTAAAGTCCTGTGAAATGGGGTGCTTGGGAAAAGTGAGGTATGATCCAGGGAGAATCCTGCTTTCTTTTTGCTCTCTACTATTGAAGTGGGCATGTGTGATTAACGATTAATGATGTACATTTTGGTTGCGAGTGGAAATCAGTTGTATCTTTCCAAAGACTGGAGACATATTTTGGTCTACAATCTAGAAGAATAAGGCTACATCCACACGAAGCCAGAGCTTTCCCTATCCGATCTTTTTCCTCATCTCAAGAAATATCTGCGTACACATGAAACCACTGAAATGACTCAAAACGAAATAGTATAGATGCCAGATCAGTATGTGGCACTGTAATTCTGCAATAGAGATACACTAAATTTTAATAAAGCTTTAGGCTTGGTAGCTTCTGCAGCACGGACACAGGCACGTAGTCCACTATTGTTGTTGTTGTTGTTGCTGCTGTTTTGTGCTGTTAGCTGTGTCTGACTAGGCACGACACATGGGGTGATGACATTCTTTTTTTCACAAAATATACGGATTTGCTGTACACATGAAAATAGCGATTTCACCATCTGAAAACGCCGGATCCGTCTGGACGAAACGCCTATACGATACAAAATTTTTGCATATACAGCTAAACTTGTCTCCATGTGGACGGGGCCTAAGGAATATACAAATTTATAGCTAATCTTAAATGATTGATTGTTATATCATCGCAAAATTTGAACTATATTAAAGGGATAGTTCACCCAAAAATTAAAATTTTATGTTTATCTGCTTACCCCCAGAGCATCCAAGATGTAGGTGACTTTGTTTCTTCAGTAGAACAAAAATGATGATTTTTAACTCCAACCGTTGCCATCTGTCAGTTGTATAATGTGGGTCAATGGGAACTTCTTTTATAAGAGTAAATAAAACTCATTGAAGTATAAGCGCGAGACATCACTTCCGTTGTCAGAGCGCGATCAGACCTCACTAAGCGAATGCTGAACGCAGTTGGACATAGTGGTGTTTTAGAGGTAAAAAATTATATAAATACTGTTCGGTTTCTCACACAAACTGATCGTTTGTCGTGACGAGCCGCAGGGTTTAATTTGGATTTGTCTAAGCAAGTTTTATTTACTCTTATAAAAGAAGTTCCCATTGACCCACATTATAAGGCTGACAGACGGCAACGGTTGAAGTTAAAAATCATCATTTGTGTTCTATTGAAGAAACAAAGTCACCTACATCTTGGATGCCCTGGAGGTAAGCAGATAAGCATCAAATTTTCATTTTTGGGTGAACTATCCCTTTAACTGCTTGATTGTTGTCAATGTTCTGACATTTCACAGCGTAGGAGACTGACAGGGAAGAGAAGAAATTTTTCAATAAAGTCGTTATTTTTGTTTTGTTGTTGCGCACAAAAAGTATTCTCGTCGCAGCCGTCGCTTCATAAAATTAAGGTTGAACCACTGTAGTCACATGGACTATTTAAACAATGTCTTTACTACCTTTCTGGGCCTTGATAATTAAATTGCTGTCTATAGAGGGCTTGAAGAGCTCTTGAATTTCATCACAAATATATTAATTTGTGTTCCAAAAATGAAGGAAGGTCTTACTGGTTTGGGACGACATGAGGGTGAGTAATTAATGACAGAATTTTCGGGTGATTTTTGGGTAAACTAACCCTTTAATGTGTCTTATTCCTTTTATAGCTACAGTAGAAGGAGCTACGCCCTCATGTACACCTACACCTGTTACTAGGCTGCTGTTGCATTTTGCTAGACGATGGTTGCTATGTAGGGCCAGAGGGTGAAAGTGAAGTCATTAATTATATGTAGAAAAGCCAGTAGGTACTATATATATATGTTAGCGATTGCACTCGCGATCAGAGGCATAATAAGACCATGGCGAACAGGAAATCCCAGTTGAGGTGTATTTATTGTGCAGACAGTGCAAATCCCACAGCGAGAGAAAAAAAAAAAACCAAACAACAACAACAAAAAAAAAAAAAAAAAAAATGTTGAGAAAAAAATATTTACAAGTTCTTTGTGGGAATGTAGTCACAACAGCAGTTAGTAGTTTGAATAACAAACTTTCGTGAACAGAAGCTCCTATTGCTTTGATTCACTTCAACTCCACACAACCAACCTGACCCTCTAGATTCAATTTCACTCTACTCAACATGTGCTACCTCTGGCAGCCATTTTGTAGTCTAGGCCACACCCTGGAGTGTACCATTCTACAGGTAAGTTGTACTTTCTTACATATGCACTTCTTATCCACTTATGCATATAAAACAACATCTATCTGTATTTAAATGACACTATAACACAATATAACAATTTAACAAATGATTTAACAAAGATAAACCTTGTTTTACAGGAATATTATAAACCCCCCTATGACATCATCCCAACATGGTTTCTCCCATTCAGAAGGCACATCCACCATGTTTAAATACTCTACTTTTAAAACAATACAGGTTTGATCACTGGTGTTTTGCAAGCAGGTAAGTTATATTTGTTATACTGTGTAAGCCCATCTTAAATAAAAAATTAAAAATCAGACACATGTGTATTGTGGTTATTCATGCTAACAATGATTGAGCAATGCTAATGCTAACACATTGTACATCCACTACACCTAACAAACAACTGCACATTGTACCCCCTCATATCTTAAACACATAAAACACTATACATTCAAACATTCAAAAACATTGCACAAGTCTGCATATGCATGATATCAGTGTCAATAAACAGACAATGTTAATGCTGCAACAATGTATGTGTGTTAGATATGGTGTATGTGCATAGTCCAAACATGATCACGGGGTTGCTCCGTGACATTTCCTCCCCCTTCCCTTTGACACCCCCTGTGGTGTCCTAGAGAGAAAGTCAGCCGCATAGTTCTCAGGACCAGTCCGATATAACACCTCAAAGTCAAAGGGTTGTATAGCTAAAAACCAACGTGTAATACGGGCATTAGTGTCCCTCATGCGGCCCAGCCAAGCTAAAGCCCGATGATCAGTCTCTAGGGTGAACTTTCTGCCCAACAGATAGTATCTAAAGGAATCCAAAGCCCATTTCACAGCTAAACATTCTTTTTCTACCGTCGAATATCTGGATTCTCTTGGAAGAAGTTTCCTGCTAATGTAGGCAATGGGTTGCAACTCACCAGGTTGTCCTTGCAGAAGTACAGCTCCCAGACCGAACTCTGAAGCATCAGTCTGTACTGTAAACGCCTGACCAAAGTTTGGACTCTGTAGAACAGGTTCCTTGCATAATGCATCTTTCAAATCCTTGAAAGCACTTTCAACACTCTGTAGTCCAATCAATCTTATTGGGTTTATCCTTCTTTGTAAGGTTAGTGAGAGCTACAGCTCTTGCAGAGAAGTGAGGAATGAAACGTCTATACCATCCAGCTAGGCCCAGGAAAGATCGTACCTGCTTCTTTGTAGTAGGTCGCTCGGCATGCTTGATGGCTTCAATCTTACCGAGTTGAGGACGAATAACTCCATGTCCTAGTTTATATCCCAGGTACATAGTTTCCTTTTTGGCAATAGCACACTTGTCCGGGCGAATGGTAAGTCCTGCTGATTTTATTCTTGCCAGTACCTCTGTCAGATGCTGTAGATGCTCCTCCCATGTTTCACTGTAAATGACTATGTCATCCAGGTATGCAGCTGCAAACTTCTTAGTTCCCCGGAGAATCTGATCGATCATTCTCTGAAAGGTAGCAGGTGCTCCGTGAAGCCCGAAAGGTAAGACCCGGAAATGGTAGTGTCCAAAAGGCGTTTTAAAGGCTGTCAACTCTCTGCTGTCTGAGCTTAACGGTATCTGCCAATAGCCTTTGCATAAGTCCAATGTTGTGAGAAATTTTGCACTACCAAGTTTTTCTATTAAGTCATCAACTCTGGGCATGGGGTATGGGTCAAATTTACTCACTGCATTGAGTTTTCTGAAGTCCAAGCAGAATCTCAGTGTTCCATCCTTCTTTGGAACTAGTACGATGGGATTATTCCACTCGCTGGAAGAAGGTTCTATGATTTCCATTTTCAGCATTGTCTCAATCTCCTGCTTCATGGTGACTACTAATTTCTCTGGAACTCTGTAAACACGTTGATGTATTGGTTTATTGTCTTTTAGGTAAATGTGATGTTGGACAAGGTCTGTTTTACCTGGTGTTTTCAGGAATAGTTGGTGAGGGATGCTCTCCAGCAGTTGTCCCCTCTGTTCCGCATTCAAATGTTGCAAATCCAAGGAACAGTCGTCCTGCTGAACAGGTAAGTACTGCTCCTCCACTTCATCCTCCTCCTGAACCGCTCTCACCAGCAGTTCCTTAACAGCGTTTGCTGTCATCTTTGGCTGGGAAGCTTGTTCATGCCACTTTTTCAGCATGTTAATGTGGAAGATCTGCAAAGGTTGATGTCTCGATGGAATTTCAATCTCATAAGTCACCGAACCAACTTTCCTTTTTACCTTGGTATGGCCCTTGCCATTTCGCTAGAAGTTTGTTGTCTGATGTTGGAAGTAGCAACAATACTTGCTCCCCTGGTTGAAATGTTCTTGCTCTAGACTTCTTGTCATACCAAGCTTTCTGTTTAAGCTGTGCCTGTCGCAGATTCTCTTGAGCTATGGTGGTAGTTTGCTGTAACTTTTCTCTCATTTTAAGCACATACGAGAGTATGTTCTGTTTACGCAACTTGTTGTTGTCTTCCCAACTGTCTCTCAACACATCCAGTGGACCTCTGACTTGATGAGCAAACAGCAGTTCGAAAGGCGAAAATCCAGTAGTTGCTTGAGGAACTTCTCGATAGGCAAATTAAGAGATAGGGTAACCATTTATCCCAGTTTTTGCCAGTCTCGGACACAAACTTGTTCAACATGCTTTTCAGTGTTTGGTTAAATCTTTCGACAAGACCATCAGTCTGGGGGTGGTATGGAGTAGTACGCACTCTCTTAATACCCAGCAATTGATAAACCTGATGTAAAGTATGACTCATAAAATTGGTGCCCTGATCAGTCAGTATTTCTTTAGGTATTCCTACATGTGAGAAGAAATGCAGAAGAGCGGTTGCAACCTGATTTGCGGTAACTTCCCTCATAGGATAAGCTTCAGGGTATCTGGTTGCGTAATCGCAAATTACCAAAATAAATCTGTTCCCTTTCTGACTTCTTTCCACAGGTCCCACAACATCAACACCTATTCTTTCAAATGGAATACTGACTGCAGGAATGGGTACAAGCGGTGCTACGCTGGGTGTTCTGCCTGTTGCCAACTGACATTCAGGACAAGCTTTACAGTAATCCTTTATCTCGCTGTACATACCAGGCCAATAGAACCTTTTAGCTATCCTCATTAAGGTCTTCATGAACCCCAAATGACCTGACCAAGGACTAGAATGACCAAGTTCAACCACTTCCCTGCGGTAAAGTTTTGGCACCACCAGCTGTGTACCATCTTCTTTAGACTGTCTGTAAAGGAGACCTTGCTTAATCACAAACATTTCAGCATTCAACAAATTCACAGCAGTCCCTTCAGTAATTTTGTGGAAGCAATCTGCCAATGTTACATCTTCTGTCTGCAGCTTAGCTATATCATTAGATATGCTCACGTCCAATTCATCGAACTTCTGGTTCTTCCAGTTCAACATTCAACTGCTCTGAGGTATTCATTACATCGGCTACCCATTTTCTTCTCTTTTCTAGCCTTTCTTCTTTACTTGACTTGGTTTCACCTACTATCTCATCAGTAAAGAACGGCATTTCCTGAAGGGTGTTCTGTGCAAAATCTTGGAGCTATGATAACTGAGTCAAGTTTTGAGCCTGTGCTCTAGTAACAACGCCACACCATGCAGTTTCCTGCACCAAGTCCGCTAATATAGGCATGTCTGTACCTAGCAAAACTGGATAAGGTAAAGTTGAAGTAATTCCTACTCTCATCAGGTACGGCTGCTCATTAATCTCAATGTATACCTCAGCAGTAGGCAATTCTGACTTATCCCCATATACACAACATACTGTAACTGTACCCTCAATCCAGGAATCTCTTGGAACATATTGCGCCTGCACTAAAGTTTGAGCACAACCGGTGTCTACCAAGGCTGTTACTGGCTTACCATTTAGTAGTACAGAAACGGTAGGTTCGTTGTTTATTTTGGGCACTAATGTAGGGGTCGGTATATAACATAGTCGAGCTGACTTAGGCTTTCTCAAAGGACAATGTGGACTAGTATGACCTGGTTCTGCACAATTATAACAAACCACATCCTTTTTGTCTGACATTGTTACAGGTGGTTTGGGTTTAGGGTGGGTGGGTTTTATAATCTGGGTTTGCAATTGAGAGTACGAACTACCCCCGAACCCCACAGACTTACCTCTGTTAGATGGTAGGCTTCCAGCATACCGAAATGTCCCAGAGGAAACCTTCCTCGCTGTGATGTAGGCCTCAACCAAGCTAGCTGCCTCTCCTGCAGTTACTGGATTTCGCTCCTTCACCCAAGTTCTTACCTCCGGGTACAACACCCGCATGTACTGCTCTAGTACCAGCGTCTCCAACATGTCCATTTTGCTGCTTGTTTCTAGTCGCACCCATTTGGAGAATAAATCCTTCAGCCGAACATATAATTCCATTGGGGATTCGTCAACCGGTGTATCGAGAGAACGAAATCTCAGCCGATATGTCTCAGCGCTGATTTCATATTTCTTGAGAATCACTTCCTTGACTCTATCATAGTCCAAAGATAGTGCTGGTGACATTGCAACAAACGCACTCCTCGCTTTCCCCGTGAGTAGAGGAATCAAATGAATAGCCCAGTCCTCCTTCGGCCACAAATACACTTCTGCCATTCTTTCAAAAGTGGTTAAGTACTGCTCAATATCATCATCCTCTTGCAGCTTCGGCAACTGTGGCACCGGAGCTGATCCCCGAGAGGCTGAGTGGTCCGCAGTGGTAGCTCCATACCTGGTTCGCTCAACATCCATCTGCATCTGCGTGACCTGATGAGTAAGTACTTTAAACTGTTGTTCTCGTCGAGCCATGTCCCTTTCTTGTCTCTCATCTCTCTCCTTCTGATACTGCAAGAAAGTTTGAAACATACCCGCTAATGCGGTGAGGGCTGCCCCTTCTGTGGTTGCTGGAGGTTCGGAAGCCGGTTGCGCACTTCCCTCTGTAGTTCCACTTGCTGCTTGCTGTCCATCCTCAACATCCAAGTTCACCGTCTGCTGTCCTCTTGTTTTGGGCGGCATTTTGGTCTGTTTTGGCCTCTTAATCCCACTTCTGACACCATCTGTTAGCGATTGCACTCGTGATCAGAGGCATAATAAGACCATGGAGACAGGAAATCCCAGTTGAGGTGTATTTATTGTGCAGACAGTGCAAATCCCACAGCGAGAGAAAAAAAAAAAAAAAAAAAAAAAAAAAAAAAAAAAAAAAAAATGTTGAGAAAAAAATATTTACAAGTTCTTTGTGGGAATGTAGTCACAACAGCAGTTAGTAGTTTGAATAACAAACTTTCGTGAACAGAAGCTCCTATTGCTTTGATTCACTTCAACTCCACACAACAACCTGACCCTCTAGATTCAATTTCACTCTACTCAACATGTGCTACCTAGTGATGGCCGATTTCGAAACACGTGCTTCATGAAGCTCCGAAGCTTCATGAATCATGTTTCGAATCAGTGATTCGAAGCGTGTATCAAACTGCCAAAGTCACGTGATTTTAGTAAACGAGGCTTCATTACGTCATCACTGTTTCGAAACATTTCAAAACAGTTTGAAATTTCAGTGGTTCACCGGTAGAGGGCGATGATAAAGTTAACCCATGAATCATGCAGATTCACTGAGAACTGTTGAAAAAGTGTCTATGGGTTTTACCTGATCTCTGATCAGTTTTATAAATTTGTAGATGTTTTAATTAGACATTAGAATAATGAAAATAAATAATGGTAGTTATTAATCTTTTATTTGCCTGTTTAGCTTGAGCCATGGAACAGAGAAACAAGCCTTGAAAATTGATAAAAGAACACATATACAGTCACTCTATATGTAATCTTATTAGAGGGTTAGTTAATTGCATTTGATAGATTTTACTTTCAATAAAACATTTGCAATAGATTTGTAAAAGGTGTTTTTACTGCATGTTTAGTGTGAGTTTTGTTGCATTTACACTGTTCTGACCACTAGGTGTCACCATGGAGTCGGGTGTCAGATTGTTTCGAAGCCTCGAAACATCACGGCACATTTGATTCAACTGCTTCAGTGTTTCACGAAGCCTCGCTCTGCCCATCACTAGTGCTACCTCTGGCAGCCATTTTGTAGTCTAGGCCACACCCTGGAGTGTACCATTCTACAGGTAAGTTGTACTTTCTTACATATGCACTTCTTATCCACTTATGCATATAAAACAACATCTATCTGTATTTAAATGACACTATAACACAATTAACAATTTAACAAATGATTTAACAAAGATAAACCTTGTTTTACAGGAATATTATAAACCCCCCTATGACATCATCCCAACATGGTTTCTCCCATTCAGAAGGCACATCCACCATGTTTAAATACTCTACTTTTAAAACAATACAGGTTTGATCACTGGTGTTTTACAAGCAGGTAAGTTATATTTGTTATACTGTGTAAGCCCATCTTAAATAAAAAATAAAAAATCAGACACATGTGTATTGTGGTTATTCATGCTAACAATGATTGAGCAATGCTAATGCTAACACATTGTACATCCACTACACCTAACAAACAAATGCACATTGTACCCCCTCATATCTTAAACACATAAAACACTATACATTCAAACATTCAAAAACATTGCACAAGTCTGCATAATATGCATGATATCAGTGTCAATAAACAGACAATGTTAATGCTGCAACAATGTATGTGTGTGTTAGATATGGTGTATGTGCATAGTCCAAACATGATCACGGGGTTGCTCCGTGACAATATATATAGTACCTACTGTCATTAATATGAATTATATAAATATTGGTGGGTTTTTACTACAAATCAACACAAATAATGCCACAAATATTGCCACAATTTTTGAGAAAAGTAAATCCTGATAGGACTTTTTATAGAGCTTTTTTTGACAGCACCTTTTGATGTATGGAAAAAAAATAACAAACACACAAGTTTGGACAGGGTAGTGAATAAATTATGACAGAACTTTGATTTTTGGGTGACTTGTACCTTTAAGATTGATTTTGATTCTGGTGTTAGTAATCTGTGATTGATTGTGGTTTGGTAAATGTGTGCCAAGTTCTTCTCACCTTCACTGAGTGTTAATGAGTGAGAGCTGATAAATGACTAGCCATATCCTACTGAGATAGTATGAGCTACTGCATCTGTTTCTTCTATTTCTTTCTCTCTCTCTCTCTTTCATTACGAGCAGTTGAGAGGAGGATGTGTGTGATACATAAGAGACCAACTTCAGTCTCCAGTGAGACTAGACAGAGGCCACTAGTCCATTGTCCTTAGATGGTGATTAGAACAGGAGCAGCCCTGTAACTGCTGCACATATTTTTAATCCCCATAATTTAGACTCAAACCCACTGTGGAGTGCTTTTAAATGTGAAGTGTGGAATTTTTAATGTTTAAATACTTTAATCTCTGTTATGTAGAGACAACTAAGTAAACTGTTCGTGTGTTGATATCCCCCCCCCCCCCCAAAAAAGTGTTAAAAGTGTGTTTCTGAGGCACTATCAACATTTCTCTGTTTGTTTGATCATCATGAGTTGTCAGACACAGCAAATGGTGTGATTCATTGGTGTGGGACTCTCTGTTATTTTTGACCAATGAGATTAGCATAGAATTTGCTTAAAAAAACAGATTGTTTTTCTTTGTCTGTATTTGTTGTTTGATATAGATCATGTGTTCATGTGTATTGTCAGCTCAGTTACTGAATTTAATCCTAGATTAAATATTTTCTACAGTACATCTAAACATTAACTCTATATACAGTTATTCTACTGTATTCTATGTAAATATGACTGCATTGTAATCCACAGGTTACCTACAGTAGCTAACGTATATACAAAATTCCAGAAGAAACTGTCTGTCTACTGAACTAGACTAACATTCTGCTATGATATTAGATTGGCCTTGACCCTTTTCTGAGCACCATCACTTAAGAGCACTTACTAAAGATACAGAAGTCATCAGATTTCCTAGAATGTTAATTGACCAAGATGCATTTTGAGCATTGTATCTTCCATTAAACCTTACAAGCTTTTCGGTCATTTTTGACCAATTAAATTTTTCTAATGGATTCCTCAATCTGAGTGATTAGATATTTCGATATTCAATCTGAAAAAAAAGGACTTCTTTAGACGAATCTAAGTGGTCATGAATGAATGTGAAAAACTGGAGCATCATGATATATGATATATTGAAGTCAAGGGCTTGCGATAACATGTTTTGAATACTTCAAAAAGTTATGTTTATGGTTATGCAGAGAATAAACTGGGTAAGCAACTGGGGTGTGCGTGTGTGCCTGTGCCTGTGTGTCAAAAGCCATGAAACACTTGTGTAGCAGTGTCTCAAGGGGTTTGCACACTGGAAGAGAAGTGCTATGCCACGTCATGCCAAATCTTTAAAATTCAAACACATTGTTTTCTACGAGTGTTCACACACCGGAGGTGGCCAGCTATGACTCTGGAGGCTGCAACAGAGCACCACTCACATAGTTTTCCATTAAACTACATAATATTTGTCCCATATCGTTGTTAATGTACACACTCTAAAAATGCTGGGTTAAAAACAACCCAAGTTGGGTTGAAAATGGACAAACCCAGCAACTGGGTTGTTTTAACCCAGCGGTTGGGTTAAATGTTTGTATTTATTTAACTCAACTATTGTTTAAAAATTACTGTATTGCTTGCTTAAAATGAACCCAAAGTATGTTGGAAATTAACATTTATTAATATGTTTAATAAATGAACATTTACTTATAAGTTTAATAAATAATAATTAAACAATAAACATTTATTAAATTGCTTATTAATAAATGTTCACCTTTTGATTATTATTGTTGCCTCAATCAAGTAATTATGTGTCTGATTTTTAATTTCCAACCTATTTTGGGGTCATTTTAAGCAAGCAATACAGTAATTTTTAAACAATAGTTGAGTTAAATAAAACTGCCCAGCACGTTGCGCAAACATTTAACCCAACCTCTGTGTTAAAACAACCCAGTCGCTGAGTTTGTCCATTTTCAACCCAACTTGGGTTGTTTTTAACCCAGCATTTTTTGAGTGCATATCAACTTCACCCCTAGGCTAGAAGATTCTGTATTGTGATTTTTTTTTCAGTAATACATTTGTGTTTTGTGGCTTGAATACAGTCTATGCTTCATATAGGGAAATATCATAATATAGATGACACTTTCATTTTTCTTTCTTTCTTTTTTTTGTTTTTTTTTGTTTGTTTGTTCAAACACCAATCTTCTAACTCATCAATGCAACTTCATTCATTCTTAAAATGTACTTCTGGCTGAATGGTGATTAGATTTACACTTTTGGACTGCTGCCTTGAGCATATGAGCACAGAATGACGTGTCCACTGTGGGATTGTTATTTATTACCTGTCTTTTGTGCGAGTCAGTTTGTTGTTCCCTGGTGTGTCGTGTTCAGTAATTACTCCTTGTGTATTTAAACTCCAGTGTTTCCTGTGTTCATGGTTAAATCTTGTTCATGTATGTATGTATCGTTGGTGTCCTCAGTTCTGTGCCTTTGGTTTTCTGGTGTTTTTCGAGTTTATTTTGTACCTTTATTTTGATTTAGATTGATTACAGAAGACCTAACCAAAAATGGATCCAGCTGATTCATGCGTGGGCCTTCGACAGAGTTTGAGATCAATCGAGGCTTACACCAAAGAGTTTTGTGAACTGGTGAGCCATGTTAACAGGAACGACTTTGTGCTCAAAGATATTTATCGATTTGGACTTGAGGAACCCATGAAATCTTTCATGCCTATAGGTAAAAACGACCTTACCTTGGAACAACATGTTGCCTTGAGACTCTGCCTCTCCCTATACATTGTCGGCTATGTCTCTCAAACCAGCAACAGATAAAGGAGCAAACGTACTAGGTATATACCTACACATATTGAAGAGTATGTGTATGATGTAGTATTTTAGTCGATATTACTCCTCTCGAGCTCTGATTTCAGAGAGACGCAACAGCAACGTGGTTATTTCATTTGCGCTCATTTCATTCATAAAGTTTACACGCGTTTGCTTCACACACATATTATTGCGTAGTGATTTTAGAGGTTTATGTAGGCTATTGGGCTATGTAGGCTATTGGGCTATGAGTGGGAGCTATGCTCCCACTGTGGCACCCAGCACATGCTCTCAGCACTTCTAAGTCCAGTGGTCCCAAGTCCGGTGGCCTCAGTGCTTTTATGTCTGGTGGTCTCAAGTAGGGGTGTGCCTGAAGCTGAATACCTTATTCAGAAAGGCGCGGATAATGGCTTCAATATGAATAACGAATAATTCTGACAAATAATATTCGGCTGAGATTGAAACAGTCACTCCTCATCTTTGCTGGATAACAGGTGAGCCAGGGGATCATAGCCCAATAGCCTACATAAACCTCTAAAATCACTACGCAATAATATGTGTGTGAAGAAAACGCGTGTAAACTTTATGAATGAAATGAGCGCAAATCAAATAACCATGTTGCTGTTGTGTCTCTCTGAAATCAGAGCTCGAGAGGAGTAATATCGACTAAAATACTACATCATACACATACTGTTCAATATGTGTAAGTATATACCTAGTACGTTTGCTCCTTTATATCTGTTGCTGGTTTGAGAGGCACACGCACATTTGTTTAGTGAAGTTTGCCTCTTATGGTAAAGAGAAAGTTTTGAATTCATTCAGTCATGAACAACAGTCACTAAATCACTAAACGTTTGCTATGAAATCACTCTGCTTGTACGATAATTTATTATTATTATTATTATTATTTAATTATTAGGTAATTTTATATTTAGAAAATTGAATAGGGGAAATAGTCTTGAAACAAATATTTTTTCCATGCTGTTTTCTTTTCCCCACACATTTCCAGACCTGGAAATTACATAAATCAAATTTCATAACTTTCCAAGCTGCATAGGAACAGGTGAGCATGCAGGGAAAGCACGATATTATACACAAACCTCTAAAATCACTACGCAATGAGTGTGGGAAGTAAATGAGTGTGAATTCTATGAATGAACTGAACGCAAATCAAGTAGCCACATTCCTGTTGCCTTTTCCATAATTTCCAGGCCTGAAAATTACTTAAATCAATTTCCATACTTTTTCCGAACTGCGTAGGAACTCTTTCTGTTTTATTTAGAATATATTTAAATAGCCTATTAATTTATCAGATCACGAAAGGTCCCTGAGCTGGGTTTCAGACTCGGTCATCTGAAGCACAACTGCATGTACATCTAGAAGCACTTCCATCAAGACTATCGGCTCAAACAGTTAGAAGATATTTAAATAAATGTTATAATCATAAAAATATATATTTTTTCAGTTATACAAGGCATATTTTAATGATATATCTGAAGCAAACAGATATATAGGCTGTTACACCAGTTCATAACGGTCTTCTCAAGTAATTGTACGAACTTCTGGGTAAAGTCCTGCCCACTTCCTGTTTTATCTGAATACAGATACAGATATGAATAATTTTGAGATTATTACAAATACAGATACAGATAGTGGCTCCACTGCACACCCCTAGTCTCAAGTCTGGTGGTCCCAGGTCCGGTACTCCAAGCACTTCCAAGTCCAGTGGTCTCAATGCTTCCAAGTCCAGTAGTCTATAGTCTGGTGGTCTCAGAGCACCCAAGCCCAGTGCTTCCAAGTCCGGTGGTCCCAGCATTTCCAAGTCCAGTGGTCTCAGCGCTTCCAAGTCTGATGGTCTCTGCGCTTCCAAGTCCAGTGGTCTCATAGCTTTTAATTACGGTGGTCCCAAATCCAGTGGGCCCGAGTCTGGTGGTCTCAGAGGTCCTTCCACCATCGGCTGAACTTCCTGTGATGGCAAACGCCACCTTGTGTGTTTGGGCTGCACACACTTTCCCTGGTCCTCCCAAAGGGGTGGCATCCACTACAACTCCTCCTGAGACAGCGCCAACCACTACAGCTCCTCCCGAGGTGGCGGAAGTAGTTCCACCGTGGTCTCTCCACCTTGATGGTCTTCAACTCCACCTGCTCCACCTTCAGATCTGCAAGTTCTGGTCTTCAGATCTGCAAGTTCTGCCTTGATGGTCTTCAGCTCCACCTGCTCTGCCTTACTGCTCTTCAGTTCCGCCGGGTCCACCATGGCTTTATGCTCTGCCTTGGTGGTCTTCAGCTCTACCTGCTCCACATCGGTGGTCTTTAGATCTGCCTGTTCCATCTTGGTGGTCTCCTGCACCTTCTGCTTTGCTTGGTGGTCTCCTGCTCCATCTACTCTGCCCTGGCCTCCTGCTCTGCTGGCTCCACCCAGGCTTCCTGCTCTGCTGGCACTGCCCTGGTTTCCTGAACTGCAAGCTTCGCCGTAGTTTCCAGTCCCACCTCACGGGCCTGGTCTGCCACTTATCCCCTCCACTCCACCACCCTCCTGGACTCTTGTTTCTTGTTAATCATGGAGCATTTGGAATCTGCTCCCTAAAGACTGGCTCTGTTATGTTACTTGTCTTGTTTGTGGACTTTTAAGTTATTTCCTGTCTGATGCCCCATTTCGTAGTCAGTTTGTAGTTTTCTTATTGTTCCTTTAGTTTTCTGGTGTTTTTCAAGATTATTTTGTACCTTTACTTTGATTTATTAAACACACTGCATTTGGATCCAGCTCTCATTCATTTCTGAGTTTGCCAACATTACAGAAACACAAGTGAGTTGTCCTGGTGCTTCTCGTTTGGACCTTTGGAAGCAAGTAAAATAATAACAAGTGAAAAGGTTGGGACACAGGTATTGTGGTTGCAACCACAAAATGAGTGGTACTATCTCCTATATCAGGTGAGATATGCCTGATATAGCTGAGGCTATGTTTGGTATTTTCCCTTTTGAGATCTGCTCTTGGGGCCATATAGGGCTGAGGCCTGTCCTGCAAGGGAGAAAGGTGTGATAGCCAGGAATTCCCTTGCTGTTGAGCACAGAAGCTTGGGGATCTTTCCTACTATATTGGATTAGGGAGTAGCGCCACTATATAAGTCACATGGGATGCACCCATGGAGTTGACAAACTTCTGACTCTGACTGGATTGTCCATAGAGTCAATTTAATGCTATGCCCACTTTGTTTGTGCTTGTTCACAGCCTAGTGAGGTAAGCATTTCCTCAGCATGGCATAGTGGGTATTGATTTCCTTTAGTGTCAATACCAGAAGCAGAGTTCAGAGTTCTACTTCGAAAGGGAATGTTTTAATTTGTGAACAACTTAAGAAGTTTTTTAAATGTTTAAATATAATTTGAATTGATTTTACTTATGATTATCATTATTGCATATTGTATTTATCTTGAGTATCTTGCAGTCCTTGGAAAGACCCTAAAGGCTTTCAGTTTTAAAGGTGTTACAGGTGAAGTTTGCACTTTCTGTGTCTATACTGAGAAATAAATTCATGTCATCGGTTGAGCCAATGTTGCTGTGTCATGCTAGTCGGGATGCCAGCCCAAAATGGGCCATGTTCTCCCAAAGTCACATGCCTCCTTCTCACTATGTTTGGCTTGTCAATGCAGTAATCTCTATCATGTCTATCATGTTCTCTTGAAATATGATAATTTTCCTGTCAATGCAATAATACTTCTCTCATGCTCACAACAGGTTCACAAATCAACCTAAATACTGGTCTAAATGTTGTAAATGAATGGGTTAATGGGTTAAATGGATATCATCATGTTCTGTCACATCTGAATCTAAATGAACTTGAAATTACTTGAATAGACAATCTGTTAGTGAACTGGGTTTTAGTGAGCAATCAGCTGTTTTTTCTGAATATTTGGTGATCAGATAATGATCTGAAAAGATTACAATTAATAATAATAGCTAAACAACTTTTAATAGTAATGTATACAAAACATTTTCTTATACGCTTAAGGCCGGCCTTGATATACTTCAAGCAAATTCAAAGAATGAACTGGTGTGACATAATTTCAAACAAAAGCAGGCCAAATAGTAGGTAGGTGTGCTCTGAGATTCCGCCTTCATTGATGTGGAAATATTCTCATTTCATTTCATTTCATTTCATTTCATTTCATTTCATTTCATTTCATTTCATTTCTTCTTCTTCTTCAGTGAAGAACAAAATAGCCAGTGAGTATATTGTAGCTTTTACTTTATTATGGTTATCTGAAGCAGTGTAAAATAATAAAAAAGAAATACTCAGATTTTGATGTGATTTGGTTTTAATAAATATTATGTTAATATAATTATGCATAATGTTCATCATTTTTTGGATTGCTGATTGTTTAGTCTGAAAGGAAGAGGCTTGTTCTCCTGCACTTTGTCTTCTACTGTTGATGTCAAAGGTTTTTTGCTATGCACAGCAGTGCTGCCTGGCTCGGTTTCTTTTTCGGCTGGCAAAAAGAGCTTTAAAAACACACACACACACACACATATACAATGGCTTTATTAATAACAGGAGATGACCGTCGGCCTGCCAGTTTGGCACAACTTGCTTTGTCATTTTGTGACTCCAAGTCCAGTCTCTCTCCTTCTCTTTCTCTCAGGGCTGAGAAGTGTGACTGCAGCAGACAGATACATTGACATAAGGGAATACTCAGGAGTGATCACAGTTCTCATGCTCCACAGAGAGAATGAGAAGAAAAGAGAGAAAGAGTGGAGCTCCACCCCTGTGGCCTTGTTTCCTTTCTAGTGAGAGCGTCTGACAGCTTTCCAATATGGTGCCTTTGTCACAGTCATGCCCCTTGGTTTAATGATCGCTGCCTCTGCATGGCTCTTCTTAACACAAACAGAAAAACACACAGTTAATGGATTAGTTTACTCAAAAAATTAAACATTTTATTTAACCTAGGATATTATGGTGAGAAAATAATGACAAAATTGTAATTTTTGAGTGAACTATTCCCTTACAGGTACTGTTAGTGGCCAATAGAGAACACCAATTAATCTTCTGATTGGTTGAATGATAGCGCCTGTCGTAGGAACATGTGATATATTAGGACACATAGCTGAGTGATATCAGGTAGTCTAGAAAAAAAATGCTTAAAGCTACTTCAGTGGACTTAAAAAAATTCTTAGCACCTCCTTTGAACTGTTAAGCCCCCTGTAACAAAGTTAAAGGCTCAGGGAAGAAGGAGGCTGAAACTGGCGAATGTTCAATGTAACTTTAATCACCAAATAAAAAAACAACAAGACCAGTGTGGCACACAGGTGATGCTCATTAACATTTGTGCCACTGGCCTCACTCTGTTCCCACAGCTCTCGGCCCTGCCCTGCCCTGCCCTGCACCCATTAGCACCCCTAAGAAAAAAAATCCTGGAGCCGCCACAGTGGCCTTAGAGTGATCTCCAAAGATGCTTTGAGTCACTTCAACAGCATTTCACCATTTAATTTTAGAAAAGCTATTGTCAAATACACTTTGAAATGCAAAGGTCTTCACTACAACAACAGTGATGTTTAAAACAATGTTTTTTTAAATACATTTTAATTAAAATAGCGTACAAGTTATGTTGTGCAGCACCTTATTACAGTCTTATTAGTCTTATTACATGTGGAATGCATTTCCTTCTCCATTAATTGGTATAAAATAAATATTGTGATAAATATCAATATTGAATGATATGGAAAATATAGTTTTAATATTTTGGGCATATTACATTTTTAATCTTAATGTTAATCTCAGCATTTACTAATACATTTTTAAGATCAAAAGTAATATCTGTTAATATCAGTTAATGTACTGTGAACATTAACTTTTATTTACTAAAATTAATTATTAACACAATTAAATGTTAATAATTGCTGTATTAATATATTGTTCTTTGATGTTCATTGAGGTCATTTTAATGTTAATGTTACTGTAAACCTTACTGTATAGTGTTACCAAATTATTTTACACATTCCTGAGCGCTATGTGTATATATATGAAAAATGTTACTTAGTGCACCTGAATGAATGAGTGCACATTATTGAATAATTTTGTGAATGCTGACATTTTTTAACTTCTGTTTGTGCTTTTCTATGTGTTTTGCAGCAGGAGGCTGTGAGAATGAGGAGCGTGTGTTTCGTGAACGCATGCGTCCCAGGAAGAGGCAGGGAGCTGTCCGGAGGAGGGTGCATCAAGTCAATGGGCACAAGTTTATGGCCACCTACCTGAGACAGCCCACCTACTGCTCGCACTGCCGCGACTTCATCTGGTGAGTCCCATAGCAACTGATATTTACAGACTTGTAGAGTGCTGTTTGTACAGCTGCGTCTGTTGGTAAATCTGCGTCTGAGTTTTGACATAAGCAGTATACACTGTCCCTCCTCACAAGTCCATTCACGGGTGGTTTACCCTCAGAGGGCTGCGTTTCCATGGTAACTTCAGGAAAAGCCCTGAGGCTCAGAGCGACGGTGCTACAATGCATGTGTAGAGTTCGTCTGTCCTCCTCCACACTGTGCAAGAACACCGCCATGCACAGGCACGCTGTGTCCCACCTCTCTGGAGAACAGGAAGAATATGGCTGTTTTAAAAGATAAGGTGCAGACCTGATGTGTGGGACTGAAACTGAAGGGAAGAGTAATGAATAACAACACACACCCTATGAAATCTATATACAGTTATTTTCTCAGAAAGAGTTACCAGGATACTATCCCTGTAAGCAATTTTCAGCGTAGGAGGATATTTGTCCACATATCCTTTTGCGTAATCATATCGGGAACACTTTGCAGTACGGTCTTATAGAGTTCCTCCCATGAAGCACTGCGAACAGCATTATCAAATTAAAAATGATGGACACATATAAAACTTCTTTTGTACAAATGTTGATTATATATATATATAGAAACAATATATTTTAAGTTTATTGCAAAATTTGCATATATTCACAAATATTTAAGTATTTTGAGAGCTTAGAGAGATCCACTCATTACATCATTCGCGATGCTTCATGGGAGTAGGCGGGGCTAAAGAGCTATTTTATTTTAGTATGTGTTGCTTTTTTCGACTCACTGATTGGTGTCATTTTCTGTACAGCATCATGGGTAATGTAGTTTTTCACTAGGAATTCTGCTGTTAAATATGATTATATTAAAGATAAACTGAAATAATGTGACGGCTTCAACATAATACCATGGATTAATAATCTCATAACTCACAGTAGGGTTGTCTTTAAAGGTTTAAGTTATCGTTCAAAATCAAATTCCCTATAGAGAAAATGAGAGTTTTTACTTCCAGAACCTGACTGTTGCACTCTATTTGTTAACATTAGTTAATGCATTAACTAACATAACAATGAGAAATATATTTTTACAGAATTTATAAAAGTATTGTTCATTGTTAGTTCATACTAATTAATGTAGTTAATTTACCTTTTGTTAAAGTGTTACCATAATGCCAATAATGATATAAAGTAGGTGGAATGCCTTCCTCTAAGTCACTCACAAGAACCAAATTTGAGTAAAAAATAATACATGAATTTGATAAATAACTTATTTATCAGTTGGTCAGTAGCTTGTAAATTGAATTGTAGAAATGATACTTTGGCCGAATGATCTACCATCTATTCATGAACTGTTCAATGTGTACTATAATACATATTAAGTTTAGTGTGACTGTACAAAAGAATATTAAATGGTTACAAAAAACCTTTTTAAATATTTTTTTTTAAAAATATTTTCTGTTTTTCTTTTATATATGTATGTATGTATGTATGTATGTATGTATATATGAACTGTCTAATGCATACTATACTAAAATATATGCTGTTGTGTTTAGTGTCACTATACAGGAAAAAATAATAGCTGATCACCTTCTCTTCACAGGGGTGTATTAGGAAAGCAAGGGTATCAGTGTCAAGGTAGGTAAATTAAATTACATTTTCTTAATATTTCTCCATATCAGTATTTCTGTTCAACAAATTTGTTGGTTCATCGAAAGTATAGCTACAAAATCTAAAGCAAAAAACACATCAACATTCCTATTAAATAAATAACTCAACCAAAATGAAAATTCTTTCATTATTTACTTATCCTCATCTTTAATGTCTTTTCGGTGGAACACAAAAGAGAAAGAGGACCTATTATGAAAATTCACTTTTATAAGGTGTTTGAACACAGATGTGTGTCCACAGTGTGTGTAAACAACCAGCCTATAATGGTAAAAATCCACCCACTCCTTTTTTTTAATAATCCCCATGATTTATAAAGTCTCTCCAAATGAGCAGTTACAGATTTCAGAAGCCCCGCCCATGACAGGCGACGGAATCTGCCCTATTATCTTAGCTCCACCCATGAGTTTTCCATGTTTATCTCACCAGAGCATTTAATAGCAACATTAAATTAAGAAATCTATTCTTATTAAAGCTACTAAAGTTAATCAAGAGCAGTGAGTGATCTTCTGTCTTTACACAGATCACAGATCTAATATACACATGCAATTTCTTTCCATGCTGTTTACTTTCACAGACATAACCGACTGTGTTCGCGACACATGCACGAAAACAGCATGTTTTTCCTTCCACTCAAAAATGGGCAAACAGCATGGTATAATAAATGATCTTGGGGTATTTTGAACTGAAACTTCACAGACATATACGTAAATAGGGGCTTAACAGGTCCCTTTTTCAAAAGAATGTTTAGGCTGCTCTTTTCCTTACAACAACAGTTCAAAGTGACCACAGCCATCGAGTCTGTGTTCAACAATGCAAGAAAAGTATCATTAAAGAAGTCAATTTGTACTTTTTTCAAAATTCCCCTTTTGTGTTCCACAGAATAAAATAACTAAATACGTGGCAAACAAATAATAAGAGAATTTTTATTTTTAGATTAACTATTCCTTTAAGCAGTGACTAGCACACAATCTGAAATGAAGGAAACTACTGGCATGGACAGGAACCTCCTAAAAATATCATATCTATACTGTAGCTGAAAACATTCTTATCTGTGAGCCCACGGTAATACATCAGAAAAGTAAAGCTGATCTTGTTTCCTCCTTGTCTCTGACCCTCAGTGTGCACCTGTGTAGTTCATAAACGCTGCCATGAGCTGATCATCACTAAATGTGCAGGGCTGAAGAAACAGGAGGACACCACAGAGGAGGTGAGAGGAAACTGTTGAAAAAAAAAAAATCACACATGATGTCTCTTTAATATCACTTGTTTCGGTTGTTTTCACCAGTGAGAGTAAAATGGAAACTTTTGCTTAGGCTTTCTGCTTTTCATGTTTTTCCTGTGAAAAAAAAAGAACCCATAAATCTTTTCTTGAGTTTCAGAACAATGTTTCAAACGGCGTTCAGATTTGTAAAGATGCAATGAAAAGTCAGATATTTCAATACAAACCCATACATTTCTCATCAAATTTATCCTAGAGTTTACACTTTAATTTCAAAGTTCTATACTTGAGTTCAAGGGTTCTCAACTCTGGCCCTTGAGTTCCACTTTCCTGCAGAGTTTAGCTCCAACCTTGATCAAACTCAACTGCCTATGGCTGCGTCCAAAATCGTATACTTTCTTGAGTAGATACTTATTTTGAATAAGTAAGTGCTTCACAACCACTAAAAAAAGTATGTTCTATGTAGTGTGTAGTATGAATACAGTCCAAATATACTACATTTGCTATGTTGTCATTATCATGTGACCTACCAGCATTAGTTGTGTTGCTTCACTGCCATTCACAAATTCTCTCCCTTGACCTCATGGGATAGTAAAGTGTCCATCATATGCACACTTCATAATCTCGCGAGAAGTAGTAGGTCATCCGGGTACTTTTTGCGCAGTCTTTTATGAGTACTGTGAATTCTTTTGTCACATACTGTTTTTCGCCTAGGGAAGTAAGCGATTTTGGATGCGACCAACAACTTTCAAGTAATCCTAAAGACCTTTATGAACTTGTTCAGGTGTGTTTGATTAGGGTTGGAGGCTTGGAGCAAAACTCTGCAGGAAAATGAACCTTAAAGGCCAGAGTTGAGTACACCTGCTCTAGCTGTGTCAACATTGTCATTGTTTAAAGTTTGTCTTTTTTTTTTTTTTTTTCATTTTGTCTGCTTAATTTTAGGAAACTTCCATTAAATCTCCTGAGCTAAAGAGCAACACCTGAGCAATACAACTTTCCTCTGGAGTGTTTTTTATTGTTAGCAAACAACATCACTGTGTGTGTGTGCGTGTATACGTGTATATATATATATATATATATATATATATATATATATATATATATATATATATATATATATATTAGGGCTGTCAAAATAACGCGTTAATTTCGATTAATTAATCTGAGAAAAAATAACGCGTTAAAAAAAATAACGCAGATTAATCCATTCCGTATTGACCTTTGAACCTGGAGCCGTTCTAGCCACTATTTGACTGTAATGAATGAGGGAGATGAATGCTGCGCTGACGGACAGAAAGAGCAGAGCTCCTCCCTCGTGCGCGCGAGCTCTCTTCTTCTTCAAAGTAAGCACCGTCTTTACACTCTCTCTACCTCACACATAATAATCTAAATCAACTGACACAATGCTAAAAGTTTGTTAGACCGAATCCATGTTTCACGAGGCGCATTCGGAGAATGTCTTTACTGAATAACCGCTGGGTGTGAATAGTGCTCAAAAAACGTCACCTCATCTTCTCTGACAGGCGCCCTGCACGTGCAGCTGACATAAACCACACTTTCAGTAAACAAAAAGAATATCCTATCCAGTGGTGAAGTGTTTTCTGTGTTGACAAATCTTTTGCGATAGTCGCGATCGCATGCAACGCGTCAACGTCCGCTAATGTCCAATTCGCGACCTAATGACTCATTTGAACATATTCATTTTAATGAATCATGACAACAACTGATGATCTGTCCACACGGTCTATAATGATTCATTTACTCGAACAACTCTGAAATGAGAACATAAGTGTGCTTACCCCATTTAGCAAGAGTGGTTAGTAAAATTAGCCTTAATAATCCACAATATTTTCAGGTTATTTAAATGACAATGTATAGTAAATTAGGCCTACCTATAAAATCAGTTAGTTTAGACTGGAGTGAGGTGAAACCAGAACAAAGCAAGTTGTTGTTAGCTAGGTGCATTCAATTGTATATGGTAGAAAATTATATTATTAGTTAATATAACTTCTAAATGCTACTTTTTAATACTTTTCAGGTTTAGCAAAAAAGCATCTTCGCTTAAAATCACTTTTTTAATACTTTCACAGCAAAAATTATGTATGCGATTAATTCACAGAGTATGTAATTAATTAGATTAAAATTTTTAATCGATTGACAGCCCTAATATATATATATATATATATATATATATATATATATATATATATATATATGCTTGTGATCGCTGCATAGACATCTTTCTGATCCTCTATTGCCCCCTGCAGGTGGGATCTCAGCGCTTCAGTGTCAATATGCCTCATAAGTTCAGTATTCACAACTACAAAGTCCTCACGTTTTGTGACCACTGCGGTTCATTACTGTGGGGCCTGCTGCGGCAAGGGCTGCAGTGCAAAGGTGAGAAGAGCATTCTGGGAAATATATAGTTACAGGCTTCCCACAATCATGGAAAAGCTGGACATTTTTCAGGGATTTTTAATTTAATTTGTCATTGCATGGTATTTCCTGGCTATTTCTATGGTGAATTCACATTTGTCTAGTTTTGCATTGTTCTGTTATTTAATATAATATTACAAAAGACTGGCAATTTATATACAAATGGAAATGTCCAGAAAAATTTAAATTATACTTTCGTAATTAATTTATTTTTATTTATTTGTTTGCATATATGTACTATTACCCATTGTTATTTTAGCATTTAGTTAGCATTATTTTAGTTATTATTTAGAATACTATTTAGTTTTTATTATTTTTTTGAATTACTTTTTAATTTTATATTTTCTGTTTTCGTTTTAATTTTAGCTAAAGTTATGTTAAATTAAAAAATTAAAAAATCTTTATAGTAATTTTTATTTTAGTTTTAGTTATTTTAGTACATCAAGTTAAACTAAATGAAAATGACAAAGGTTGCCTTGGCAACTAGCTGAAATAAAATAAGTTTTATTTTTTTTTATTTTTTTTTTATATTTTATTTCAAATAAAGAATGTTTTCTTATGGTTTTAGGTTTAGTTAATGATAATTACCCTATTATATCCCCAAATCTTCCAAGATTCAGACATGCATTGAAATACAGTTGAACTTCTCATGCCATATCCCTTCATTTCTCTGTTCTCAGTTTGTAAGATGAATGTGCACAAGCGCTGTGAAAGTAATGTAGCTCCTAACTGTGGGGTGGACGCCAGGGGCATCGCTAAGGTGCTGTCCGACCTTGGAGTCACTCCAGATAAACTCTCCGGCAGCGTCCAGAGGAGAAAAAAAGTAAGAGCAACAATCATCAGGAATTATTTGTCCGCACAAGAGAAGTGGGAACATAGGACTGAAAGGACAAAAGCCTCCTTCTCCTCCATGTAGCTTTAGATAATAGAAAATACACTGATTACTGATGTTGACATAATGGTCTTTATAGCGAGCAGCACTTAGGTACTTGATTAGGCCTCCTGAAACATAATCATGATTGAATGATGAAGATGATTTGTTGCCGTTTTCAACACAGATCTCTCAGGGTCCAGATCCACAACCCTTTCCCATATCCCCGCAGTTAGAAGAGGATCGATCCAAATCTGCACCCACATCACCATGCGACCAAGGTAAACAAATAAAGCTAAAAATAAAGCTCTTCAGATTCTTCTTGGGTTAAAGATGGTTGATTACCACATAAAATAATTTTGCCTTGTCCTTAAACGGTTAGTTCACCCAAAAATAAAAATACTGTCAATAATTACTCAGCCTCATGTCGTTCCAAACCTGTAAGACTTTCGTTTATCTTCAGAACACAAATGAAGATCTTTATAAAATAAAACCTAAATAAAATCTGAGTGATTTCTGTCCCTCCATTGACAGCTACTCCACTACCAGTTTGACATTTTAAAAAATTCATAAAGAAATTGTAAAATTAATCCACATGAATTGAGCAGTTTAGTCCAAATTTTCTGAACATACACAAATACTTTATACACAGAACAGATTTAATTTAGGCTTTTATTAACATATAAACATTCATCAGCTCAAGCATCTTTGCTTGATGTGCAAGGACCAATAAGGTTCATTGTCGTGTGTTATGCAGAACATTTGAGCATCCTGAAGAACCAGTGTTCTCACGTGTCAAGCAGGTTTGGTTGAGCTTATGTTTGTGTTCGCTGATCAATGTTTATATGTGAATAAAAGCCTAAATTTAATCAGTTTATCATATAAAGCGATCAAGTCTCTTCAGAAAATTGGGACTAAACCACTGTGAGGGTGAGTAAATGATGACAGAATTTTCATTTTTGGGTGAACTATCCCTTTAAGTTTGTAATTCACTTATAATGGAAAATTTTGCCATGCTTTCATCGCTTTGTATGACAAAAATACTGAAATCAAATGACTAATGGTCTAAAACTGCCATATACAATACTTTTATAGTACTTTATCGTCATTTTGGAGCTTGGCAGCACCTCATTCACTTTCACTATATGGAAATGAGCTGCAGGGATATTAAAATTCTGCTTTTTTGTTACATGGATAAAAAAAAGTCATATGCACTTGATAATCAGTGCTTTACAGATTTCTGATATCCATCACATGAACTTTCCACAGGCAAATATGCTGATTTGGCACTCAGAAACATTTCTTATCATTATTAATATTGTAAGCAGTTGTGCTGCATTTTTGCGTGATACATTTTTCTGGATTCTTTGATGAATAGACAGTGCAAAAGAACAGCATTATATGAAATAGAAATCATTTGTAACATTATATATGTCTTTACTGTCACTTTTTGCTGTACTTTTTGCTGTACATTACAGTTAACATGTTTTTGTTTTTTTGTACAAACTGAAGAATGCAACTGTATATGTGACTCAGTCTGGGGTCATATAGCATATGATGTGATTTGGCTCTTTGTTTTGTGGTCTGCAGATATAAAGGACCTGGAGAATATCAGGAAGGCACTATCGTTTGACCATCGCGGTGAAGAGCTAAAGCCAGCCTCGTCCTCCTCTCTGACTGAGGGAGGGTCAGAGGAGACGGGGGAGGCGAGAGAGAATGGAGAGGTGAAGACCGTCCAGACCAAAAGGATGATGCTGGAAGACTTCTCTTTCATCAAAGTACTTGGGAAAGGCAGCTTCGGCAAGGTGGAGCTTTGTGAAATTCTGACCTCTGTTTTCTGCATATAGGTACCAGATTTGTCTGCTGTGTAATAAGGGCCCAGCAGTCTTAGAGCAGTGTTGTCTTTGTGTACAGGTGATGCTGGCTGAGTTAAGAGGCACTGATGAGGTTTTTGCGGTGAAAGTGTTGAAGAAAGATGTCATCCTGCAGGATGATGATGTGGACTGCACTATGACTGAGAAACGCATTCTAGCCCTGGCCAGAAAACACCCTTACCTTACCCAACTCTACTGCTGCTTTCAGACTAAGGTGAGAGCCAGGAGTGTTTCTGCTCAGTTTAGCCTCATTGCAAACTTGAAAATAATGAGCAAATTGGACAATCATTTTATTTTAAGTCAAGCACCAAATACCAAAACTTTCTCCTTGTTTAGAAATGATGTTTTGCGAACTGCCACTAGATGGAGCTGTGATATTACAGTCTGTCAAATATTGAGAAAGCAGCTCTTACAGGAGTTTAGCTCTTTATATGAAGTGGGCAAGATTGTGTCTTGGGGAATAATCGCAAAAACAGGTCAGTTCATCAAGAACATGGGCACATTTTAGAAAAGGCTTAAATTTTGAAATTTGGGTATTCACGTTTCCAGCTGAAACTTAAAAGGCTTTTAATAAATATGAAAACCAGCCATAAAACTGTGCCTTGAAATTTAAATAAAATATTAATAAATTAATACATATTTATTGACATACTTCCATTTCTTCTTGTTATTAGAACTATAAGAACACTTTAACCTACATGAACTCTGGTTTTCTTAAATTATTAAATAAACTAAAAAGCAAGATCAAATACACAAAACATGAGCAAAATAAAACATTTTATATAAAAATATAAATTATAAAGCCCAAAACTAGAAAGCAATAATAATAATAATAATAATAATAATAATATAACCATGATTAAATCAAAATCTGTGCATAATGTGAATTTAATAGAAACATGTTGGTATTATTAAAAGTTGGATACTATGTCCTGAGATTTTCATTTATACAGTTTTACCAGTGTAAAATTATGAAATGTCATGGAAATGTCATGTCATTTCTATACTGACTATAAATCCAATTATGATCGGCTCTGAAATATTTGTGTAGTTATGTTTTTTGTGAATGTTTTATTACTGTTTAAAATAACTGAGAGTAAACTAACAAAAGATCAAATATACAACATAAGATCAAAATAAAACCTTTAATATAAACATTAAAAATTTAAAAAGATGATTAAAGTTTAAATTAAATAAGACTAATTAAATATTAAAAAATATAGATAAAAATAATAAAGCCAAAAACTAAAAAATTGATAATGATAATTATAATAATAATCTTGAAAAGTCATGGAAATTTCTATACTGACCATACAATTATACACTTATGATTAGCTCTGAAATATTTATTTGTAAGTTATTGCACTTTGTGAATATGTTCTCTATCCAATGATTTTGATTTCATGTCAATTCATTGGTCAAAACACATGGGATCCCTTTTCATAAGAAACTTTTTCTTTCTTTCTGTAAAACCTCTCAGTTTTAGTGGGTTTAAAGAGGACCTATTATGCCCCTTTTACAGGAAGTCTCTGGTGTCCCCCAGAATGTGTCTGTGAAGTTTCAGCTCAAAATCCCCATAGATAATTTTTTTATTGCTTGTCAAATTTGCCCCTATTTGGGTGTGAGCAAAAACACGGCATTTTTGTGTGTCGCTTTAAATGCAAATGAGCCCACTTTCCAGAAGAGGGCGGAGCTTTAACAGCTTGCGCTTTGGTTGCTCAACAACAACAAAGCCAAAAGGACGATTGTCAGTAACAGTGTTCAGCCTTACATTGTTCAAACCGGAGTCAGACACTGATAGAGAGACTCAGGAAGAAGTTTTAGAGAACTTTTAGAACGCAACTGGACATTTCTGAATGGTTAGTGGATACATTTATATAGTTGCTGTGGAGTTGATTCAACTCATCGACTAGCATGTGCCGTCTTTTGTGCAAATCCAGCGTTGAATTGAGTTGAATTGTTTGTGAAGCAGTCCGGCGTAAAATGACGGCATGGCAAGAACACTCTACAATGACAACTCTTCCTCTTCTCTAAAGCAGCCCAATATGTTCTCAGGGGCAGGGTTTATGTAAATTTTAGGGTTAGTGATGTCACTAACCCGGGAAGAATCTCGTTGTAGTCCCTACCAGCTGTTTGTTGTAGTCCTTAAACAGCGAATTCTTTAGAAAAAAATATCTCCCATTCCATTGAACTTTGAGCGTCGTAACTTTGCAGATGTTGTTAATGGTCTAACAGCAACATTACACACTAAATAAAGTAAAAAAAAAGTGAAATCATAATCAACCACCCCTTTAACATTATAGGTGGTAAAGGGATTATTTATTGTCATTACTCGTCATAATGCTGAATATCAAATGCATTTGTGTTTTTATCCATTCCACAAACAGCCCTGCAGCTGATCACATACAAATACAGAAACAGACACACACACACACACACACACACACACACACACAACGCTTGGGTGAGGAAAAGGTTGTCTGTTCGTCTGCACAAGTGTTCCCTGACACAGAAGGGCAAGCACCTGTTTGAAGGGAACATTTCTTTTATAGTCTATAATAAGCTCACATCAGATAAACCCTCCACATTAGGTCAACATTCTAATTTTTGTTCAGACTCTCTCGGTCTGCTGGTGTGATAATTGTTTTAGATAGAGCCGACTGTTTGGGAACAGCAGCCGCGGCCAGGCCTAACCTCACATGAACATCATGTTTATTTTCCTCCACTAAAACCTGGACTCAGCCATCATGACGGCATCCTCCACTCCTCTAATTTATTTACTTCTGCAGTTTCCCCAAACAAGCAAAAAGAACATTGTGTCCTTACTGCGAACACGAGTGGGAGGAGGTAAAGGGAAGGGGAGGGGAGCGAGCACGGGGGAGAAGGAAAAGGGCGAGTGTAGGATGAAAGAAGGTAGAAAGGGTGGAGAAGGACAAGATGACCTCTTAAAAGTTAAAACTTATGGTCTTAAAAGACCGTAACAGTGATGTGCTTTAACTGAAAGTGACATTAAAGAATAGTCGCCATAATTTAATCACTTTCACTGTATTTATAGGGTGAGCAGAGCGATGACAGGGGAATGGGATCAGGAAATGTCATGTGCTAGCCTGGATTTGAGCTTGCACCTCCTGCTCTGTCAGGCATGTGTACCTTCCACTAGACCAGTAATACTGATATATCACTGGACATAATATTGGCAGACAAATGGCAATTAATAGAAACCTGGGCTAGTCGTCACAGTTTTTTTCTCCAGTAAATACTTCTCAGAGTTGTTTATTTTTTAAAGTCAAAAACATATTTTATGAGATGGTTCACCCAAAAATGAACATTCAAACCTGAATGAGTTTCTTTCTTCTGTTGAACACAAAAGAAGATGCTTTGAAGAATGTTGATAATCAAACAGTTGACAGTAGCCATTCACTTCCATAGTACTTCCGTCAGCTAACTGGTTACCAACATTCTTCAAAGTATCTTTTTTTGTGTTCAACAGAAGAAAGAAACTCATACAGGTTTGGAACAACTTGAGGGTGAGTAAGTGATGACAAAATATTAATTTTTGGGAGAACTGTCCCTTCAATGTCTAAAACATTTCTGCTTTTATTACCCAGGAATTAGCAGAATGAAATCTGTGATTAAACAGCCAACTTTAGGCTTTTTAGTGAAAACGTAATGAGATATAGCCTTTGACCTCTTCTGCATGTGACAACTAGCCCCTATACACCTTTAATCTACTGACATGCTGTATAGCGGAAAAACAATGCATCGACAAAGGGTGCGTCTCAATCAGCTCCCTAGCTTCCTAGGTCATGAATCAGGTACACAAATTCGGACAGTAAGGATCCTGACTCACTAAACATTGTGTTTTGTGAGTGGTGGTGACATGACAACGTCCTCATTGTACAACATCGCTACTGGTATTTATGAGCAACAGCAGAGTACAGAGAGTTCATTATGATAAATACTTTGCTTGTTACATATACATGCAACATTTCAGCCGTAAATAAATTATACATATTAGCTAGATTATGTTCAGCTAGTGATGTATTGTTACGTATGCTGGTGTAGAGATGAGGCTGATACGGATTTCCACAATACGAACAATACATTTATTAAACAGAAGGCAGAGATCACCAAACATACATCTTAACAAAACAGAGAACGGACGAGGAGTGAAGGGAGTGAGTGCAATATATGGGAGTGCTGACAATAGAGTCCAGGTGCAGGTGATGAGTGATGATGAGGAGCTGACGAGGGAAGTGAGTGCAGGTGTGGAGAACAGGAGGATCTTGGGATATGGAGTCCAGGGAAACAAGGGATCCGTAACAGTACCTCCCCCTCCCGGTAGGCGCGTCCTCGCACCGTAGATGTCACAACTGGGAGGGGGGCGGGCGCCCTGGAGACCTCAAGCCGGAGCAGGGGGAGGAGCAGACTGGAGTGGAGGTCTCCAGGGCAGGTCTAAAACCATGGCGGGTCAGGGGACAAAGGCAGCCATGGCGGGTCAGGAGCCGTGGGCAGCCATGGCGGGTCAGGAGCCGTGGGCAGCCATGGCGGGTCAGGAGCCGTGGGCAGCCGTGGAGGGTCAGGGGCCGAAGCCTTCGAGCCGTTGAGCCCAGGCATCGCTGAAGGACTGGCGGGTGATGGCGGAACTGTAGGCTCCGCCGACCGAAGCGCAGCCGGTGCTCCAGAAGGCCGCAGTGAAAGACAGACGACATACAACAAAGTGAACACTGGGGAGAGTGAGGAGGCCAACTGGAGCTGAGGGACGGAGTGACGGAGCAAAGACGGAGGAGTGCAGTCCAGAAGTGAGGGCAGGCCGACGAAGGAACAAGGTGTGAACGGGGGCAGGATGGAGACTGGTGACACTAGTGGACTGCTGGACAACGGTGGAGCAGAGAGAGGTTGGAGCCGGGGTGAAGGTAATCGCCCAGAGGTCCGAGGTGGAGATCTGGGCGAGGGGGCTTGAGGTGGAGGTACAGTGAGTACATTAGTGGGAGGAGGCGGGAGAGGGAGGCAGGGAGGGAAAACAGTCTTTGGGCTGGAGGGTTCAAAAACACAGTTCATAGGAGCAGTTGGCTCGGCGGCGGCTGGAGCTGAGGGCTCGTAGGCGGCGGCTGGAGCTGAGGGCTCGTAGGCGGCGGCTGGAGCTGAGGGCTCGTAGGCGGCGGCTGGAGCTGAGGGCTCGTAGGCGGCGGCTGGAGCTGAGGGCTCGTAGGCGGCGGCTGGAGCTGAGGGCTCGTAGGCGGCGGCGGCTGGAGCTGAGGGCTCGTAGGCGGCGGCGGCTGGAGCTGAGGGCTCGTAGGCGGCGGCGGCTGGAGCTGAGGGCTCGTAGGCGGCGGCGGCTGGAGCTGAGGGCTCGTAGGCGGCGGCGGCTGGAGCTGAGGGCTCGGCGGCGGAGCGTGGAGATACTTGCTCGGCGGCGGAGACTGGCGCTGCTTGCTCGGAGGCGGAGACTGGCGCTGCTTGCTCGGAGGCGGAGACTGGCGCTGCTTGCTCGGCGGCGGAGACTGGCGCTGCTTGCTCGGCGGCGGAGACTGGCGCTGCTTGCTCGGCGGCGGAGACTGGCGCTGCTTGCTCGGCGGCGGAGACTGGTGCTGCTTGCTCGGCGGCGGAGACTGGCGCTGCTTGCTCGGCGGCGGAGACTGGCGCAGCTTGCTCGGCGGCGGAGACTGGCGCTGCTTGCTCGGCGGCGGAGACTGGAGAACTTGGCTCGGCGGAGACTGGAGAACTTGGCTCGGCGGAGACTGGAGAACTCGGCTCGGACCAGAAGTCTATGAGCCAAGCAGCATCATCTGGCGGCTCGCACAGGGATGGAGCTGCAGGCTCGGAGAGGGCTAGAGCGGGCTCTGGGGTTGATTCTCTGGTTGGAGAGGGCTTCAAGGAGACTGGAGCGGCTTGCTTCCTCCTCCTCCGCTTGCGGGACCCAGTGGAGGAGTGTGGGTCCAGCATTGAACAGGCAGGAAGTTCGCTGGAGGGGTATGCGGAGGAAGACGGTGGCTGACTGACTGGCCCGGCCAACCGTGTTTCTGGATGGACTAGAGACAGACACCCATCCTGAACCCAATCAACGAAAAATTTGGAATCATTTAGCCACAAAATGGAATTTATGGTTTCGCTTAAGGAGAAACGATAATCGGGTTCACCAAAACGGATGGTGTCATCATCTAGTCCATCCAGAAACAGGGAGATCAAGCATGTTTCAGGCCAGTCAGACAAAACAGCAAGCTCAACGAACTCCTCCACATACCTCTCCAGCGAACGACCCACCTGCAGGAGCCCGATGAGCCGCTCGCCAGCTGACAGGGAAGAGAGAGGCATGGGGGAAGTTGGAGCCAGTGAGCTGGGGAAGATCTCCATCCTTCTTTGTGGAAATCCGGTCGGTTTATGGTCCGTTCTTCTGTTACGTATGCTGGTGTAGAGATGAGGCTGATACGGATTTCCACAATACGAACAATACATTTATTAAACAGAAGGCAGAGATCACCAAACATACATCTTAACAAAACAGAGAACGGACGAGGAGTGAAGGGAGTGAGTGCAATATATGGGAGTGCTGACAATAGAGTCCAGGTGCAGGTGATGAGTGATGATGAGGAGCTGACGAGGGAAGTGAGTGCAGGTGTGGAGAACAGGAGGATCTTGGGATATGGAGTCCAGGGAAACAAGGGATCCGTAACATGTATGTTTATGCTAAAATATAATTAAAGGATTAGATCACCTCAGAATTAAAATTTCCTGATAATTTACTTACCCCCATGTCATCCAAGATGTTCATGTCTTTCTTTCTTCAGTCGAAAAGAAATGAAAGGTTTTTGAGGATTTTTCTCCATGTAGTGGACTTCAACAAGGTATAATGAGTAGAAGCAGTTTCAGTGCAGCTTCAAAGGGCTCAACACAATCCCAGGCGAGGAATAAGGGTCTTGTTTACTAGTGAAACACACTTTTTAACCACAAATGCTCATCTTGCACTGCTCTGCGATGCGCCACACATTGCGTAATCACGTTGGAAAGGTCACGCGTGACGTAGACGAAAGTACCAATCCAGTGTCTACAAAGCGAACGTGCAAAGAATAAGCCAAACGCCCTTTACACAAAAAGGTAAAACAATGATATCGGACGATTTTGAAGTTTAAAATGAGATTACGTTTTTTGTCCCAATGCAGTAATTCTGCCTATGTCATGCGTGACCTTTCCAATGTGATTACGTAATGCGTGGCGCATCACAGAGCATTGCAAGACGAGCATTTGTGGTTAAAATGTATATAATTTTTTTTTTTTTTAGAAAATTACCAATTGTTTTGCTAGACAAGACCCTTTTTCCTTGGCTGGGATCGTGTAGAGCCCTTTGAAGCTGCACTGAAACTGCAATTTGGACCTTCAACCCAGTGAAGTCCACTATATGGAGAAAAATCCTGGAATGTTTTCTTCAAAAAACTTAATTTCATTTCGACTAAATTATCAGGACATTTTAATTCTAAAGTAAACTAATCCTTTAAATAATGGTTTGTATTTAAAGGGGCCTTATATTACAAGATGTAATATAAGTCTAAGGTGTCCCCTGAATGTGTCTGTGAAGTTTCAGCTCAAAATACCCCATAGATTTTTTTTTTTTATTAATTTTTTTAACTGCCTCTTTTGGGGCATCATTAAATATGCGCAGATTCAGGCTGCATCCCCTTTAATTCCTCGCACTCCCTGCCCCTGAGCTCGCAACTATAAAACAAAGTTCACACAGCTAATATAACCCTCAAAATGGATCTTTACAAAATGTTCGTCATGCATGCTGCATGCATGCTTCGAATTATGTGAGTATAGTATTTATTTGGATGTTTACATTTGATTCTGAATGAGTTTGATAGTGCTCCATGGCTAAAGCTAAGATTACACACTGTTGGAGAGATTTATAAAGAATGAAGTTGCGTTTATGAATTATACAGACTGCAAGTGTTTAAAAATGAAAATAGTGACGGCTCTTGTCTCCGTGTATACAGTAAGAAACGATGGTAACTTTAACCACATTTAACAGTACATTAGCAACATGCTAACGAAACATTTAGAAAGACAATTTACAAATATCACTAAAAATATCATGTAATCATGGATCATGTCAGTTATTATCACTCCAGCTGCCATTTTTCGCTATTGTTCTTGCTTGCTTACCTAGTCTGATGATTCTGCTGTGCACAGATCCAAACGTCCTGCCCTTGTCTAATGCCTTGAACATGGGCTGGCATATGCAAATATTGGGGGCGTACATATTAATGATCCAGACTGTTACGTAACAGTCGGTATTATGTTGAGATTCGCCTGTTCTTCAGAGGTCTTTTAAACAAATGAGATTTACATAAGAAGGAGGAAACAATGGTGTTTTGAGACTCACTGTATGTCATTTCCATGTACTGAACTCTTGTTATTCAACTGTTCCAAGGTAAATTCAATTTTAAATTCTATGGCACCTTTAAAAAAACAAAACATCTATCGCGTGTCATTAGGTGTGTTTGACTTGAAGTGGTGCTGTCTGTGCAGACCCGTCGGTGTATGACATCAACATACCGCAAGAGCGCTTCGAAAGCATATGGAGTCGTCAGCTCTCTAATCTCTCTCGTACTTTGTTGTCATACCCCGATTGGTATACATGCATGCATATACATGCACTTCCATTCAAATGTTTGGGGTCAGTAAGATTTGTTTTCTTATCCTGCAAAAAAAAATGATCACAAAAACATTAAGCAGCACAGCTGTTTTCAACACTTATAGTAATAATAAATGTTTCTTGAGTACCAAATCAGCATATTAGAATGATTTCTGAAGGATCATGTGACAATTCTGAAAATTCAGCTTTGCAATCACAGGAATAAATTACATTTTAAAATATGTTCAAATAGAAAACTGTTTGCAAAATTACTTAGTAAAGTTAAGTCATAGTCAAATATAGCATAAATAATAATAATAATAATAATAATAATAAATAACTTAAATTGTGTTTTTGGTATGATCCGATCCATGTAGGAAATGCAGTCTTTTTTTTTGACCATGCTTAGAAATTGTAATTATTGGCAGATGTATCTGTAATATTTTGAACACAAGTTTGTTTTGGAGGGATTTGTTCTTGTGTTTATTTTGTACCAGAAGAAGGTGACTGCCATTAGCCTTACATAATGTGGTTCTGATGCTTATCAGGCCTGATGTGTATTCCATATGCTGTTTGTTTTATTTTCAACCCTCTCTCCGTCCCTCCCTCCGTCCCTCACACACACACACACACACACACACACACACACACACACACACACACACACACACACACACACACACACAAACACACTTTTTGCTTTGGCCCACTTGGACCAAATATTCTGTTACAATATTTTGCTCAGTATATATAATGACTTATGCAGCAACAGCTGGCATCTATGTTAAATATGAAGAAAATTCAAACAAAATCTATGTGAGAAAATTGAGTTTTTGGTCAGAAGTGTACATTTATAGGCCTAATGACTGCAGATTAAGTAAAGATTTGACATTTATCCACAGATTTCTTTTTTGGACACAGATTACTCACTTGTGGTCTCCAGCATTTTGCATTTAATCAGATCTTAAACTGAATGAATGCAGGTGTGTGTTCTCTTCTTTCTTTCTTTCTTTCTTTCTTTCTTTCTTTCTTTCTTTCTTTCTTTCTTTCTTTTTTTCTTGTTTTCTCTCATCAGCTCTTTGTTGCCTCACACGTAGCATGGCAGGCTGACCTCTTGTTGACATGCTCCGTTTCTCGCTCCATTTCGTGTTCCCTCAATGCCTAATTTGCCATCAGGCACTGCTGAGGACGCCTTGCCTGGACTTGCTCTGCCCCTCACCCTCAATAACAGCCTCAGCATCAGTAGAGCCGAGGTCCTGCGTTCATCCCCACTTATGTAACCCTCCGAATGACTTTCCCCATATATAACCCATCATGTTTGCAATAGTTTTTTTTGTGGATTCTGTGATTTTTTTCAGGATTCTTTGATGAATAAATCTTTTGTAAAAATCTTAAAAACTCAAATCTTACAAACTCTTTTGTAACATTAAAAATGTATCTACTGTCACTTTTGATAAATTTAATGCATCCTTGCTGAATAAAACTTTTTTTTTTTTTTCAAAACAAGCAAACAACAACAACAAAAACATACTTAACCCCAAACTTTTGAATTGTATTTTAAGTTGATGCATAATGTGTCCATAAATCAAGATTTTCGGTTAAAGTGTATGTATAAATGAAAGTATGTTTCACCCCTTTTAATCATCTTTTTACTTTCACTATGAAGCAGCAGTTTGACAAATACATTTTTCCAAATACAAATAATCCATGTTATCTCTCAATTAATATGAGCTCATTAGATTGCTTGCATTTAAAAAATAATAATAATAAAACAAATGTTTTAGAAAGGTTTTTAAAAAGTTTTAGACTATAACTTAACACCTTTAACACTAATATAAAATAAGAAAGCATAAAGGAAAAGTAAAGAATAAATGTGGTTACACTTTATTTTACAGTGCTGTAGTTACATTGTAATTACTCGAATAAGTACTGAGTACTATTAATTAACTGCATGCACTTACTATAGAGTTACAGTTAGGGTTAGTGTTTGGTTTAGGGTTACTTACTTGTAATTATGCATAATTTACTGTTATTACTATAGTAAATACATGAAGTAATGTGTAACTACGGCACTAAAATAAAGTGTTACCATAAACGTTTTATGTAACAGTGAATTGAAATGAATTCCAAAGAGATAAAAGGACACAAATTGTAATTAAATCAAGTTAAATAACTCAATTAAAGTTACTAAGAAAGCTCCTTTTAAGTGTTCCAGAGATACAAAAACTACCAACCAACATTACTGTTCCAACTATGAACCCAGTCTATAGAAGTATGTGGGAAAAAAAACATAGAAGTACTGTATGTGGCTTTCCCCCTTCAAAACACATTATGTATGAATGTTTATGAAACATTAAAGGTCATGACTTTAATTCCCAGAGAACACACATACTAAAAATGCATACTATTAATGCAAGCCACTTTTTTTTTTTCTTCTTCTTCTTTTTTTTTGACAAAACTAGTAGCCAAATTGAATAAATGTTAATATTGATGTTTCAGAGGAATGCCTTATTTGTAAAGTAAAGACATGACATGAGCACAAAGGTTGTTCCTAAAATGTTCACTCTAATGAACCAGAGTTTTATCATGATTTTCAGACAGCAATCAGCCTCAGGATCACAGTACAGCTCTTATCCACCTAATTACAGCTAAGCAATGTAAATAACATTATACAACCAGCCAAAGCGCATATGGAAACTTATGGAGCTGAAAAACTTCAGGCAGTGAGAGAGAGCGAGAGAAAAAGGAATTCTACGATTGTTTATAATTCAGTTATTTTTTCCCCTTTGTTTTTGGAGGATGTTCTCAAAGTTTTTATGATCACTTTCAATTTGGTTAGTTTATACTCCCATACTTAACTTCTTAACCAAGGTCATGGAATGACATTTCTTCCTCTCTTTGGCTCATTCCTCTGTTCTCTTGGACAGCAGGTTGGAGTGCTACCAGATGTCTTGGCTAGGCTCCCTCACATTTATGTTCTGTTGTTGCTCCATTAATCGCAGTCAGATTGTGGCTGCTCACTTTGTGACATCTGTGTAGGCAGCCGTACCTGTCTCCACTTCAACTGAAGAAGACAGAATACAGAAAGTCCGCACATATCACGGACGCATGTTTTGATTTAAAGTCCTTAATTCACCATTTACAAGTGAGAAGTAACTCTGTTAACAGATCGAATCCAGCATGTGTTTGCTTTTCTGCACCCTTAACAAAATTCCCATGAGTGATTTATGGATTTTGTACATTTGTTTGTTTTATCTGTCTTTTTCTTTCTCATAAAAGAAGGAATTTATTCCTGAGGAATAGAATTTAGTATGTGACAGCAATCAAATCAACAAAATCAAAATCTTGCAATCAAAAAACAAAGATTTTCTTTTTTATTTAGCTGAATTCCTAGAAGATGACTTATATAATGTTGACAGAGATCCGTCTTTGTTACATTGTCATTAGGGGCTTTACAGAGTGAAGAAAGAAGAGAGGTAGTTTGCAGTGAATGTGATTGTATGTGACGGCAGATTATTTACATTGATCTTGCAGTTGCAGATGATAAGTATTACTGAATATATACAGTACTTTGCAAAAGCCACCACTAGCTTTGTTGTTTTGGCAATGTCTTAATGACAATCCATATTTAAAAAAAAAAAAAAAAAAACTGAACAAAATGGCTTCTTTAAGCAAAAATCAGTATTTAGTGTGACCTCCTGGACTTCTTCCAGTTTCTTAAAGAAGAAACTCTGAGAAACTTCTCATCATATTTTGAAAGTTTTCTTGGCCTTCCAGTTATGTTCTACCCCATTTAGGTTTAAGAGAGCCGGTTCCTGCTATTGCTCACTAAATACTTGCCACTTTATTCTATAGAAGCTGTTTTATTTATTTTTTTTTTTCTTTTCAGTTTTAATACTGCATACAAATTTCCTGTATTTTATGGTTATATTCTGATAAAGAGGCTGAGAAATAATTATATATGGTCATTATACCATTGCTAAAACAACATCTAATGGCAGCCTAAGACTATTGCACAGTATACATACATATATACATACATACATACATACATACATATATTGAGGAATATGTATAGAGATATATAGATATAGATATAGATATATATATAAATTAAAGTAATACTAATTATATAATATTATAGTTAATATTTTTTACTCCCTCTTACTTTATTTGGCTAGAAAGCACATAAAATATTAAACCGGTCTATTTAATTAGTTAATTATGTGTTAAAATTATGCATTTGTTTTTTAAGTACATTTTGAAAGTTATCATGCAGAATAAATACAGAAATACAGAGTGAATATATACATACTGTACAGTATATTGTATTATCAAAAACATAGGAATAATACTTTAAAACAGTGGTTCTCAACCAGGGGGCTATAGGATAACATAAAATCATTATTATAATTATTAAATAAATTATAATTATTATTAATTAATAATTATATTATTATAATTATTAAATAATCCAACTTATTTGAAATACTACAAAACATACAATCAATTACAATGACTCACTCCAACTTGATAACTATTTAAAAAACAAACAAACAGGTTTGAAATCTCTGGAATAACACAATGAATTGTGGACAATATAGAGTATCAACACTTCCAATTTTTGTTAATGTGTGTTGGAGTATGGGGGCCTTTGAGTCAGAAAGGTTTTAAAATATAATGCTTTAAATACACTTTAAAGACATATTTAGAATTAAATCAATTTAAAGACATTTATAGAATTAAATTTTCATTAAATTGTAAATGCTGCTCATGGAGCCCAACAGCCAGTGGAGGAACAATGATCCTGTCGCATACAAAGGAGGGCACCACAACAGGAAAAAGACATTTCCCCAAGCACGCATGTTAAGAACAGGGAGCATTTTACCTCCAATACTGTGGATTTAATTTGGTAATGTCTATGTGCATCTACTTAAAGGTGCCATCGAACTTTTTTTTTTACAAGATGTAATATAAGTCTAAAGTGTCCCCTGAATGTGTCTGTGAAGTTTCAGATCAAAATACCCCATAGATTTTTTTTAATTCATTTTTTTAACTGCCTATTTTGGGGCATAATTAGAAATGCGCCGATTCATGTTGCGGCCCCTTTAAATGCTCACGCTCCCTGCCCACGGAGCTCGCGCTTGCCTTAAACAGTGCATAAACAAAGTTTACTCTGCTAATATAACCCTCAAAATGGATCTTTACAAAGTGTTCGTCATGCATACTGCATGCATGCGTCGGATTATGTGAGTATTGTATTTATTTGGATGTTTACATTTGATTCTGAATGAATTTGAGGCTGTGATCCTTGGCTAATGGCTAATGCTACACTGTTGGAGAGATTTATAAAGAATGAAGTTGTGTTTATGAATTATACAGACTGCAAGTGTTTAATAATGAAAATAACGACGGCTCTTGTCTCCGTGAATACAATAAGAAACAATGGTAACTTTAACCACATTTAACAGTACATTAGCAACATGCTAACGAAACATTTAGAAAAACAGTTTACAAATATCACAAAAAATATAATGTTATCATGGATCATGTCAGTTATTATCACTCCATCTGCCATTTTTCGCTATTGTTCTTGCTTGCTTACCTAGTCTGATGATTCAGCTGTGCACATCCGGACGTTAATACTGGCTGCCCTTGTGTAATGCCTTGAACATGGACTGGCCTATGCAAATATTGGGGGCGTACATATTAATGATCCCGACTGTTACGTAACAGTCTGTGTTATATTGAGATTTGCCTGTTCTTCGGAGGTCTTTTAAACAAATGAGATTTATATAAGAAGGAGGAAACAATGGAGTTTGAGACTCACTGTATGTCATTTCCATGTACTGAACTCTTGTTATTTAACTATGCCAATATACATTCAATATTTAATTCTAGGGCACCTTTAAATATTCAATATTTACATCCTGCAGTGTAACGTCTGAAGTTTCAGTGAATTCTGTTTGTTCTTATCATTAAAAATAAATAAATAAATAAAAAAATTTAAAAAACATGTCCGGCTTGTGTTTAGCAACATTTACAGTACACTTCATAGCGTAATTTGTGGGTGGGATGGGTGGGACATGTCCCCACCACTTTTTGCCAGGGTCGATATTGTCCCCACCACTTTTTAAAAAACATCTCGTGGCACGGATGTATACTAATCCAAAAGAAACATCTTTAGTTGATTAGTAATTCATTCGTTTGTGTTAAATAGGTGATCTGTTGCGGGGATGTGTGGTTTTTGAAATCATGTTGAGTGCTCGTTGCCACTGTTATCAGTGGTGTAACAGTGTTCTCTTGGCGTTCGTGTACACTGCGCAGTCTTCACACGGATGAGCGCTAACGCTGTTGTGGCCGGAGACTCTCTATTAATTCCAGTGAAATTACAAAACAAAATACACTGCTCTTGATGTAATGTAGGGAGTGGGACAATAGAGTTGGAGATCCATGTGCAGGCTTTATTCATAATAAGAGCACAGTCAAACAGGCAGTAGGTTGATCACCAGCAAACAGTAACAGGAAGGCAAGGCAAAAGAGTAATCCAAAAACACAGGCAATGGTCAAAGCAGGCAGCAAACGATCAAAATCAAGGAAACAGTCCAGTGTCAAAACACAGGCTAGGCAAGACAAGGCAAGACAAGGCAAGGCAGGACAAGAAACAAACGGAATACAAACCAATGGCTAAACAATACTCAGCCATGTGTGTGTGTCTGAGTGCAGCTTATAAAGTGTCACTGATGGGAAACAGGTGTGAGTGTGTGATTAGTACCTAGATGGGGAATTGTGGGAAATGGAGTCCATATGATGACAATAGAACACGGACCCAGGGCACATGTAACAGAGCCCCCCCCTCAAAGGAGTGGCTTCCAGACACTCCTAAACAGTCCAGGAGGGAAGTGGAGTGGAGGCGGAACAGGGGCGGGATGGAGGGCCAGGTCCTTGGAGAGGAAGACGGCCTGGAAACTGAAGCAGGGCAGATGACTGGGACAAACTCTGGACTGGACTCATGGACAGAGGTGGACTCAGGAATGGACTCATAGATTGAAGCAAGCTCAGGAGCAGATTCATGGACTGGAGCAGGCTCTGAAGCGGATTCATGGACTGAAGCAGGCTCTGAAGCGGATTCATGGACTGGAGTGGGCTCTGGAGTGGACTTGTGGACTGGAGCAGGCTCAGGCATCAATTCATGGACTGAAGCAGGCTCTAGGACTGGAGTTGATGTGTGTGCAGTGTACACACCAAATGGCAGTGGCCATAATGGCCAACGCTGCAATCTCTGAGGGCTCAGACATGAGGGCTCTGGCGTGGCAGCCATCTCGGCTGAGGTCTGTGGCGTGGCAGCCATCTCGGCTGAGGGCTCTGGCCTGGCAGTCATCTCGGCTGAAGGCTCTGGCGTGGCAGCCATCTCGGCTGAGGGCTCTGGAAGCTCTGCTGAGATGTGACAAGACTCTGCTGAGACAGGATGAGGCTCTGAAATGGCTGTAAATACAGGAACGGTCTCCAATGCAGCCATCACATGAACAGGCTCTGGTGAGGGAACTCTTAAAGTTCTCTTCTTCCCCCACAGTGAACGATAAACCACACAAAATTAAGGCATAATCCATGAAGTCCCTTAGCCTGCAATTGAACTTCCCTTCAGGAAACCAGGATTTTATGGGCTCATTAAGGCCAAAACGGAAAGCCACATCATCAAATGGAACTTGAAACGATAACTCACAGAATTGATGAACATATTCCTCAATGGATTGTTTATAACTGGAAATGCTCATAAAAGCCGCTGGATCTTGGTATGGCTGAGTATTCTATAATGTAAGGAGCGGGACAACGGAGTTGGAGATCCACGTGCAGGCTTTATTCATAAGAAGAGCGTAGTCAAACAGGCAGTAGGTTGATCACCAGCAAACAGTAACAGGAAGGCAAGGCAAAAGAGTAATCCAAAAACACAGGCAATGGTCAAGGCAGGCAGCAAACGATCAAAAACAACAAAACAGTCCAGTGTCAAAACACAGGCTAGGCAAGACAAGGCAGGACAAGAAACAAACGGAATGCAATCCAATGGCTAAACAATACTCAGCCATGTGTGTGTGTCTGAGTGCAGCTTATAAAGTGTCACTTATGGGAAACAGGTGTGACTGGTTCCTAGATGGGGAATTGTAGGAAATGGAGTCCATATGATGACAATAGAACATGGACCCAGGGCACATGCAACAATATACAATCACTGATGAACATCTTTGGTTTTAATGAGAAGGAAAAAAAAAAAAATTACACAAGGCCGGATTCGAACCCAGAACCTCTGGCACACTGAACAAAAATTCTACCCCTCATCCATTAGGACATTCTAACAATAATTGCGGATCCACGTATTTATTGACTAATGTTAATACTCTCGAGACTAACAATATATTGTATTATAGTAGATGTAAGGACGCAACTATCATATTAAACATGAGGTCTATGTCAATAAATTTTGTGCATTTATTATTGTAATGATACAATTACAATACACCCCCCCCACCACCACCACACACATTCCTGTCCCACCCACTTTTTAAAACAAAGTTATGCCACTGAGTACACTAATAGTATAAATATATCGTTGTTATCATATTTGTGTAGTATCAGGTTGCATCCATGAAAGGAAAACAGAATACCAGTGTTGCACTAACTTACACGCCAAGCCGTTTACCCAGTGTCTGAGTTTTTTCAGCACCCTCTGCTACACTGAGCTTAATAAGCTTTTCTCTGTATAAACATTCCTCACAAAAATGTGTTTTCAAACAAGGTGTTTTATATGAAACATAGTGACATGCTTAAACCTGAAAAAGCATCCGAATGGGCCCATTAAGAACATTATGATGGACAGAGAGAGAGAGAGAGAGAGAGAGAGAGAGCAACATGGTTTCTGCATATAAGCTGTGTAAAGAGGCTTATATGTGTGTTGTTCTGGGAGAGAAATTCCTACTGTAATGACAAGCATCATCAAATGAAGTGTGACAGCTTCTTGGCCAGGGGAATGTGTGTTAAGATTCACTGGCAGCAATGTGTGTTGAATTACTACTTCACACAAGCTCACTGGGTCTGTTGTATAGAGTTTGTTTGACATGGTCTAGAATGACTCTATTTCTGTTAGGACACGTATCTCCCGATACTTGGGTGCCGATACGATATGTATTGTGGCTTTTAAGAATTGCGATTCTACATGTATTTTGATTTGATATTGTGATTTTTGTTTGCTTTTTTAAGCATTTTACACTTTCTCATGTCCACTTGTAAGATATATATATATATATATATATATATATATATATATATATATATATATATATATATATATATATATATATACTCACTAATGCAACACATGTCGCCCTCTCAGGACTCAATACTAAGGATTTTTCTGGTTCAAATTTTAACTTGTCCAGCCAAAATTTCCACTGGCCCCACCACAAAAAAATTAATAAATAAATAAAACAGGCCTAGTTATTATCATCATTGTTTTTGACCCATAACCTTTATAAATAAGGTTGTGTCACCAAAAACTACTAGCCTAACTCATATAAGTTTCAAATATTGTTAAAGACAAGTAAACTCTAAATAATAAAATAAGAACAAATAATAAAATTGCAAGCAATAGCACAAATACAATAGAACATATATACAGATAAAATAAACACTGCTTTTCATGTTTTCCAGGCAAGTCTAACAGTAGTTTTCAGGTAGAGAAAATGAATAATCAAATGTAAAATAGCACTGCATATTCTTCACTGTATAAATTAAATATAGATTAATCCTTATTAAAGTTACAAACGTTATTCAGTCAAGAGCAATGAGTGATTTTTTTCCTTTGTTGTTTGATTAACATAAAAAAACAACAACTGCTGCATGTTTATTAGGCTGCTGTCACTTTAAGAGCTGCACGGATCCAATATACTGTTACAAACACATTTTATTTCTCAACTGTTTATGTTCAAATAACAGACGATGTTTACTAGGATACTTTCCGAGTAAAATGAATAAATTTTGTGTGAATATGTCCGTTCAAGTGCAAGAATACATGAAAGAGAGCTCAATTTGAGTTGAGTTCTTTTTTGCATCTTCTTGTGCTTGAATATTTAAATTAACGAGGCTTAAAAACACATTCATTTCCATTACGTAGTTATGTCACCATGTAACACATTTGCATAATTAAAGTTGCTCTAAGCAATCCTGGGCGGAGTAACTTCCTGTTGACGTTCGAAATGTTGTCAAACAAAACAGAGGCTAGCTAGACCCTCCCTCCTCCTCCTCCTCCCCCTCCCCTCCGTGCTTCCTGAAACAGTCATGAACGCGCATTCAAAATCATTCTTGTCGGTTATTGGCTGAAGCATGTTTATTATGATTCGTGGTCCAGGCTGCATAAGTTTGTTTTTATCGCCATTTTCGGATCTTCTGGCAACTACAGAGACCACGTTTTTTTACAGTGTGTTCAGGGGACAGGCAGCTAGCGGATAGTGAGGAGATGTTTGCTGTATGTGACAAAAAATGTTTTGGCCTAAAAACGTGTGACATTGCTTAGAGCACCTTTAATGCTTTATTTTTAAAACTATTTCTCTGCAGTACAACCACAACCTTTTCAGAAGGTGTGTTTTAAAGAAACAGAGCGTGAAAACAGGTGCCACAACAATGTCAGTTACAAGAAAAATAAATTGTATTTTGAACATTAAATGTAAACCTATTCTATTAGACCCCCTGAACAAAATGAGCAAAATGGGGGACCTTTAACAGAAATAAATGTGAAATTATTACGTTGAAATAAATACAATCAAGATCAAATACAAAAGTAGTTGTACTTACTGCTAGAATACATTCTAGATCATCAGTCAGCTGCTATGTTAGATCATGTAGCTCTTCTTTGTACTGTCACATATTTTAATATAAACAAAATTTTAGGTTTTGGAGTTATTTTAGAGTATTTTAAATTTTTATTCATGAAAAGAATTAATATTAGCTACACATTCAAAAACATTCGCATTTGAGACAACATTTACAGATACACTACAGTTCAAAAGTTTGGTTTCAGTCATTTTTTTAAAGAAATTAACAATTATATTCAGTAAAGATGCATTAAATTAAACAAAAGTGACAGTATGACATTTATGTTACAAAAATATATGTATTTCAAATAAATTATGTCCTTTTGAACTTTCTATTCATCAAAGAATCCTGAAAAAGAATGTAGGTTACACTTATTTTTAAGGTGATGTAGTTACATTGTACTTGCTTAGAAAAGTACAGAGTAATATTAATTAACTGCATGTACTTACTATAGAGTTACGGTTAGGATTAGGGTTTGGTTTAGTTTTACTTACTTGTAATTATGAATTAGCTGTTATTACTATAGTAAGTACATGTTGTAACGTGTAACTGCATCACGATAAATTAAAGTGTTACCAAAATGTATCACAGTTTTCACAAAAAATATTAAACTGTTTTCAACATTGATAATAATAAGAAATGTTTCTTGAGCACCAAATCAGCATATTAGAATGATTTCTAAATGATCATGTGATACTGAAGAACAGAACAGTTATTTTAAGTTGTAATAATATTTCACAATATTGCAGTTTTTACTGTATTTTTGATCAAACAGATAAAATGCAATATATATCTGGGACATTTTTCAGTGGCGGTTTCTGATCCTGATTACTATTGATGTAAAGGGCTGGAGAGAGGGCTGTGTGTTCTGAATGAAACCTTTGCTTTAGAAATTCAGTACCCCAGCTTTCATCATCTCAGTCCCTGATAAAGCACACAGCGCCTGGCATTCACATTCACCTGAACCTTTAGTATCAAAGAGAGAGAAAATGACAGTGTTTGAAAAAGGCCCTTATAACAAACACAATAAGGTTCCTTTCCATTTAAAATGTTGTTATATTGTTTTCTTTTCACATTATATTATTATTATTATTATTATTATTATATAATGCATGTATTAGGATCAGTCCTCTCAATAAATGCAGTACACACATACATATAGTATATGAATATTTCTAGCATCCTATATAGACTGCCTCTGAAAGTTAGCTGACTCGCTGCCTTACTGCCCTTTAAAGTCAGGCAATGACTTTGCAGGCAGTATTTGCACACAAAGATACCTTCCAAAACTGATTTTGGACAGACTGAGGCAGCATAACAGTTTATTGATCTACAACAAAATGATATCTAAGCGAATATTTAATTATTACAATACTAATTTCTCACTAGAAATGAAATCAAAAGTGGAAAATGTTGGTCGAAACAAACTTTTACACACAAAATGACCACCAACCACAACTTTCAGATGGCATATACATGTTTTAGCATATATATGCATATATATGCAGTTATGGCACCAACATTTTAAATACCACTGAAAATTCACAGTTCTCTATTCCAATTTCAGTACCACAGCTAAAACTACTAGCCTAACTAATATAAATTTAAAACATTAAAAACAAATAACAGTAGTTTCCTGGTAGAGACACTGAATAAAGTAATCAAATGTAAAATAACACTGGATAGTCTTTACTTTATAGATTAAACAGAGATTAATCCTTATTAAAGTTACAAAAATTATTCAGTCAAGATTAGAGTAATTATTTTTTTTTTGTCCTTTGTTGTTCGATTAACAGCAGCAGAAATATTGGACTGCTGTCACTTTAAGACCTAATGCACAGATCCAATATACAGTTTTTTTGTGTATGTGAATTTGCACATTCAAGTGCAAGATGTGACAGAGAACTCAATTCACTATTTGCATGCTATCTGAGAAGCGGCTTTCTGGGCCCGAGCTTCAGATGTTTACGCACACAAAACTTTCCACACAGCGGGTGAGTGATGAATTGAGTTCTCTTTTGCGTATTCTTGCGCTTGAATATTTACATTGCAGAGGCTTAAACCTTTGTGACGATGCAGCACTGGCCCGTCAACAGTCCTGAGCATTGTTCATGTTTGTTTACTTTCATGTTCTCACAACATTGCATTGTTAGAATTCATAAAAATTTTACCGGCCAACTAGCAATTGACACGGTTTCATATACAACCAACCCTTGTATTGAATTAAAGCATGCAAAATAAGAATGATTTTATTAGTAGTCTCAGACTTGTGAACCCACTGTATGTGGTTAAAGCACAGAGTCCGTTATTAGCTTTGGACTTAAAGATAAACATTCTTGATTAATGTCCAGGGCCACACACACAATACACTCTGTACTGAAATTATAATTATTTCCTGTTGCTATCAGCTTCACAAAGCTGGTCATTTGTTAAGCTAGTGCAGAGTGTGGTAATCTCACTGTGGGGAACGACAATTACCATGAAGAAAAAAGTGGGGCACAACTTCAGCCAACACAAGCTAACAGAAGACAACTCACACTTTGTGTTTTTACTCATTTCGTTTCGGCGATACACTTTTCATGTTTCTTTAAGGTTAAAGTGTGTCTTGTTTGTGTTATGCAAGTTGTACTTTAACACTCATTCATATGTAGAAGAAGATGAAGCCCTGCTGATACACTCTGTTAGACCGGCTTGTTGGGTCTTGGTGGTTATCTGTCGATCAGGCCTTTTCTCTTGCACGGCGCGGGACGCCAGTATCTGTACATTTCTAATTAGAGACAGGAAATGTTTATTGGCAGTTGATTGGGTGGGCCTTTGCTGTAACTTTGGGCACATTTTAAACAAACTATTTCAGCATCCTGTTTAAATTCGCTTTCATAGCAAAGGGACAAGCAGGGCAGAGGGCAGACTGGCCTACAATTACATAAGGTTACAATGAAATCATGATTTCAATTAAAAAATATCAGCATATCATTCATATCACCAAAGTGAACCAGTTGTATGAAGCTTGTAATGTCTGAAAATATCACCCACACTTCTCTTTGTTCATTATTGTCTAAATTCAGAGACTGTTATGGGATTAGGTTGATTGAATAATAAAGGGAACACCCCAAAGAACGATATACTTCAGGCCTTTTTTCACTCCAAATCTGTTTTTTTTTTTTTACCTGCAAAAAAAAAAAAGAAAAAGAAAAAGCTGCTTTTTTGAAGAAAGATACAAATTCAGTGGTAAACAGGTATTTCTCCATGGTTTTCATCATACAGCCAAATGAATGATGATTGCAAGTATGTTTGTTCACAGTTCAGCAAATTTCCTGAGCTAGTCTGTATGTCTGCTGACTAGGACATGAGTCACATAACTGGACTTGCAGTATGTGTGGGTTGATATACATCTTGATTCTTTGAAATGATGTGCATGACCCACTGAAGATAATGAGTTATATTCTTTTCAGCCGAGCAGGGCAATGGGTTCATGCTTTCTGAGAACGGATGGATGCTTCTAGGCCTGTGTCTCCTCTCATTGACTCTGAACTTCCCAACATTTATATTATATTCTGTGGCCTGTTTGTCTTTTAACCCCAGTTGCGGGTAATTGGTGGATTTCATAATTTCTCAAAACTGCATTCCCCTATGTCTGAATCCTTTATGTAAGGCTAGGGAAAACAAATTGATAACACTTTAGATTGGGGTCCATTTCTCACTATTAACACCCATATTAGCATGCATATTACTAGGATACTGTCTGTTTATTAGTACTTATGAAGCACATATTAATGCCTTATTCTGCATGACCATATTCTACATCCCTTAAAGGGTAAGTTCACCCAAAAATAAAAATTATGTCATTTATTACTAACCTTCATGTCGTTCTACACCCTTAAGACCTTCATTCATCTTCGGAACACAAATTAAGATATTTTTGATAAAATCAGATGGCTCGGTGAGGCCTGCATTGACAGCAAGATAATTAACACTTTCAAATGCCCAGAAAGCTACTGAAAACATATTTAAACAGTTTATGTGACTACAGTGGTTCAACCTTAATGTTATTAAGCAACGAGAATACATTTGTGCACCAAAAAAACTAAATAACGATGTTATTCAACAATATCTTGTGATGGGCGATTTCAAAATACTGCTTCATGAAGCTTCGAAGCTTTACGAATCTTTTGTTTCAAATCAGTGGTTCAGAGCACCAAAGTCACGTGATTTCAGTAAACGAGGATTCGTTACGTCAAAAGTGTTTCGAAATTTCAATGGTTCATCACTGGGGGGCGTGATTTTGGCAGTTTGATATACACTCCGAACCACTGATTCGAAACGAAAGATTCGTAAAGCTTCATGAAGCAGTGTTTTGAAATCGCCCAACACTAGATATTGTTGAATAAAGTCATTATTTTGTTTTTTTGGCGCACAAAAAATATTCTCGTCGCTTCATAACATTAAGGTTGAACACTGTAGTCACATGAACTGTTTTAAATATGTTTTTAGTAGCTTTCTGGGCATCTGAAAGTGTTAATTATCTTGCTAGCAATGGAGACCTCACTGAGCCATCTGATTTTTTCAAAAATATCTTAATTTGTGTTCTGAAGATGAGCAAAGGACTTAAGGGGATGGGACGACATGAGGGTGAGTAATTAATGACAGAATTTTCATTTTTGAGTGAACTATTCCTTTAATCTACCCAAAATTAACATCTACCTTACTAACTATTAATAAGCAGTAATTAGGAGATTATTGAGTCAAAAGCCATAGTTAATAATTAGTTCATAGTGAGAATTGGTGAGAAATCTAAAGTGTGACCAAAATATTTTAATGACATTTGATTGTTAAAGAATCTTGAAAGTTGTGAGGGGTTCACTGTATAAAAATGTGAATGAAACTCTTATGATATGTTTCTTTGTAATAGTTCAATCAAAAAGACCCACAAATCTCCATCTTAGGAGTTTTGAATCAATATAAATCAGTCTAATGTATCACTATCATGTCAAAATTAATAACATGTATTACCAAAAGCATTGTTTACCAAGAATCTTCAATGGAATCATTAAGGAACTGGAATGTTTGAATAAAACAATTAGCAAAGTTATTGAGTAATGAACCTGTTTTCTTCTATTTGTTATCTTCAGGACCGTTTGTTCTTCGTCATGGAATATGTGAATGGCGGAGACCTGATGTTCCAGATCCAGCGTTCTCGCAAATTCGATGAAGCTCGTTCCCGGTTCTACGCTGCTGAGGTGACCTCGGCCCTCATGTTTCTGCACCAAAATGGGGTCATTTACAGGTAAATTCATTGCAATTGGCAATTGACAACTGTAAAAGGCCAAAGGTCAAATAACATTCAGCCATTGTTTGGTTCCAAACGTCACAAACTTCTTCTGTTTGTCTCACTGATAGACATAGCATCATTGTTAAGTAACCAGAAGAATGGAATGTCTTGAAACATCTAAGCCAAAATACCATTGTAACACACAAAAAAATACATTCCAAATTTAGTGAAATTTTAGCCTGATCTTTTTTGGACAGAAAATTATCCATCCGTTCCAAGTGTTTGCTCAAGTTTAATCCGGAATCCAGATCATTTATTTTCTCAGAGGGCTGTCACGCAATCCTGCACAGATTAGGTCTGAAGTGAATCAAATGCAGTTTGTATCACATGAACTGGCTCTAGCATGGTGCGTTGTATCTTCAGGAACTATTTTGCCTAGAGACAGGAGCCCTTGTCTGCCTTGTTTACCTCAGGTTGTTTACTTTGATGAGCTATGTGCAATGATTTATTCGTTCCCAGACAGTTTGTTTACCCTCTCAATTGTGTGTCATTAACCACACACAACGGGCAGTGCTTCTGGGGCTGGAAGGCCAGGCTTTCCTTGGGATCATATCCATCGCTGGCTTCTTTTTAAAGTGGAATTCGTCTTTACTGTCCAAAAATATCATAAGTTTGCATGTTGTTTACATGCAGCTTTATTTTGAAATGTTGACATCATAGAATTTCAATGTAAAATTAAATGCATGATGCCAGCACGAAGCTGCACATAAACAACATGCAAATCTACGATGTTTTGGACAGTATGACAAGAAAATGACGAGTTGAATCTGTAAAATGACGTATGAATCTGTAATACAGATTCATTTGTCATTTCACTGTATAAATGTATGCATGATGCCAGCAGTACAAAATAAATATGCACATAAACAACATGCAATCTTATGATGTTTTTGGACAGAATGACAAGTTGAATCTGTAAAATGACAAATGAATCTGTAATACAGATTTATTTGTCATTTCACTGTAAAATTGAATGCATGATGCCAGCTGTACAAAATAAATATGCATGTAAACAACATGTAAACCTATTGTGTTTTTTGGACAGTATGATTCGAAATTCGAATACAAGTTAAATCTGTGAAATGACAAATGAATCTGTAATACGGATTCATTTGTCATTTCATTGTAAAATCGTGTGCATGACGCCAGCACTACAAAATAAAACTTTATGTAAAAAACATGCAAAATGAATTATATTTTTGACAGTATGACTAGAAAATGTAATGCAGATTCATTTGTAATTTTACAGATTCAATTTTACAGATTTTGTAGCTGATTCAATAGAATAATGTCACATAACGCTGGGAGCCCAAGTCATCATGACCCCTTCTTCCTGTCGCCCCTCTGGCCCTCACTGAACCCAGCGACCTGTTAGTTTCCTCACCCACCCATTCTCGGCCTGGTCCTGAGCTCTTTCTGGTCTTGGGCAGGAAGAATCTCATTTGGAGTTTAATGTTGTATTGAATTAAATCCACCTCCTCCCCACACTGGCCTTCCTGAACCCAGACTTTCAGAGACTGAAGGGAAATGGGGAGTTCTTATGAAAGTAGGACACTTAAGGCGAATAGGTCAAGCAGAGGTCTGGTGGTTCTAATTACACTAAGTCTATTATTTTTCCCCTTAATACTTAAAAAAAAAATCTCTGTTGTTGGCTACTTTTGTGACTCATGAGATACATCATGTTATTGGTATGTTCAACAAAAAGAAAGTGTAACCATTTGGTCATATGAGCTTTATTGGGATTGCAAGGTAAAAGAAACCATCGAATTACAATATGGAACTTGTCAACATTATAGCCTGATAAAAAAAAAAAAAAAAAATAATAATAATAATAATAAAACCTCTCCATTCACTTCTTGAGCAGGATCTATTTAAGAACACTGTGTGTTGGACAACTGCCATGACTTCCATTCATGTCTCTCACCCACCTTACAGTCGTCTGACCCCTTGTTTACGCTTACAATCACTGACATGATGTTTCTTTGGCAAGAAAGTAGACAGGATGCGATTCAGTCAATATGAATGGCTTATTGTGTGCTATAAGAAAACACACACATACATGAACTTCCAGCCATACACCTCAGATCGGTTCAGGCGCCAGGTCTGTCGATTACCTGATGATGACGACTAGACCATGAAATGCTGGACTAGTGCTCCACCCTCAATGAAGGTCATTTTAAGTACAAAGCATGCTGGGAGAATGATTGATTGGAGGGCTCATGTAATCTGGCTCTGTCTTTGCTCTAGCCCAGCATAGGAAAAAACAAAGGAAACATAAATTGTACAGGTACTTCATATAGGAGATGAGGATCACAAAATAGTATGGTGTAACTAGGGTGTCTCACTAGGGCATATACTTTATAAGGGAAATTGTTCAATACTGTGTACAGTATATGGCAGATTAGGGTTAGTTGTCACATTGAGAAATTCCTTGTGGGGACATTTTTTGGTTACTGTCCACTGTCTTTAAACAGTTTACATTGTGGCAATGTAGCACATAGTTTATTTGTAATATATACTTTTTTATGGGTTTCTTTATCTACAATTTCCAACCTTCAAATGGTCCAAAATGCATTTGCTCGTCTGCTCAATGGGCAGTCACAAATAGAGTCAAATTATGCCTTCTTACACACTCTGCACAGGTCTGATATCACATTGATTTTAAAATGTTGCTGTTTGTTTCTAAAGCCCTCAGCAATCTAGCCCCTTTAAGGCCTCAAGCTCTCAAGCTGTGGAATAGCTTGCCATTATCCATTATTATCCGCTCCCACGGTGTCTGGGTTCAAATCTATGGTAAAAACTCATCTTTTCCCTTGTTCTTTTAATCTTCTGTAATTGTGTTTATGTATTCCTTTATGTACAGCACTTTGGTAAACCAAGGTTGTTTTAAATGCACTAGAAAAATAAATATATATTTAAACTTGAACATAGAGCATCTCACTATTGAGTTAATGTGTTCACTTAACTATAGCGAAGTAAACTTTTTGTTGCCGGTATTTTAAGGATTTTAAAAAGGTTTAAATTGAGTAAAAAGTGTGACAACTAGCTCTGGTCACCCCTAAATCTGACCACCCTGCAAAAAGCAAGCCGTGAACCATCATCATTGTACTCTTGAGCAAGGCACTTAACCACAGCTTGCTTGCACTGTAAACCGTAACACTCAAAATAATTGTTTTGAGTAGGACAAACTTAAATTAAACAAATTAGTTCAGTCAAATTAACTTTTTTGAGTATTTAGCACTTTCTTTTTCTTTCAAGTTCACAGAACAGATATATTTTAAGTAAATGTTAAGTGGGGGATCTAGTAGTGATTAATGTTTCATTATGCTAATTTAGAAGAGTTTCTGTTAATGTGGGTTTTTGGAGCATCATGGTGACAAGTGGTGCATGCAGCTTGGTTTGAGAACAGATATGTTAAATGTTTTATATTGCTGCACTCATTCAGCAAGTGTTATATCATGCTATTGCTAACATGTTAGCAAAATAACAAGTTAGCATTTTCTGGATTAGCTTGTTATAGCTAGCTAAATTTCCATTAATAAAAATGTTTGCGTTTACATGATACATGATCATTTTAAGTTAAATGTATGAATTAGTTTACTCAAATATTTAAATTTAATAACCATTGTATGATGTATGAGTACAAAATAAAAATCTGCTAGTTCTGCTTACTTAAACTTTGAATTTCTCAATTTAAAAATTTTGATGTAAGCAGTTGCTTCAATTTTTTGAGTTTTGCCTACTTATTCGAGCTTACAGTAGTAATAATGTCCCTGCAATGATGATATAATGTAAAACTTGTGAAAATAATTTCTATCGGCAATAAATAATTCAATAAAAATAACTCAATACTGTAAAAATTCCAGATTATTCTCCCTTTTGTCTTGCCTCATTTTGGGAAAGCCCTACATTGTATGAGACCTGCGTATCAAATAACATGTCAGCTCTGCTTCAAGCGCGTGGCAGAACCGCATTTTTCCCGTATGTGAACTAATTCCACCTCTCTGTGACCTGCCGCACATACCAGGACCAAAAATCTGCTAGTTCTGCTTACTTAAACTTTGAATTTCTCAACTTAAAAATTTTGATGTAAGCAGTTGCTTCAAGTTTTTGAGTTTTGCCTACTTATTTGAGCTTACAGTAGTAATAATGTCCCTGCAATGATGATATAATGTAAAACTTGTGAAAATAATTTCTACCGGCAATAAATAACTCAATAAAAATAACTCAATACTGTAAAAATTACAGATTATTCTCCCTTTTGTCTTGCCTCATTTTGGGAAAGCCCTACATTGTATGAGACCTGCGTATCAAATAACATGTCAGCTCTGCTTCAAGCCCGTGGCAGAACCGCATTTTTCCCCTATGTGAACTAATTCCACCTCTCTGTGACCTGCCGCACATACCAGGACCAAAGAAAAAAAAAAAAAAAAAAAAAACAGAATGCAGAACATTCTAGAACAAAATGTGCAGGTGTAGTATTCCTCTCTCTATCGAGGAAGGACATGGTGGCAGTTTTGATTGAAACCGCAGAAGTTTGATCTGGTTAAAGAGGGCATGTTTGATCTTGACTTCCCTGATGTAGATTGCAAATGACTGGTTTGGTTGTTTGTTCAGATTCACTGCATCTAAAAATATATAGTAAGTGCAGGTGGCATAAATGTGACTCCTCTGCTTGATTACCCATCTTTTGTTGACCTGTGGCTCTTGAGGGATTTTGTTACAGTGTAACATGGGAGCTGTATTCTTGCCAGGATATGGAAGGCACAAAAGCACTGAGACTAAAAGGGCTTGTGATGGAACATGTGAGCTGGTAGTTATTGAAGTATTTCCACACCTTGTTCTTTCGAGATCTGCTTTGTGCGCTCTTTGTGAACTTTCATCTGGAAAGGAACATAAGATGATTGAGGTGCTTTTCCTTTTCCTACAATAAGTATCCTCTTTGTGTAAGAGCTAATTGATATTAACCCAAGAGCACATTCAAAAATACGCTTTTACTTTAGTAAACAAGGTCCTCTATGTACTGGACTAAGAGGCTCAGTTACAGCCCCTATAATTACTAATCACTTTATCCTTGTGCGCAAGTTGCACTGCTTGCAAAACACAATGATTGGTTCGTTTTTGTTCCTTTTTATCTACTGATATCATCAGGGAAATTATGCAAATTCTTGCTTCTCTGTTATGCATTATATATTCAAATATAATAATTAGGTCATGCAGATGTTGCTTGGTAACCTTCCAGGAGTGCCCAACTAACTTAGTATCCATGAGCTTCATTCATGCTCACCTTAATAGGGTCTGTAAATGACTGCATACAGACATCTGAAGATATAAGATACAGTGGTGCTCAAATGTTTGTGAACTATATTCTATATTTCTGCAAAAATATGACCGAAAACATCATCAGATGTTCACAAAAGTCCTAAAAGTAGACAAAGATACCCCAATCAAACAAATGAGACAAAAATATATACTTTGTCAGTTATTCATTGAGAAAATTTAACCAGTATTACATATTTGTGAGTGTCAAAATATGTGAAGATCTAGGATTAGCAGTTAATTTGAAGGTGAAATTAGGCTCCACCTGTTCTGAGATGTTTTCAATCAATCGGATGACAATCAGGTGTTGGTTTGTGACTTGTTTTATTTAAAGAACAGGGATCTAGCAAAGTCTGAACTTCACAACATGTGTTTGTTGAAGTGTACAGTGCTCAGCGTAAATGAGTACACCTCCTTTGAAAAGTAACATTTTACAATATCTCAATGAACACAAAAACAATTTCCAAAATGTTGACAAGACTAAGTTTTATTTAACATCTGTTTTACTTTTAAGTTTTACTCAAATTTTCAGTTTTACTCAAATTAGGGTGATGCAAAAATGAGTACACCCCACTTTGTCTCTGGAGCAAAGCTAAATTTTAGACTACAAATGTCTAATTTAACAAGAATTCAACCATAGGTGAGTCTAATTATTCATTACACAGGTGTCCAGCAGACAGTTTACTATAAAAGGGTGTTAAAACCCCTTCTCATTTCTTGCTGTCCGCAATGGCATCACATGGAAGAGAAATGTTACAAGACCTGAGAAAGAAAATGATTTCTTTACACCAGAAAGGTGAAGGCTACAAGAAGATCAGCAAAGCTTTACTTATCAGTCAGAATACCGTAGCAAAAGTGGTGCTGCAACCATCTCACAGGGACTTTCAGGTCGTCCACGGAAGTAAACACCTCGTCAGGAGCGTCTTCTGATGAGAAAGGTTGAAGAAAATCGGCATGCAAGTTCTCTGCAGTTATCTAAAGAAGTAGAAAGCCAAACTGGGGTGACTATTTCCCATGACACAATACAGCATACACTGCAGAGGAATGGCATGCATTGGTGCATTCCACAAAAGAAGCCTCTCCTAAAGCCCAGGCACAAAAAAAGCCCGCCTAGAGTTTGCCAGGGCCCATGCTGACAAAGATGAAGACTACTGGGACTCTATACTCTGGAGTGATGAGACCAAGATATACGTTTCTGGAACTGATGGCTTCAAAACTGTATGGCGTTGCAAAGGTGAGGAATACAAAGAAAAATGCATGGTGCCTACAGTGAAACATGGTGGTGGCAGTGTCCTTATGTGGGGCTGCATGAGTGCTGCTGGTGTCGGGGAGCTGCATTTCATTGATGGCATCATGAATTCACAGATGTACTGCTCTATACTGAAAGAGAAGATGCTACCATCAAAATGTCGCCAACTTGTTCATTCCATGCCTAGAAGCCTTGGTGCTGTCATTACAAATCATGGAGGCCATACAAAGTACTAGATGTAATAGTTTTTGTTGTGGGGTGTACTTATTTTTGCATTACCCTAATTTGAGTAAAACTGAAAAATGTGTAATCTAAGTTATATTATTAGCCTTACTTTCATGTTATAAGTTAAACAGATTAAACTTAGTCTTGTCAACATTTTGGAAATTGTTTTTGTGTTCATTGAGATATTGTTTAAAATTTTACTTTTCAAAGGGGTTGTACTCTTTTACGCTGAGCACTGTATCATGGTATGGGCAAAGGAGAGTTCTGGGGACCTCAGAAAAAGAGTTGTTGTTGCTTAATCAAACCATCTCTAAAGAGTTTGTACTCCACATATCCACAGTCAGACAGATTGTGTACAAATGGAAGAAATTCAAGACAATTGCTACCCTCCCCAGGAGTGGTCTACCAACAAAGATCACTCCAAAAGTAAGACATGTAATAGTCCACGAGGTCACAAAGAATCCCATGGTAACTTCTAACCAACTAAAGGCCTCTCTCACGTTGGCTGATGTTAATGTTCATGAGTCCACCATCAGGAGAACACTGAAACACCATTGTGTGCATGGCAGAGTTGCAAGGAGAAAGCCACTGCTCTCCAAAAAGAACATTGCTGCCTGTCTGTATTTTGCTAAAGATCATGTGGACAAGCCAGATGGCTATTGGAAAAATGTTTTGTGGACGGATGAGACAAAAATAGAACTTTTTGGATTAAATGAGAAGCGTTGTGTTTAGAGAAAGAAAAACACTCCATTCCAGCATAAGAACCTTATCTCCTCTGTAAAACATAGTGGTGATATTATCATGGTTTGGGTCTGTTTTGCTGCATCTGGGCCAGGAAGAATTGCTATCATTGCTGGAACAATGAATTCTGAATTATACCAGCGAATTCTAAAGGAAAATGTGAGGAAACCCACCAACATTGGTCTTTATTATGATACAAACAGAAAATACAGGAAATATGTACACAAAAAAAAAAAAAAAAATAGAACAAAAATGGCTTCTTTAACCAAAAATCAGTATTTAGTATGACCTCCTGGACTTCTTCCAATTTCTCAAAGAAGAAAATCTCAGATTTTGAAAGTTTTCTTGGCCTTCCAGAGCCGATTCCTGCTATTGCTCAAGTGTAAGAGGAGTCAAGTCAAGTTACTTTTATTTATATAAAATAAAACCACATTTAAAATACAGTTAAAGATAATATTGTGAAATATTATTACATTTTAAAATAACTGTTTTCTACTTTAATTTATTCATGTGATGACAAAGGTGAATTTTCAGCATCATTACTCCAGTCTTCAGTGCCACATGATCCTTCAGGAATTATTATAATAAGCTGATTTGCTGCTCAAGAAATATTTTTTATTATTATTAATGTCAAAAAATAGTTGTGCTACTTAATATATTAGTGGAAACCATGATACATTTTTGTCAGGATTATTTGATGAATAGAAAGTGCAAAAGAACTGCATTTATTTGAAACTTTTGTAACATTATAAATGTCTTTACTGTCACTTTTGATAAAATAAATGCATCTATGCTGAAAAAAGTATTAATTTCTTTAAAAAAAAAAAAATCATACTAAACGGTACTGTAAATGTTTGAAGTGTGTGTGTGTGTGTGTGTGTGTGTGTGTGTGTGTGTGTGTGTGTGTAACCATTATCATTCTAAATATTTGCACACAATGATAACTAAATTTGTTAAAATATATAATTAAATATATAATTATTAAATTAATCACTAAAATATGTGATTTAAAATATGTGATCTTAGATTGTACTAAAAGATTATACAAAAACCATACTGTTATTTTTTTTAAAAACATTATAATAGAGAGGTGTACGTCATGCCCTTCTTTAGTTAGCTTTAGTTGTGCTTTTGAAAAAAATGCATATTTTTCAGGTTTTTAGCACTTTTTTTTGAGTAGAGAGGGTGCTGTGTACGTAATGGAAAAAAATCACTTCTCAAGATTCACTTGAAACACAGGAAATGCTCTAAATTGAGTTTGCTGCTGTTTCCCTCTCTCTGTCTTTCTCTGCTTTCTGCCTTGTTGTGTTCTATGTCAGTATTTTCGTCTAAATGAAAGGAGCTCTAGTAAAATATAATACAATAGTCAATCTCATCCTTTATAGCCCTTTTTGAATTTTTACAACTCATGCTAAAACATTCATGTTGTTTATACAATTTCCTTTTATCTTCATTTAAACTGCTTTTCATTGAAAATGTTTTTTTTTTAATTGTATGATTAAATTTACTTATCAGCATTCTTTGTAAAAGCACCTCTTCATTTTTTTTATTTGCTGCTGAGGTTTTCATTCCACCTATAATGAAAAAGAAAACATTCATTGTTTTTTATAGATTTTTACAACAAACTCACACAAATCTTATCAATATAGACTACTAACAACTATAATGAATAAAACAAATAAATTTTGAATCATATCTAAGTTAATACTTGTTCCAAACAATCACTTTAGCAAAGGTTGTACTATATACTGTTTATTTTTGTTCCAAAAATATACTGTCATTAAAATGTTCACTTTAACATGTACAGTACCTCAAGTTTTGTGACGTTGTTTCAACTTTGTTTTTTAAACTGGACAAATTAAATAAAATAACCACATTTCCCTTAACAATAAACACAATGACTGCTACTGTTTTTTCCACTGAGGTGCAAACTGTAGGCTACATATCGTTAACATCTCAAAAAGTTTGATCCCTTTAAAGATAAGTAAGGATCATGCTGAGAATTGCTACTTTTAAAATAAGATTTAATGAGGCTCTAATGAGGCATTTTATTTACAGAGAACCAACTGCACATCTGATGTGCCTCTGATATTATGTGATATCTGGAATCTGACATCCAGATTGGACTCACAAACCCTCACCTTACAACCTCAGAAAGTCACAAACTCTGGAAAAAGGAGAAAAGGAGAGCAGCATTCACCATTCATGCACTTCAAAGGGGACAGATAAGAGCAGCCAATGTAGCAATGTCACATAATCTAAATCAACAAATGAAGCTCTCTGGATGAATTAAGGTCTCTTTCTTGGGAAAGAGAGGAAAAACGACGTGACCAGGATGTGTTGGAAGGTAGACTACTGTAGGACAGGAGGGGATGGAGCGGTGGGGGGGGGGGGGGGGTGTGGACAGAAATAAGAGACAGATGGAGAGATGGACAATTCTGGAACATCTTGTGATATAGAAGCGCATGTGGGTAGAGGACAATACAGAGCAGCCGTTCACGTCTCATGAACTTTTTACCCTTCTTTTTATGCACCTACAGTAAAGATTAGACACACCTACTCATTCTTTTGTTTTACTATTTTTTTCACATTTTGGAATGATAGTAAATCTCAAATGGAAGTAGGTAAATTATGTAATGAAAAAATAAGGCTATAATTAAAATTAATTTAAGCTACAGAAGTGGCCAAAAGTGATATCCGACCTAGTAAAATCTTCACTCTTTATTCAAATATTATTAAAATTTTGTTTCAGATTTTGTAAGCATATTGTGTAGTTATGCTTGGAGTCAGTTGCTTATTTGTGAAATTTTGGCAATGAAACATGAATGTGTGGACATATTTTTTGGCGAGGCTCTCATACAAAGAAATTATGAATACATGCAAAAACAAGACAGAACCAATGAAATATTAATAACTGATTATGTTGTAGTCAGTGTATGCTTTTTCCTGAGCTTTTTTTTTTTTTTAAATAAAACCTTGTAGAACAAAGAAATGTATACAGGTTTGGAACAACTTGAGAGTGAGTAAATGACAACAAAATTTGCATTTTTGGGTGAACTATCCCTTTAACCAAGTTTAGTGTTTTGCTATTCCCTCATATTCAAAATATTAAAAAGAAAGAAAGAAAGAAAGAAAGAAAGAAAGAAAGAAAGAAAGAAAGAAAGAAAGAAAGAAAGAAAGAAAGAAAGAAAAAGAAAGAAAAATATATTTTTTCATATTTTGATGATTTAATCCAACTTGTAGGGTCATTAAAGACAAATATCCTACAACAGTTTCTAAAACCTTAACTCTTCAATCAAGAAGTGGATCTTAAAGTCCCCCTGTAGTAAATTATTTTTTCCCTTAAAACTCATCTTTGATCACCAAAATGACATATTTTTAAAGAAATTCAAGTGAAAAAAAAATCTTCATACCTTAAAATAGCTTGAATATAACTCTACATCCTAGCCTCATTTAATATACAGTACATGGATCAGTGAATATGCAAATTAGCCCCGCCTCCACTTGCTCACAGCAGCTTGGAGAGTATAGGCTACTGTTGCTGTAGTGACGACTGACGAGCAATTTGTTGTTTGTGTTGGATATTTAAGAAAAGCTTGCTTTGCTTCGTATATTCAGTTTGACAGCTCTGCAACTGAACTGAATATTTTCTGACGCTTAAATTGTGTTTTAAATTATGAATTGGTAAAACGCCTTTGCAAAACGTTTGGACTGCTCTCTCACTGAATCACCTGAAGTGATTTCTCAGTAAAACAGACAGTATCGAGAGAACAAGCAGCCGTTTTCCTCTGTGAACATGCACTACATTTATGTTTGACAATTTAGTTGCTTTTAGGACTTTTCAGATTTAAAAAAATGAAAATCCTGCAAGCGCCCGTGCCTTCTCCGTACATGAAATAAATGCACATCCTTGATTGAGCACGGATTTCCAGTGTATTTACTTGAACTTATCAGGTAGGGTTAATATCTATGTTTTGATCCATTCCAGAGGCGGCCAAAATCAGAATTTATAATGGACTGAAATTCACTGAATAGCTCTCTCAAAACTTGGCTTGCAAGGACACACTGACTGAATATGCACACGAATCACGGTCACACGCACACGCTAAAAGCAATATTGTTTTAGCTATGTTTTATAGTATTAAAATATTTCGGAGGACAAAAACATGAACTTTATTGGCTTTAGCCTACTTCAAGCCGGCTGTCACTTTACTTTGGCGTGAGCCCCTGTGCGCTCGCACACTTGGCACAGCCCTTGCACGGTTCTGTTATTCATTAATATGAATTAATATAATTAGCTTTTGCTTGACTACGTTATCAAACAGCTAATAATGTGTTGCTAATGTTACATAAACCATGTTCCTGTTCTTCATCTGAGAGGCAGACAGCTACCTTCTAACAATCAGTATCCTTACAAATGCTTTGAACAACACAGAATGTCAGTGGAGAAAGGCATATAGTTCATCATAACATCGTAATAGCCTCGCTGTATTGCTAAATCTACACAATTTTTCATATCAATAGAAAATTTACCGGGATAACCTGGCTTCTCTCGAGACTTTCCTGCTTCAGAGCAGTCATAGTTAGTGATATGCTAAAGCCTGCCGGCACGTTGTTGTGATTGGTTACAAGGTAGTCTGTGACGTCACAAACACCAACGATTTCAAACTGCGGGTTTTTGGTTTACTGCAGTTTTAAACATAAAATACTCAGCAGTATTGCTGACTTATGAATTTGCACATGGTTTGTCTTAAAGCATATTAAAAACACTACATAGACATATAAACAACATTAAAAACTTGATTTTCACCACAGGGGGTCTTTAAATTTGGGAAGTGGGTCTCTCATCGTGCATCTTTCCAACATTCATTACAAGCATTTTTCCACAATTCTGCATGTGGAATGAAGCCCCTCCTGCCAACTTTTCAGACTAACAGTAACGTACCGAGAACCAGGGTGCCTTTCTGAAAAGGAACAGTTGCGTAAGGGTTCCGACGCTCCCCTCCCTTTTCAGTGAGGATGGTTTTATGAAAACACCTTTGACTGAATGACATCCTGTGAAGTGATGTTGACATTCTTGTTGCAATCAACCATCAAACCCCAATCCAACTGGTTTCTTCCAACTCCTTGTTGTCTTTCATCAGTGGCACCTTATCATCTCGCTCTCTCCTTTTCTTTTTTTACTCTCTCTGTCTCTCTTTACCTTCCTCTTGTGCTGGTTAAATTCCCTCCACGGGTACATGATGTGCCCCAGTCTGTAATAGTAGAGCAAGCCCAATAAACCAGTGTTTCTCAAACTTTTTTGTCTTATGTATACCCATCTCCATCAGGAGTACTCAAATAATCCTGCAATCTGGCCAGAAATCTTTTGAACTTATACTGCATAATTAGAAATGCGCCGATTCAGGTTGCGGCCCCTTTAAATCGCGTGCTCCCCACCCCCTCCCGAGCTCTCGACTCTATCATTCCATAAACAAAGTTTACACAGCTAATATAACCCTCAAAATGGATCTTTACAAAGTGTTCGTCATGCATACTGCATGCATGTGTCGGATTATGTGAGTATTGTATTTATTTGAATGTTTACATTTGATTCTGAATGAGTTTGAGGCTGTACTCCATGGCTAATGGCTAATGCTACACTGTTGGAGAGATTTATAAAGAATGAAGTTGTGTTTATGAATTATACAGACTGCAAGTGTTTAATAATGAAAATAACGACGGCTCTTGTCTCCGTGAATACAGTAAGAAACAATGGTAACTTTAACCACATTTATCAGTACATTAGCAACATGCTAACGAAACATTTAGAAAAACAGTTTACAAATATCACTAAAAATATCATGTTATCATGGATCATGTCAGTTATTATTGCTCCATCTGCCATTTTTCGCTATTGTCCTTGCTTGCTTATCTAGTCTGATGATTCAGCTGTGCACAGATCCAGACGTTAATACTGGCTGCCCTTGTGTAATGCTTCGATCATGGGCTGGCATATGCAAATATTAGGGGTGTACATATTAATGATCCCGACTGTTACGTAACAGTCGGTGTTATGTTGAGATTCGCCTGTTCTTCGGAGGTCTTTTAAACAAATGAGATTTATATAAGAAGGAGGAAACAATGAGTTTGAGATTCACTGTATGTCATTTCCATGTACTGAACTCTTGTTATTTAACTATGCCAAGATAAATTCAATTTATAATTCTAGGGCACCTTTAAAGAAATCGCTTTTTAAGTACTACAACAAATGGCTGGTAGGGACTAAAACGAGCTTCTTCCCAGGTTATTGACATCACTAACCCTAAAATTTACATAAGCCCTGCCCCCGAGAACATGCAACAAAGGGGTGAGGCCATATTATTGCAATAAAGTACGCAACAATAGCATGTCATAAAAGCAAGATGACAACATAAGTTATAACCGTAATTAAACAAAACTATACCTGTTCTATCTTCATGCAGCATATATTCTCTGGTTCTGTAGGATCTTACAACAGTGTTACATCCACGCCTGTCCCGAACTCCGTTTCCCAGAATCCTCCCTGTTCATCACCTGCTTTCACTTCCCTCATCAGCCTTCCCGCCATTCCCTGGATTCCCTGCACCTGTTGTCATCGTCAGCACTCCCTTTAAGTTGGACTCACTCCTAGCACTCCCTGTCCATTCTTGTTGTTGTTATATTGTGTAAAGTATTGTGGCTGTTCTGTTCTTTGTCTGAATAAATACCTCTGTTTGTTAGAAGTCCGTATTTCGCCTCATCCCCACTGCAGCTACACTGCTGTTTGTAACAAACAGTTCCCACACAAGCGATTTATAGATTATCATGACAAAATATACTAATCAATGACTTTAAGAAAGTTAACTCTACATCAACTACATAAATTCATCAACTAACCATTCAGAAACGTCCTGTTGCATTTGACATGTGTTCACTTCTTCTCGAGTCTCTCCATCATTGTCTGAACAGTTTCTGACATTTTCAGTTAGTCTGTGTGAGGTAACCAGCACTGCTAACATGAGCTCTCGAAACTCCGCCCTCTTCTTGGGAGCAGCAGCTCATTTGCATTTGACACACAAAAATGGAGCGTTTTTGCTCACGCTCAAAAAGTGACAAATTTAACATGCTATAAAAAATGATCTGTGGGGTATTTTGAGCTAAAACTTCACACACACTTTGGGGACATCAGAGACTTATTTTACATCTTGTAAACGTGGCATTATATGACCCCTCTAAATATGCCAACGCAAATGTAGTTTCTGTGCTATCTATCAAACTGCATTAAAACTTATGAATTTTACTTTCCAAGTTTCATATTTTTTTTAATTAGCCTTAATCGAATATTTCACAGTTGTTCTGAGTTCAACATATGTACACCGTATAGAGATCAATCAATTTAATTTGATGGAAATTTTTCATGCGATCAGAATATGTACTACATGGTTAAACTATTTGCAATGTTACTCTTTTTTGCAGTGTAGCTCAGTTACATTTAAGAATAAATGGCACTTTTTTATGTCAGCACGTTTTACTAATTCATTCCCTCATTTTAAGTAAATTGTTCACACTATATATTAATGTGTTCCCTTGTTTTACTTGATTTTAATAATTAGTTCAACATGGCCACGTTTTACTAAAAAGACGTAACAAATTAAGCTGTGGGAACAAATTCTTAATTCAAGGCCATTATTTAACTAAAATGAGAGAACAAATTCTTAATTAGTTGCCACATTTGTCCGCATGTCATGTGGGGCTTCGTAATTAGAAGTATAAAGTATAAAAATTAAAGTATAAACATTTTTCACGTCAGGATTTGCCATAATCGGAGTGTCCCTTGTTGGCAAACACTATTTACACTAGCTCCGCCCACCAAAGTCTGGTTGGGTCACTCATGTTTTGAAAAGGACACGTGGAATTCAACGTCTTCGGTGGCGCAATGGTAGCGAGTAAGGTTCAAAGACTCGGCTTTTAACGTGATCGACGTGAGTTCGAATCCTGAATCTGCCTTTTGCCAAGCTCACATTTATTTTCAGCAAAAATGAAAATAATTTTCTAAAAGTGGAAATAAACTGCGAACGACTGTTTAATAATAGTAAAAGTGTTTATTGGGTAGGGTTAGGGGAAGGTGTAGGGAGGGTTTATATTCTCCCAATAAGGCAGCATCCATTTAATAATTTTAATAAATATAATCATTTACACTCTATGATATTATTGCATCCTGTTAATGTACAAAACAATACTGAGGTGGAAATAGTATCTGCCAATATATAAGTATATATAGCATCTAATTACTATTTACTCTTATTGCAAAGAACTGATACTTTTACATGGTGTAAATAGAATCTATCGCTATTTTCACCTAGTGTAAATAGCATATTGCTACGAAAATGCTGCTATTTTCACTTAGTGTAAATAGAATATATTGCTGTTTTCACTTAGTGTAAATAACATCTACAGCTATTTGCACTTAGTGTAAATAGCATCAGTCGCTATTGGCACTTAGTGCAAATAGCCCCTGTCTTAAATATTTCCTCTTTTTGTCCATTTTACTGGCCTAGCAGGTCAATTTACACTGCAATTCATTTTACTTAACATTAACATCCAATTAAATCTATTTTAGTGCAAATTATTCACCTCCACTATGGTCATCTAGTGAAGAGATATCTAACAGTCGTTTACTTCAAGCAATATATTTTAACAAGAAAAACATAGACACTGCTGGAAACTGACAAATTTAACTGAAGTGTGAACATGGTTGACAATCAGTCTACCGATAGCTATTTTTAACCATCAACGTACTATTACATTTAAAATGAACAATTTCAAGTGCAAGTTGAGCCTTTCTTTACATACGCACAACATTGAGAGAATTGTGATTTAATATGTTGTTTTATACAATTTGAAGATAAAAGTTTTGCATGAAATTGTCCTCTGTATCTTGATTTATTCAATTTCAACAGCTAAGAAAAAAATGCTTTTAAAATATCAATGTTTAAAATTGGAAACTTTTTGTTTGTTTGTTTTTGGCTTGATACTTTGACCTTTAATTGACTAAAATTCTGTCCGTGGGCACAGGCAGACATCAGAATATTAGTGTCCGCTTGATCAAATTAATATCAGGCATATAAGTGTCAGTAAATGATTCACCTGCTGTGTTGCAAGTGTTGCTTAATATTTGGATAGAGACATCCAGAATCTGAATCATGCATCAGTTATATCAGGATGTTTACAGTTTTTTTCGATTGCTAAACGACAGTGGGCACAACTGGAGTCACATGTGCAAAACTCTAACTACAGTCTGCACAGCAGCAGTTCATGTGGACCAAACTCTAGTTCGTTTTTCATTGCTTGAACACAGTTTTCAAAACTCTGCACACTTATCCCATGACTTTAACCACAACCTGCACAACACTGTGGATTTACAGCACTTTGTTCAAATGCTAACACACTGCTGTCAAAACTGTGAACCACACATTCAAAACAGAATAGATTTCAGCCTTGTGCCTTTCAAACACTGCTGATTGCAATTTTGCAGGATTAGCCCCTCAATTATTTGTTCGAATTACAGTATGTACTTTTAGTTTCTACCTTTTTTTTCTCATTACTGTAATTCCGTAAATTACTACAGACTATTGAAGCAAACTGCTCATTTTCATTTACCTTAAAGAACTGTTATGTTCTAAAAAATTAAATAAATCATGTGAAAGAATGTCACTCTTTTCTTTGAAGAAAATATTACTTTGTATGAAGTCACTGAAATTGTTCAAACTGTAAAGATGAAAAGTTAGTATTTTCTGTGTTGGAGTTTGATGCTAGTGTTTTTACTCTCAGTGTGTTCTGAGTGACAGTGTGTGTTATCACAGTGAGGGTTGTGCATAGTGTTTGGCTGCACTGAGCCTGTTTTGAGTCATGTGTTAACTGTTTAGCTCAGGTGACTGTTGGTAGTGCAGACTGTAGTTAGAGTTTTGCACATGTAGCTCCAGTTGTGCTCACTGTCATTTAGCAATCGAAAAAAACTGTAATATGGCAAAATGCTTTGCTCTTTTATTAAATTTCAATTAACGGTTAAGAATGCATGGTACACAATGTACGGTAGAAATTGAGATATAAAGATAGGTATGTTTTAAAGATAGAAATGTTGGTTTGATTCACCAGTTCAAACTGTCCGTTCCAGTTATTTCAAAGTTAACCTTTGCATTTGTGTCATTTTACTCCAAAATTCTTCCTGGAAGTCCCTTTTTCATGTAATACGAATGTTTTAGTATATGCTACATATGCTGTTTGTTACATTTGCTTCAATGTTTCTTTGCAGGGATTTAAAACTAGACAACATTCTGCTGGACGCAGAAGGTCACTGTAAACTGGCAGACTTCGGCATGTGTAAGGAGGGAATCCTGGATGGCATCACAACCACAACATTCTGTGGCACACCAGATTATATTGCCCCAGAGGTACAGTATTTCACACTCTCACAGACACAAATGCCCAGTAAACACTCGAAAGTCTCATTTTCTACGGCTTGGTTCTCATCAAAGCTATGAAATATTATTATTTATATTGTTTAAAGGGACAATATGAAGCTTTTGGCCCTCTAGTGGTTAAAAATCAAAACTGCATGCATTTTCTGGAAGAACATTGTTTTGGTTGTGCTTTGGTTGTGCGTGACTGTGCGAATGAAAATTAATTTTTCTCATGACCAAAAGAAGACATTCACTACTAGGCTTAAGAGATATAACCAGTGCTCGCTTGTTGTGACAACTAACCTATGCCACTCCCAAACCATAGACGTCAAAGTAGCCGGAGTAACTTTTCTATTTACAGATATGACGCAAGGGTGAGTAATGTATGTATGAATGTTGCAAAAGGTCTGCACTCTAAAATACAATTTATTGATTTAAAACAGGAGATACAAGGACAAACGTTTCGGCTGGTCTGTCTTCGTCAGTGTAACAATGTTTATATTAAACATATTGAAAATCATCAGGTGATAATTATCAAATAGCTTAATTGATTAAATAACAGACTTCAGTTCAACAACAGGTAAGTACAATGGGAACAATAACACATCAGGAAATACAGTCAAACCAAAAATTTTTCAGACACCTTGAACATTTCATTCATTAATACAGTTTATTCACTATAGTTAAAAAAAATGGTAATAAAATATGGCAAGATAACACTTAAGACACTTAACACACTTTAAAAAAACATGGTCAGTTCAAAGTGTCTGAATCATTTTTGGTTCCAAATTTGTATAAATTTTACTGGTAGACATGTATGAAGAATTTTTGGGTATAATATGTCACAGTTTACTTTATTTTGCTATCCTCACTTACATAAATGAACTACAGTGTCCTGCACCCACTGGTAAAAATCTATCAAAAATATGTTTGAATCATTTTTGGTTTGACTGTATGTGCCAATCATACATATTGCGCCCAAAGGAAGGAAGGGCGCAATATGTATGAACGGCACATATTGCCTGATGTGTTATTGTTCCCATGAATGTTTCATGAATGTTGCCCAATGACATTTTTTTTTTTAGTTTTTTAGAGATTTCCACTTTCGGTTTAGTCTTAGTTTTTCATTACATTCAGAAAACTCTGATATTACTTTCAAAGTTTTCATATTTAGTTTACAGTAATAACCATCAGTGGCTGCAGAACTTCACAGAGAACTGCTGGTTTTTCTCGCCAAATCAGCACAGAATAAGCGCTTTCAACCTCAGTTATTCTGTTGTAAGCTTCAAATGACTTTCGTTTTGTTGTGATTTGTCCTTTGCAGATCTTGCAGGAGCTTGAATATGGCCCATCAGTGGACTGGTGGGCTCTAGGTGTGCTGATGTACGAGATGATGGCCGGTCAGCCTCCTTTTGAAGCAGATAATGAAGACGACCTTTTTGAGTCCATTCTCCATGATGACGTCCTATATCCTGTGTGGCTTAGCAAAGAGGCCGTCAGCATTCTTAAAGCGGTACGTGTCCATTCTTAAGGAATTTCCTAAGAATGAATTATTATTAAAGACATTGGCAAATAAAACATTTTTGTATATCTCTTGCCAACTCTTAAAGGGTTAGTTCACCCAGAAATGAAAATAATGTCATTTATTACTCACCGTCATGTCGTTCTACACCCGTAAGACCTTCGCTCATCTTTGGAACGCAAATTAAGATATTGTTGATGAAATCCGACGGCTCAGTGAGACCTCCATTGCCAGCAATGTTACTGCACCTCTCAAGATCCATAAAGGTACTAAAAACATATTTGAAACAGTTCATGTGACTTCAGTGGTTCTATCTTAATATTATAAAGCGACGAGAATACTTTTTGTGCGCCAAAAAAAAAAAAAAAGACTTTTTAACAATATCTATATGGGCCGATTTTATCACTGCTTCAGAGCTTTACGAATCGAATCAGTGAAATGGAGTGCCAGAATTTCAGCAGTTTAGCCGTTTGATAGGAGATCCGAATCACTAATTCAAAACAAAAGATTCATAAAGCTCAGAAGCTTCATGAAGCAGTGTTTTGAAATCAGCCCATATAGATATTGTTGAAAATTCTTTATTTTGTTTTTTTGGCACACAAAAAGTATTCTTATCGCTTTATAATATTAAGAACTACTGAACTCACATGAACTGTTTCAAATATGTTTTTAGTACCTTTATGGATCTTGAGAGGTGCAGTAACATTGCTGGCAATGGAGGCCTCACTGAGCCATCAACAATATCTTAATTTGTGTTCCGAAGATGAACGAAGGTCTTACGGGTGTAGAACGACATGAGGGTGAGTAATAAATGACATTATTTTCATTTTTGGGTAAACTAACCCTTTAACCTTTGCTCTTACTACTCTCTGCTTGCTCTCTAACTCTTCTGGAAAGAACAATTGTGATTGGTTAAGTAACAGAAGAGCAAAAGAACATGACAGCTCAGAAAAATGACTCTTCTTCTGGGAAAAGAACAGATTGTTTGTGTTCTCTGCTGGATTTTTGGATTGTGTAATCTCAGAGGTCTCATTCAGGATGAGCAGTCCACCATTACAAGGGTTCCTCCATTTTGTAACTGTACAAATTGGTTAAGTGCATATAAAAACAGCTGAGGAACCTTTTATTGCTCAGAGGCTCGTTTCAATTATATATCTACTTTGTCTCCAATGTTACTTCTAAAATGCTTTTGGAAACTTCAAAATAGACACAAATTGTTGACGGACAGTAAAAGTATCGAGCTATAAAATGAATCTGAATGGCACAGCTCAGTTATTTGATGTTCAAGGAATTTAAAAGAGAGTTTTATTTCTGAACCTCTATGGGAGACCATTCAGACAAAATGTTATCATTTACTCACTCATATGATTTTATTTCTTCTATGAAACAAATAATGAGATATTTTATATTATTTTGCAGCTCTTTTTTCCATAAAAAGGAAAACAAAAATACATAAAAAAACAGAAGTACCACAAGTCCATACAACTTGTGTGCTATGTTCTGGTTCTTTTCAATTAACTAGATTACCTGGTTCACATTGGACTGAACAGTTAAATCTCCCAGTTTTTTTTTTTTTTTTTTTTTATTTTAGTTCCAAAGAATCAGGTAGGTCAAACAGGATTGGAATGACACAAGGGACAAGGGTGAATAAATGATGACAGATGATGATTCCTAAATGATGACAGATGATGATTCCTTCCAGCAAAAGTCTCAGCTTGTTCTCCATTTCATATTGTTGTCTAAGAGAAACAAATGCAATATTAAAGCTATTCCAGTGAGCAGTGTCTTTTCAGTCAATACACATTGCTCGTACAGTATTTATTTGTCTGGCTAGTTTGACTTGTTTCTCTGTGTGTATTTGTCTGCATGACTGCTTGTGCTCTTTAGCATTTTTTGAGTTTCCTGCTTTACACTCATAGCCAGTGTTCAGAGTGCAGGCAAAAGTGGCCCAACATTTTTTTCATCATATTTGACTCGGAACCGTGATCTCTTTTCATTTCTGATTTAGGCCACTTCCATATGCGGTCCTAAATCAGATAGAAGCCTGATATTTTGCAATGTGACCTCAGTCTGAACAGTCATGTCAGAATTCAAGCGATTTTTACATCAATCTAGATTGACGTTTTTTACAATTTTGTCATTTTGGTCACAGTACATACTGGTAGTTCATTGGTCACTTGGTTAATATGAAAGACACCTGCGAAGGTAGTCTGTGGAGGGACAGTGAGGTGGTAGAACTCATAAGCAGTGTTAGGGAAAGTTACCTTTAAAAGTAATGCATTATTGCATTACTTTTTCTGAAAACGAATGCGTTACATTACTTTTGCGTTAATTTTTCTCACCTGGGCTGGTGAGAAAAAGTATATATATATATATATATATATATATATATATATATATATATATATATGTGTGTGTGTGTGTGTGTGTGTGTGTGTGTGTGTGTGTGTGTGTGTGTGTGTGTTTTGTGTGTCGCCTTTTTCCTTCACATGTCCAAGATTTACTTTGGCTGTCCTTTGCCCATTTGTAAAGCCTTGTGGGAAACGCAGTCTGTTTGTCTTGGATAGTGTCATGCACACTGCGATCTGTCTTACTGGCACTGTGGTCACATGACCTATGGTCACCCTAGGTCACCCTTCCACAGGATGCATTCTTACATCACACATACATCACACAATCATCATTGACCATCCCCAACTCAACATAATGCATATAAACACAGCCTCTGTCCTCTGGTTAACATGTCTGCTGTCAGCATCTTTACCCAGTTCTTTGATATTTTGCTTTTCTAATTGTTTCTTCTTTCTTTGCACCATTGTTTAGTTCATGACAAAGAGCCCCAGTAAGCGGTTGGGTTGTGTTGTGTCCCAAGGACTGGAGGAAGCTATTAAAGTGCATCCATTCTTCAAAGAGATTGATTGGGTGCTTCTGGAACAGAGGAAGATCAAGCCGCCATTCAAACCACGTATTGTGAGTATCATAATGTGTGAGATACTGAGGACAGTCACTCTGTTACAAAATCTAGTGCGCTGCCTACGTAAGGCATCATGCAAGGTGGATGACATGGCTATGCTGACTTCTTAAGGTAAATTCTAAGGCAGACTCCTTCCTCCAGAAGTCAATCCCAGAATGCTTTGCAATGTTTAAAAAAAAGCAAGATATATGTTGAAAATGTTGAAGTTGCTGCCCACACTACAGATTCCATTTAAATTCTGCCTTAAGGTGCAGTCATATTCGTGCAGTTTCACAGGCTGAAAAAGGTATATTGTCTATTGACACTAGTGTAGCGATCTATGACGCAATGCGGTGAATACATGTGACCAACTTGAACCCGTCGTGAAATCTGTGTGGGGAAATCTTTCGCCCTCATGTAAAATTCACAAATGCTTGGACTCCTATGGAAATGACTAGATTTCACCCATGAAAATATACTGAACAATGAAAAATGTGGCCGCACCTTAAATAAAGCCATTTTGTGTTTACGTATAACACTAACCTGGCTTGACAATACTTGTGTGGACAAGTCATTTGTCGAAATGCTGCTGCAAAGTGACAAAATAACAACCAATTATAATGTATTTAATGTTTAATAGTGTGCAACAATTGGGTTCTATAAGTAAAAATCCCATTCACTTTATTCATAGAGTAAATTGATTTTGAACAATATCTTATAAACCTTGAAACTAAAGACAGACCTACTTTAAGCTACAAGGGTATATACTTATATATTTATTGATTGAAACATTGCTGTTTTATTTAGCAAAGAAATTAAACATTGTGTAGATTTTTTGGACCAATGAAATGTCACTTTGGCTGGGAACTAACCATTGAGATGCAACAGAGATACTGATGTTTTTTTAGATGTTTTTTTTGTTTTGTTTGTTTTTTGCGTTTACAACTAGTTAGGGGAATCAAAATCTGATTGTTATTTAGCAATTAGGATATACTGCTTGACGCTTTATCACATTGTGTCTGGTTAGGACACATTTTTGTAGATTGGCTGGTTCATCACAGACATAAACATGGGCCACTCCAAATGCAGTTATCCAGAACATTACAGTACTTAGACCCTCATGGTTCTTTGAAGTGTTTGTGTCACATGTCTGTTTTTGTTAGTGTGAACAGTGGGATATCTGAGATGCTCTCGAACTCTCAGCACACATCAGACGCTGTACTTTGATACAGACATGTATGCTGGCTGCTGTAAGTGTGTGTGGAATGTATCTCAGATAGTGTGAGAAGGGGCATATCTGTCCGCCCCATTATCGCGCCTGCTCACAAGGCTGATGAGAGTCCTTAGAGGGTGCGAGGGAAAGAGCAGTTTGGGAGAGTAGAAAAAACAAAGGGAAAAAAACATGCACAAATATATTTTTTTTTACATTTAAACAAGGTGAAATTTCTTTACTGGACCAGTAAGGCAAAGTGATTACCAAGAAAAACTGATTGCCGATCCATGATATAAAAATATAGAAGTATGTGAATACATGTTTGGGCAGTGGCGTCTGCTTCTGAGGTTTGTTCTATCATGTAATGGAGTCATGTGATCCCTGCACAAGCTTCCGTGTTTAACCATACATGCGCTCCATGGCTGCATCTGTAGAACCCAAATTCCCAACTATATAGTAGGTGAAAAATAGTATTCATAAAACAGCTGGCAAAAAGGTATGACCGGGTATGATATATATATATGTGTGTGTGTATATATATATATATATATATATATATATATATATATATATATATATATATATATATATATATGTGTGTGTGTGTATGTATATATATATATATGTGTGTGTGTGTGTGTATGTATGTATGTGTATATATATATATATATATATATATATATATATATACTACAAATATTTTACAACACACTTATGCATGTACTGTCTGTAGTAAGTGTAACTCTGAACCAAATAAAGACCAAAGTCATTATGATGAATGGAGAAGTGTTTTCCAATCATCATAGTGTTTTACATAGAGCACATCAGTGTTCAACTGGTTCTTATAAATGTCTATTCATATGATGGTTTGTGTGTGTCATTTGAAAACAAAATACCATTTTGAGAAGAAAGAACATTGTTTTGACTGTAAAGTTTCATTTTGCAGGAGAATTGAGGGGTTTTGCCCATTGTGTGTGAGTTGTTTGATTTGTGTGTAGAGTTCTGAGAGTATGAGGCATGCTTTCAAAAAATGTGTGTAAACAATCAAGAAAAACTGTAAAACAGAAAACAGCAAAAAGCAACACAAAGGTCAAAGACAATTATTAAGTGCATAGGAAAACAACTGAAAACTTGTTTCAAATGTTCTTCCTTAAATATTTCAATACTGTTGTTTTACTGAGTGAGAATTTGCTTCTGATGATTCATTAAGAGAACGGTCCCAATGGATGTGAATCAATTCAAGCCGTTTTGCAAACCACTTTAGACAATTCACTGAAAATAATATTAATTCTCAAATGAATGGCATCGCTGGTTCAATCGACAGAAATATGGGACACACATAATAACTGCTGAAATATTGGCAAGGAAAACATTTCTCAGGTCAGTTGTAGTGCTTATGGTGCACACAGCTGAAGGCCCCACTGTGTTTGGATGTATGTGCAGGTGTGTTTTTGTGTGTTATTGTCCTGAAATGAATTACACTTTCTCCTTTTCCATCCACAGAAAACCAAAAGAGATGTCAACAATTTTGACCAGGACTTCACCCGTGAGGAGCCGGTGCTCACCCTGGTAGAAGACGCCATTATCAAGCAAATCAACCAGGACGAGTTCAAAGGCTTCTCTTACTTCGGTGATGAGACCCTGTCTTAAAACTACAACCTCCATCTCCTGCACTGTACTTCGCACACAAGTGTGGTGCGAAGGCTGTGAATGCCCACAAGCTCATCCTTAGACCATCATTTACCAAGAATTTGATGCTTTATTTTTTAAAGTAGAGAGTCTTTACTGCTGACCCCCCCCCCCCCCCAAAAAAAAAAAAAAAAAAACATACACAAATCCTCACACATTTCCGCCAAATGAAACAGAGTAATATTTATTTAATGTATGTAAAAACACTGAGCTATACTTAGAGTAGCTCATGTGACATCACTAAAGCAGCTGGATAGAGCTCATTAGAATCTAATGAAAGCCATTTTTTATGTTTCATTTCTTCTCCCATAATGCAGTGTATCAGCGTAATGGTACCACTGAAGTCAACATATTTACATGAGAACTGTTTTGAAATGCAAAAACCAAATGTAAAGAACCAGTGATTGTACTGCAGATGTGATGCTTATAATAGTGTGAATTGGGAGTTTTAAAGCACTCAGCATTGGGATCTGATCACGTGATGGTCTGATAGCCAGAGACAGTGATTGGAGGGTACTGGGAAGGTGATGCACAGACTCAGAACTGCCTTTCATGAGACCATCGCGCCGTTTCCATTTGAAACAGCAGTGTTGACATATACTCATGTCACCAAAACAAGTGTTGTGTGTCTGTGTGTGTGTGTGTGTGTGTGTGTGTGCGCGCTCATATATACTGGAGGGAAAGGTTACAAAATGTCCCTCTTTAGTGTTACATTGTGTGTGTGTGTTTTCATTATATTACTGGATTGTTTTGTTGCTAGGATATGGAAATTGTTGATTTCTCTACAATGCAACAAGACCCATTGTTATGATTGGATCAGGACAGTAGCCAATCATGTCTATTCAGTCTACAGTACATACATGTCCTGATTACCCGATTGTTAGCCTGTGAACTTTGAAAATAGACTAATCATCTACTGCATGGTTATGCCTATTATGGATATTCTTGTGTATTATTAGAATATGAGAAACAGTTATGTGCAATGTTCTCTCTGTGTGTGTGTGTGTGTGTGTGTGTGTGTGTGTGTGTGTGTGTATGTGTGCGTTGACCCCCCCCCCCCCCCCCCTCCTTCCCTCCTTCCCTCCTTCCCTCCTCACTCCTCCCTCCCTCCATCTCACCTTCTGATTCAATGTCAATGATTTCAACTGTATGTTTTGGTTGCTAATTGTTAGGTTGTCAGGTCATGCACAGGTCCTTTATTTCAGCTGCTACAGCCTCTGTCTTTCATATACTCTAGTTAGACAAAGAGACAAAATATTAAGCTCCTGTGGCAAAAAAAGTTAAATGCAGACAAATGATCTTCCATTCTAAATATAGCACAACCTTAGACTTTCTCCCAATCTGACACCTGTGATGCAAGCAAGACTAGTAACATTTTTAAAGAAAGTCTAATCAGTTCATTTAATAATACAAACCGAATTCCGGAAATGTTAGGACGTTTTTTAAATTTGAATAAAATGAAAACTAAAAGACTTTCAAATCACATGAGCCAATATTTTCTTCACAATAGAACATAGATAACATAACAAATGTTTAAATGGAGAAATTTTACAATTTTATGCACAAAATGAGCTCATTTTAAATTTGATGCCTGCTACAGGTCTCAAAATAGTTGGGACGGGGACATGTTTACCATGGTGTAGCATCTCCTCTTTTTTTCAAAACAGTTTGAAGATGTCTTGGCATTGAGGTTATGAGTTTCTGGAGTTTTGGTGTTGGAATTTGGTCCCATTCTTGCCTGATAGAGGTTTCCAGCTGCTGAAGAGTCTGTGGTTGTCTTTTGTTTAATGATGCGCCAAATGTTCTCTATAGGTGAAAGATCTGGAATGCAGGCAGGCCAATTCAGCACCCGGACTCTTCTACGACGAAGCCATGCTGTTGTAATAGCTGCAGTATGTGGTTTTGTATTGTCCTGCTGAAATACACAAGGCCTTCCCTGAAATAGACGTCGTCTTGAGGGGAGCATATGTTGCTCTAAAACCTTTATATACCTTTCAGCATTCATAGTGCCTTCCAAAACATGCAAGCTGCCCATACCGTATGCACTTATGCACCCCCATACCATCAGAGATGCTGACTTTTGAACTGAATGCTGATAACATGCTGGAAGGTCTCCCTCCTCTTTAGCCCTGAGGACACGGCATCCGTGATTTCCAAAAGAATGTCAAATTTGGACTCGTCTGACCATAGAACACTTTTCCACTTTGAAACAGTCCATTTTATATGAGCCTCGGCCCACAGGACACGACGGCGCTTCTGGACCATTTTCAGATATGGCTTCCTTTTTGCATGATAGAGCTTTAAGTTGGCATCTGCAGATGGCACGGCAGATTGTGTTTACCGACAGTGGTTTCTGGAAGTATTCCAGGGCCCATTTAGTAATGTCATTGACAGAATCATGCCGATGAGTGATGCAGTGTCATCTGAGGGCCCAAAGACCACGGGCATCCAATAAAGGTCTTCGGACTTGTCCCTTACGCACAGAGATGTTATGCACTGTAGATGATGAGATTTGCAAAGCCTTTACAATTTGACGTTAAGGAACATTGTTTTTAAAGTATTCCACAATCTTTTTACGCACTCTTTCACAGATTGGAGAGCCTCTGCCTCTCTAAGACATCCCTTTTATAGCTAATCATGTTACAGACCTAATATAAATTAACTTAATTAGTTGCTAGATGTTCTCCCAGCTGAATCTTTTTTTAAATTTCTTGCTTTTTCAGCCATTTGTTGCCCCCGTGCCAACTTTTTTGAGACCTGTAGCAGGCATCAAATTTGAAATGAGCTCATTTAGTGGATAAAAGTGTAAAATTTCTCAGATTAAACATTTGTTATATTATCTATGTTCTATTGTGAATAAAATATTGGCTCATGTGATTTGAAAGTCTTTTAGTTTTCATTTTATTCAAATTTAAAAAATGTCCCAACATTTCCTTAATTCAGGTTGTAAACAGAATAGATAATAGCGCATTTGTAAAAAATGCAACATAATCTTTTTGTTTGAGATATTTTTTCTTAGTCTTTTTGCATAGGCTCTTGCCAACACCGAGCTTTAAAGTCAACATGAAATCCAAACCGATTGTTTATATTTTTTTAAAGTCACCATGAAATCAAAATAAACATTTCTTATTTTTAATGGAATATTGCAGAATATTTATATTTATTATAAATTATTTATTCATGCACATCATGATTTTTAAACAATTCATGTGCCCTCATAAACTTTAATCAAAATAACTTCCCTTCCCTCTTGCAACGACATCTCTTCTCTGATGACGTGAGGGCGGGACAACCTGTCACTCACATGACATCACAGCAATAGCAAACCACAACCATCCAATCAGTTCCCTATTGACAAAATCAAGTCCCACCCTACACTTTTTTATTTCTTGTTCAAGAAGCAGTTTCACTCGTATGGAGCCCCACACATGACATGCAGGGAAAAAAGGTAAATCTTTTTACTTAAATCGATTTACTTAATCATGCGCACAATTTACTAATTTGTTCCTTAGATTTACTTAATCGTGCACATGATTTACTAATTTGTTCCTTTGATTTACTTAATCGTACATTTACTATTAAGTAATAAGAAATAGTAAAAAGATTTACTATTTCTTTCCATTGATTTGCTAAATCGTGCGGATGATTTACTATTTCGTTCCCTTGATTTGCTAAATCATGCGCAAGATTTACTAATTGCTTCCCTCGATTTATAACGTGAGCATGATTTAGCAAATTTTAGGGAACAAATTAGTAAATCATGCGCACGCCTATTAAGTCATGTGCTGCATATTTTACAGATTATTTAGATTTTTTTATTTTATTATTTTTTTTTTTTACATTACTGTTTTTTACATTTCATTTGCTTGGTTGTTTTCTCAAAGCATGTTTGGCCTTATTTGTGCCCTTCTGAACCGGCGTCTAATGGCCTGGACGGAGTAAAAACGGAAACCCACACAGCTACACCTGCCAAATACCTGTGCCCTGATGCGCAATTTACATTGTTATTTTGGACTTCATGAGTGACATGTTTATTATTATTTTATTTTTTTTCTGTTTTTGAAATGACTCTAGGAAACACGTTGACGTTCAAGTGTGTTCAAGTCAGTTAGATGAAAAAGTACCTCTCTGGTGAAACGTGAATCTGTGTATCACAAAGGAATACATATTTGTACATACAGAGGTACAGTGCATATTAATATAAGTTATATAAGTGTTTTATGTCACTGTAAGTATCATAAATGTATATGTATTTCTTTTTTATTGTATTTTGCAGCTTCATATGTACAGTATGTCATAAGACATAAATGTTTTTTTTTTTGTTTTTTTTGTTTTTTTTTTACATCTGCCATTAGTCACTGTCATGTCATTATTTGCATTTTACTATGTGCCAAATGTACTGTTCTCAAAGGATGTGAATGTGCATTGTTTGGTTTGTAACCTATTAAATAAGATGTCAGAAATTAACCAAACTGTTTGAAGTCCAAATTAGTCTCCAGATGCACAGTACTGTAGCTGAGATGACATATATGCATATATCCCCTAATGGGAGGCAGCCAAAAGAGAGAGAGAAATAATTTAATCATTGAAATAAATAATGAATTAATGAACAAACAAACTGTAGAGGAGATAGTAGGAAGAACAAACAGCTAAGGATGAGAAAAATGAGAGAGTGACCCTACAGAGAGTTTTGGTCATCATGACCAAAACAAAGAGTGAAGGATTTGTCCTGTCACATGCTCAAAACTTTCTAGCAGTTGAATAATCTGAACTGCTCTTTGAGCAACTGTGCTTAAGAACGAAATTTAAAGTTGCATTGTGCTATATTTTGAGAATAACTGACTGCTCAAGGATAGGATAGATATAGTTGTTTAAGATGAGTGTTATATTTATCCTCCTGGGACCCAGGAATATACTTTTGTCCTCTGTAGTGGACATAATATTTTAGTGATTTTCTCTGACATCATGTCACAGTTTTAACTCATGAGTCCTGTAAAGAGCACATTCAGGGCTTTGCAGAGATACCAAATTTTTGGAGGTTTCACCTTGACAACAACAAATCAAAATTAGCACTCTTATGGAAAATGATAATATTTTGTAATTATCATTTAAATCAGATTATTTTTCAAATTGTTTGTTATAAATCAACATCTCTGAAAAATATTATGGGATTTCTAATCAAAATATGACTTTCTTTTACAAAATAGGGCATTGATTTCATACATGTCCACTGTAGAGGACACCAGGAATTAAATCGTGTTCATCAGGAATTTTTGGAATCATGATGACACAACAAGCAATTACCGAAATAAATTATATATCAATATATCAATATTCCTATTAATCATTAGATATAATTATATAATTATATTATTCCAGTAATTACTTACATTATTACACTTCTTTTTTCATTATATGTTGCCCCAAGAACACATTAAAATGCAAATTAGGCAGTGTATAGATGAATTGTATTGGGAAAATTTTACCCACATACTGCATAAAGTAAAATGGTATATCAATTAATTCCATTATATCTTTCATAACATAGTAGAGAATCATCTTTAAACAAAAGTTTGGTTAAAAAAAAAAATCCTAAAGCATAAAAATTGATTGGTGGATACAAAAAAAAAAATAAAATGGTGGATGTTTTTGCCTATACATGTCAGTTCATGTCATTTTATTTTTTAAACAACTTAGTCCTGGTGTCCACTAAAGAGCATAACATATGAATAAAATATAATTTTTCAAAACGTTTTTTTTTTTTTTTTTTTTTTCATTTGTTTATTATGCTCTAAACAATGTAATGACGTGAAAAAATACTAAATTCAAAAAACTTTTTTCTGGGTCCCAAGAGGATATAATAAGCAGTGAAACATCAAGTTGTGTTACCCAAGAAATAAGAGCAAATCGTCCTAGAATGGTATACATTTAAAACATTAAATACATTTAAAGATAACAGTCGTTTCAAAATTAAGTTTTCTTCTTTTCTTCAAATTCTTTTATCTTTCTCTGACTGATTGAAAACCCATTGGACAGATAGGCATATCATTGAAGGTGCCTGTGTTGTTTAAAAAAAATAGGCAAGGACTTTACCTAAAATTTGTCTGTCAAAACAGTGATGCTGCTACTGTTAGTGTTAGGGGTCAAAACAGAAAATACAATAATACAAATCCAGGACTGATGCTAGTCTGTCCCTCATTCAGGCCTTGGAGACCCCAAACATGAGAAACTTTTTTTTTTTTTTTTTTTCATAGAGGACTGTGATGTTTTGTTTCTTAGAAAAGTCATACATTTCCTCTTTAATTGTAAGTGACTGATTCTTAAATTATTGCACGTGCCCCATTTAATCCTGAATGTTTTTCATTAGCCTATTAAAATTTAGCTTTAGCTTACTTTTCTTTTCTACTCAGACCTGTTTTAGAGACCCCTGCCGTCTTGCAGAGTTTAGTTGTAATCATATTGCTGTTATTTTCAACTAACTCATAATATTTAGATGATTGAAATTTAGACTTTTATGAGAGTTTGATGCTAGCTTTTGGAGAAAGACCTGCAGGAGTGAATGTCCTGTCAGCGCTGACGGTGGGCGGTTCCCAACGGCGGCTCCAGCCAATCAGAGATCTCCAATTGATTGCTCAGCTGTCAAGCGCCCTTCAGTGAGAAGCTGCGGTCTGTGAACTTCACTGACCTCAAAACAAGCGAGAAACTCCCTCACCGCAACGAGCCTCACCGCGCTTGGATTTTACAAAAGTGGGTGACTGTACGATCCTTGGCAGTGTTCTGAGACTGTACAGTCACTTT